>NC_057389.1:84267050-84585231 GCF_019320065.1 Cervus canadensis | reverse complement strand
TTTTTTTTTTTTTTTTTTGCCAATATCACACTCTCTTGATTACTCTAGCTTTACGATAACTTAAAGTTATTATAAAGACTTTATAATTAAGTCTTAAAGTCCTCTGACTTTGTTCTTCTTCAGTATTGTATTCTGTATTTTGGGTCTTTTGCCTCTTCAATCAGTTTTTCAATATTCACAAAATCACTTGCTTTTTGGGGGGATTGTACTGAATCTACAGATTCAGTTGGGAATAACTGCCATTTTGACAACATTGAGTCATGTGTGACTATGGGATATATCTCCATTTATTTCATTCTTTTTTAATATCTTTTATCACAGTTTTATAGTTTTTCTCATGTAGATCTTATACATATTTTGTTAGATTTATACCTAAATAATTCATTTTGGGCATGCTAATATAATTGGTAATGTGTTTTTAATTTCGAATTCCAGTTCTCCATTGTTGTTATATAAGAAAGCAGTTGATTTTTTTATATTAACTTTGTATCCTGCAACCTTGCTATAATTGCTTATTAGCTCCAGGAGTTTTTATTGTTGTTGACTCTTTTGGATTTTCTACGTAGATAATTCTGTCATCTGTAAATAATGACAGTTTCATTCCTTCTTTACACTCTATTTCTTTTATTTTCTTTCTTGTCTTATTGCATTAGCAAAGGCTTCCAGTATGATGTTGAAAAACAATGTTAAGAGGGAACATTCTTGCCTTGTACCTGATCTTAGTGGGAAAGGTTCAAGTTTTTCATCATTAAGCATGATGTTAGCTATAGGTTTTTTTTTTTAATATTAATAGATGTTATTTATTAATAGCAAGTTGAAGTTCCCCTCTATTCCTAGTTTTAATCATAAATGAGTATTGTATTTTGTCAAGTGCTTTTCTGCATCTATTGATATGGTTATGTGGTTTTTCTTCCTTAGTCTATTAATGTGATGCTGTTATTTAGTCACTGAGGCATGTCCAACTCTTTTGCAACACCATGGACTGTAGCCTGCCAGGTCCTCTGTCCATGGGATTTCCCAGGCAAGAATACTAGAGCAGGTTGCCATTTCATTCTCCAGGGGATCTTCCTGACCCAGAGATTGAACCCACATTTCCTTCATTGGCAGGTGGATTCTTACCACTGAGCCAGCAGGGAAGCCTGTTAATGTGATAGATTCCATTAATTGATTTTTAAATGATGAGCTGGCCTTGCATATCTGGGTTAAATCCCTCTTGGTCTTGATGTATAACTCTTCTTATATATTGTTTCACTTGATTTGTTAATATTTTGCTGAAGATTTTTGCATCTATGTGAGAGACATTGGTCTATAGTTTTCTTACTTGTAATGTCTTTTTTTAGTGTTGGTATTAGGATTATGGGTATCCCTCGTGGCTCAGTGGTAAAGAATCCGCCTGCCAGTGCAAGAGACACATGTTCAACCCCTGGGTTGGGAAGATTCCCTGGAGAAGGAAACGGCATCCCACTCCAGTATTCTTGCCTGGGAAATCCCATGGACAGAGGAACCTGGCAGGCCACAGTCCATGGGGTCTCAAAGAGTCAGATGTGATTTAGTGACTAAACAACAGCAGCATCACATTAACAGAGCTGTTCGACACAACTGAGCAACTGAGCTTGCATGCTTTAGGATTATACTGGCCTTGGAGAATAAGTTGGGAGGTGTCCCCTCTGCTTCTGTCCTCTGATAAAGATTGTAGAGAATTGGTATATTTTATTCCTTAAATGTTTGGTGTAATTCACCATCGAACTCATCTGGGCCTGATGCTTTCTGTTTTGTAAGGTTGTTACTTATAGATTCAGTATCTTTAATAGATATGCTCTATCCAGGTCATCTGTTTTTTCTTGTGTGCTATCATTGGAAGATTGTACCTTTCAAGAAACTGGTCCATTTTATCTGAGTTATCAAATGTGTAGGCATAAAGTTGTTCACAGTATTCCTTTCTCATCATTTTAAATTTTGTGGGCTCTATTGTAGTGCTGTCTTCTCTTTCATTTTTGAAATGAAATAGTAATGAAATAGTAATAATTTGTGTCAATTCTTTTTTTCCTCATTAACCTATATAGCTTATCAATTTTGTTGACCTTTCCAAAGAACTAGTTTTTGTTTTGTTTTTTTCTTCATTTTCTCTATTGCTTTTCTCTTTTCAATTTCATTGGGAGTTTTTTGCTTTAATTTTTATCTCTTTTATTCTACTTACTTTGGATTTAATTTGGTCTTTTTTTCTTTCTATTTTCCTAGGTGGAAACATAGATTCTTTATTTTATGTCTTTCTTCTTTTCTGACATGAATATTTAATGCTATCACTTTCCCTCTAAGTACTGCTTTTGCTGTATCCCACAAATTTTGGTACGTTGTGTTTTCATAAAATATTTCTTGAGATTTCTTATTTGACCTGTGTATTATTTATAAATGTGTTATTTAATCTCTTAAGTATTTGAGAATTTTTCAGCTATATTTCTGTTACTGATTTCTGGATTCATTCCATTGCGGTCTGTTAGTACATACTGTATGATTTCTATCATTTTAACAAGTTTAAAATTGCCTTGAATGTGATTTATCTTGGCAAATGTTCCATGTGAACTTGATAAAAATGTTTAACCTGCTGATGTTGGATGAAATAGTCTGTAGATGTTTATTGTATCCAGTTGATTAATGGTGCTATTGAGTTCAACTATGTCTTTACCTATTTTCTGCATGCTGGATCTATCTCTGAGAGAGGATTTTAATCACCAAGTAGTATAGTGGATTTATCCATTTCTCCTTTCTGTTCTATCCATTTTTCCTCATGTTGTTTGATCCTCTTTTGTTAGGTACATACACATTAAGATTTTTTTATGTCTTCATGAGGAATTGACTTATTTATCATTAGGTAAAAAGCCTCTTGATGAAAGTGAAAGAGGAGAGTGAAAAAGTTGGCTTAAAGCTCAACATTCAGAAAACTAAGATCATGGCATCTGGTCCCATCACTTCATGGGAAATAGATGGGGAAACAGTGGAAACAGTGACAGACTTTATTTTTTTGGGCTCCAGAATTACTGCAGATGGTGATTGCAGCCATGAAATGAAAAGACGCTTACTCCGTGGAAGGAAAGTTATGACCAACCTGGATAGCGTATTAAAAAGCAGAGACATTACTTTGCCAACAAAGTTCCGTCTAGTCAAGGCTGTGGTTTTTCCCGTGGTCATGTATGGATGTGAGAGTTGGACTGTGACGAAAGCTGAGTGCCGAAAAATTGATGCTTTTGAACTGTGGTGTTGGAGAAGACTTTTGAGAGTCCCCTGGACTGCAAGGAGATCCAACCAGTCCATCCTAAAGGAGATCAGTCCTGGGTGTTCATTGGAAGGACTGATGCTGAAACTGAAACTCCAATACCTTGGCCACCTCATGCGAAGAGCTGACTCATTGGAAAAGACCCTGATGCTGGGAGAGATTGGGGGCAGGAGGAGAAGGGGATGACAGAGGATGAGATGGCCAGATGGCATCACCAACTCAATGAACTTGAGCTTGAGTAAATTCTGGGAGTTGGTGATGGACAGGGAGGCCTGGTATGCTGCGATTCATGGGGTCGCAAAAAGTCGGACACGACTGAGTGACTGAACTGAACTGAACTGAATGCATTACTCTAACCCTTATAACTTTCCTTACTTTGGAGTCTTCTTTATCTGATATTAATATAAGTACTCCCACTTTTTTTTGATTAGTGTTAGCATGTTATATCTTCCTCCATTTAATTAAAAAAAATTTTGTTGGAGTATAGTTGATTTACAATGTTGTGTTATTGAATAGTTCCAGGTGTACAGCACAGTGAATATGTTATACGTATATCCACTCATTTTTAGATTCTTTTCCTATATAGGCCATTACAGAGTATTGAATAGAGTTCCCTGTTCTATACAGTAGTCCTTATTAGTTTTCTGTTTTATATATAATAGTGTGTATATGTCAATCCCAGTCTTCTCCCCTAGTGTGTTAGTTGCTCACTAGTGCCCGACTCTTTGTGACCCCATGGACTGTAGCCCACCAGACTCCTCTGTCCATGAGATTTTCCAGGCAAGGATGCTGGAGTGGGTTGCCATTTCCTTCTCCAGGGTATCTTCCCAACCCAGGGATCAAACCTGGGTCTCCTGCACTGCAGGCAGATTATTTACCAACTGAGCTGTAAGGGAAGCCATTGTAACCATGTTTATTTTCTATATCTATGTTTCTGTTTTATAGATAAATTCATTTTTACTCTTTTTTAGATTCCACATATAAGTGAAACCATATTATATTTGTCTTTAACTTACTTCATTCAGTATGACAATCTCTAGGTCTATCCATGTTCTTGCAAATGGCATTACAGTATTTTGTTCTTTTTATGGCTGAGTAACATTCCATTGGAGAAGGCGATGGCAGCCCACTCCAGTACTCTTGCCTGGAAAATCCCATGAACGGAGGAGCCTGGTAGGCTGCAGTCCATGGGGTCGCGAAGAGTCGGACACGACTGAGCAACTTCACTTTCACTTTTCACTTTCATGCACTGGAGAAGGAAATGGCAACCCACTCCATTGTTCTTGCCTGGAGAATCCCAGGGACGGCGGAGCCTGGTGGGCTGCCGTCTATGGGGTTGCACAGAGTTGGACATGACTGAAGTGACTTAGCAGCAGCAGCAGCAGCAACATTCCATTGTATATATGTATCATGTCTTCTTTATCCATTCCTCTGTTGATGGACATTTAGGTTGCTTCCATGTTTTGGCTATTGTAAATAGTGCTGCAATGAACATTGGGGTGAGTGTATCTTTTCAAATTATGTTTTTCTCTGGATATATGCCCAGGAGTGGGGTTGCTAGATCATATGGTACCTCTATTTTTTTTGTTTTGTTTTGTTTTTTGAGGAACCTCCATACTGTTCTCCCTAGTGGCTGTACCCAGCAACAGTGTAGGACAGTGTAGTTCCTTTTCTCCACACCCTCTCCAGCATTTGTTTGTAGATTTTATGATGTTGATCATTCTGACTAGTGGAAGTGATAACTGCATTGTAATTTTGATTTGCACTTCTCTAATACTTAGTTATATTGAGCATCTTTTCGTGTGGTTTTTAACATCCATATGTCTTCTTTGGAGAAATGTCTCTTTAGATCTTCTAACTCTGATTGAGTTGTTTGTTTTTAATATTTAGCTGTATTAGCCATTTGTACATTTTGAAGATTAATCCCTTGTTGGTTGCTTCATTTGCAGATATTCTCTACTACTCTGAGAGTTGTCTTTTTGTTTTGTTTATGGTTCCCTTTGCTATGCAGAAACTTTTAAGTTTAATTAGATCCCATTTGTTTATTTTTGTTTTATTTTTGTTACTCTAGGAGGTGGATTGGAAAATATCTTGCTGTAATTTATATCAGAAAATGTTCTGCCTATGTTTTATTTTAAGAGTTTTACAGTTTTTGGCCTTACATTTAGGTCTTTAATCCATTTTGTGTTTATTTTTGTGTATGGTGTTAGGGAGTTTCCTTTTTTAATTTTACATATATATATATATTATATATATATTTATGACTGTACTGGGTCTTCATTCCTGCACAGGGTTTTCTCTAGTTGCAGTAAGTGGGAGCTACTCTGTAGTTGTGGTGTGTGGATTTCTCATTATGGAGGCTTCTTTTGCTGCAGAGCATGGGCTCTAGGGTGCATGGGCTTCAGTAGTTGGTTCCTGGGCTCTAGAGCATAGGGTCAACAGTTGTGACAGACTTAGGATTTGAAATAGTTCAGCTGGAATTCCATCACTTCCACTAGCTTTGTTTGCAATAATGTTTCCTAAGGCCCACTTGACTTCATACTCCAGGATGTCTGGCTCTAGGCGAGTAACCACACCATTGTGGTTATTCTGGTCATTAAAACTTTTTTTGTATAGTTCTGTGAATTCTTGCCACCTCTTCATAATATCTTCTGCATTTGATAGGTCCTTAACATTTCTGACCTTTACCGTGCCAATCCTTACATGAAATGTTCCCTTGATACCTCCAATGTTTTTGAAGAGATCTCTAGTCTTTCCCATTCTATTGATTTCTTCTACTTCTTTGTATTGTTCATTTAAGAAGACCTTCTTTCCTCTCCTTGCGATTCTCTGGAACTCTACATTCAGTTGGATGTATCTTTCCCTTTCTCCCCTGCTTCACTTCTCTCCTTTCCTCAGCTATTTGTAAAGCCTCCTCAGACAACCACTGTGCCTTCTTGCATTTCTTTTACTGTGGGATAGTTTTGGTCACCACCTCCTGCACAATGTTACAAACCTCTGTCCAGAGTTCTTCAGGAACTCTGTCTACCAGATCTAATCCCTAGAATCTATTCATCACCTCTACTGTATAATGATAAGGGATTTGACTTAGGTCATATCTAAATGGCCTAGTGGTTTTCCCTGCTTTCTTCAATTTAAGCCTGAATTTTGCAATAGGAGCTGATGAGCTGAGCTACAGTCAGCTCCCAGTCTTGCTTTTGCTGACTGTTTAGAGCTTCTCCATCTTCGGCTGCAAAGAATATAATCTATCTGATTTTGGTATTGATCATTTGCTGATGTCCATGTATAGAGTCATCTCTCATGTTGTTGGAAAAGGGTGTTTGCTATGACCAGTGTGTCCTCTTGACTAAACTCTGTTAGCCTTTGTGTTGCTTCACTTTGTACTCCAAGGCCAAACTTGCCTGTTACTCCAGGTATCTCTTGACTTCCTACTTTTGCATTCCAATTTCCTATGATGAAAATGACATCTTGTTTTGGTGTTAGTTCTAGGAGGTCTTGCAGGCATAGACTTGTGATGTTGAATGGTTTTCCTTGGAAACGAACTGAGATCATCCTGTCATTTTTGAGACTGCACCCAAGTACTGCATTTTGGACTCTTTTGTTGACTATCAGGGCTACTCCATTTCTTCTCAGCTATTCTTGCCCACAGTAGTAGATATAATGGTCGTATGAATTAAATTCGCCCATTCCCATCCATTTTAGTTCATTGATTCCTGAGATGTTGATGTTCACTCTTGCCATCTCCTCCTTGACCACGTCCAATTTACCTTGATTCATGGACTTAACATTCCAGGTTCCTATGTAATATTGTTTTTTATAGCATCAGACTTTACTTTCACCACCAGACACATCCACAACTGAGGGTCATTTCTGCTTGGCCCAGCCTCTTCATTCTTTCATGAGCTATTTTTAATTGCTCTCCGCCCTTTCCCAGTAGCATATTAGATACCTTCCAGCCTGGGGGGCCTCATCTTCCAATTTCATATATTTTGCCATGCTGTTAATGGGATTCTCACAGTAAGTATACTGAAGTGGTTTGCCATTACCTCCTCCAGTGGACCACGTTCTGTCAGAACTCTTCACTATGACCCACCCATCTTGGGTGGCCTTGCATAGATGGCTCATAGCTTCATTGAGTTATGCAAGCCCCTTTGCCATGACAAGGCTGTGATCCATGAAGGAAATAAATCAAACTAACAAAATTAGGTACAAAAAATATTAAAAGCAGCAGGAAGAAAAGCAACAAATAATATACAAGGGAATCCCTATAAGGTTACCAGCTGATTTTTTCAGGAAAAACCCTGAAGGTCAAAAGGGACTGGTATAAATTTAAAGTAATTAAAGGGGAAAACCTATAACCAAGAATTCTCTACCCAGAAAGGCTCTCATTCAGATTTAATGGAGAAATCAAAATTTTTACAGACAAGCAAAAGCTAAGACAATTCAGCACCACCAAACCAGCTTTCCAACAAATGCCAAAGGAACTTCTCTAGGCAGGAAACACAGAGAAGATAGCAAAAGATGCAGGGAAGAAAAAAGGCCTACAAAAACAAATCCAAAACAATTAAGGAAATGACAATAGGAACCTATATCTGGATAATAATCTTAAATGTAAATGGATTACATGCTGCAACAAAAAGACACAGGCTGGCTGAATGAATACCAAACAAGACCTGAATATATGCTGTCTATAAGAGAATCACTTCATACCTAGGGACACATACAGACTGAATGTGAGCGGACAGAAAAATATATTCCATGTAAATGGAAATCAAAGGAAAGCTGGAGTAGCAATACTCATATCAGACCAAATACACTTTAAGATAAAGACTGTTGTAAGAGACAGACAAGGCCACTGCATAATGATCAAGGGACCAGTACAGGAAGAAGACATAACAATCATAAGTATATATGCACCCAACATAGGAGCATCTCAATATATAAGGCAAATGATAACAGCCATAAAAGGGATATTCAACAATAAAACAATAATAGTGGAGGAGGTAAACAACCCATTTATGCCAGTGGACAGATCATCCGGATAGAAAATTAATAAGGAAACATAACCCTTAAGTGACACATTAGACCAAACAGAATTAACTGATATTTATAGGACATTCCAATCAAAAGTGGCAAAACACACTTTCTTCTCAAGTGCACACAGAACATTCTCCAGGATAGATCCCATCTTGGGCCATAAATCAAGCCTCAGTAAATTTAAGAAAACTGAAATCATATCAAGCATATTTTCCAATGCTGTAAGATTAGAAATCAATTACAGGAAAAAAACCCACAAGCAAATGGAGGCTAAGCAATATGTTACTAAATAATCAATGGATCACAGAGGAAATCAAAGAGGAAATTTAAAAAATACCTAGAGACATCAGATACAGGAACAAGACAAGGATGTCCACTCTTGTTACTATTATTCAACATAGTTTTGAAAGTCCTAGCCACGGAAAGTCCTAGCCCAAAGACAAATGACAATGAAAACATGATGATCCAAAATCTACAGGACACAGCAAAAACAGTAATAAGAGGGAAGAACATAGCAGAACAATCTTATCTTAAGAGATAACAAAAATTTCATATAAGCAACCTACCCTTATACCTATAGCAACCAGAGAAAAGAAGAACAAACAAAACCCAAAGTTAGTAGAGGGAAAGAAATCATAAAACTTAGAGCAAAAATAAATGAAATACAAGGAACACAATAGCAAAGATCAATGAAACGAAAAACTGGTTCTTTGAGAAGATCAACAAAACTGGTAAACCTTTAGCTAGACACATCAAGAAAAAAAGGAAAAGACCGAAATCAATAAAATTAGAAGTGAAAAAGGAGAAGTTACAACAGACACCAAAGAAATACAAAGGATCATAAGAGCCTCTATAAGAAACTATATGCCATAAGAGACTACTATAAGCAACTATACGCCATAAGAGACTACTATGAGCAACTGTACACCAATAAAATATAACCTAGAAGAAATGACAAATTCTTAGAAATGTACAACCTCCCAAGACTGAACCAGAAAGAAGTAGAAAATATGAACAGACCAGTAACAAATACTGAAATTGAAACTATGAGTAAAAATCTTCCAACAAACAGAAGTTCAGGACCAGATGGCTTTACAAGCGAACTCTATAAAACATTTAGAGAAAAATTACTACTTACCCTTCTGAAACTCTTCCAAAAAACTGCAGAGGAAGGAAGACTCCCAAGCTCATTCTATAAGCCCATTATCACTCTGATACCAAAATCAAACAAAGATATCACAAAAAAAGGAAATTACAGGCCACTGATGAACATGTCATATAGACACACAAGTCCTCAACAAAATACTAGAAAACCAAATTCAACAAAATGTTAAAAACATTGCATACAATGATCAGGTGGAATTTATCCCAAGGATACAAAGATTTTTCAATGTCTGCAAATCAATCAATATGTACATCATATCAACAAACTGAAGAATAAAGACCATATGATCATTTCAATAGAAGCAGAAAAAGCTTATGACAAAATTCAATACCTATTTATGATTAAAACCCTCCATCAAGTAGACTAGAGGAAATCCAAAAAAAGGAGGGGGCTACCTTATCATAATAAAAGCCATATATGACAAACCTACTGCAAACATCATTCTCAGTGATGAAAAGCTGAAAGTCTTTCCTCTGACATCAGGAACAACACAAGGATGACTACTCTTGCCACTGTTATTCAACACAGTTTTGAAAGTCCTAGCCACAACAATTAGAGAAGAAAAAGAAATAAAAGCAATCCAAATTGGAAAGGAAGAAGTAAAATTGTTACTGTTTGCAGATGACATGATACTATACAAAAAAATCTTAAAAATGCTACCAGAAAACTATTAGAACTTATCAATGCATTTAGTAAAGTTGCAAAATACAAAATTAATATGCAGAAATCTCTTGCATTCCTATATACTAGAAACAAAAGATAAGAAAGAGAAATCAAGGAAACAATCCTATGTACCATCACATCAAAAAGTATAAAATACCTAGGAATAAACCTACCTAAGGAGGAAAATGACCTGTACTCGGAAAACTATAAGGTATTTTTTTCCTGTAAAATTATTTATTGGAGAAAAATATTAATTTTTCAAGATATTTCCAGTAGTTTAAAGTGTATTTAACTTTAAAAAAAATTTGAGTATTATTGCTTTATAATATTGTGTTAGTGTCTGCTGTATAGTAAAGTAAATCAGCTGTATGTATACATATACCCCCTCCTTTTTTGGATTTCCTTCCCATGTAGGTGACCACAGAGCATTGAGTAGAGTTTACTGTCCTATACAGTCTGTTCTTATTAGTTATGTATTTTATACATAGTAGAATATATATTTAGGTTTCTCAGGTGGCTCAGTGATAATCTGCCTGACAATGCAGGAGGCGCAGGTTCAATCCCTGGGTGGGGAAGATTCCCTGGAGAAGGAAATGGCAACCCACCCCAGTATTCTTTCCTGGAAAATGCATGGACACTCTATACATGGACATCAGCAAATGATCAATACCAAAATCAGATAGATTATATTCTTTGCAGCCGAAGATGGAGAAGCTCTAAACAGTCAGCAAAAGCAAGACTGGGAGCTGACTGTAGCTCAGCTCATCAGCTCCTATTGCAAAATTCAGGCTTAAATTGAAGAAAGCAGGGAAAACCACTAGGCCATTTAGATATGACCTAAGTCAAATCCCTTATCATTATACAGTAGAGGTGATGAATAGATTCTAGGGATTAGATCTGGTAGACAGAGTTCCTGAAGAACTCTGGACAGAGGTTTGTAACATTGTGCAGGAGGTGGTGACCAAAACTATCCCACAGTAAAAGAAATGCAAGAAGGCACAGTGGTTGTCTGAGGAGGCTTTACAAATAGCTGAGGAAAGGAGAGAAGTGAAGCAGGGGAGAAAGGGAAAGATACATCCAACTGAATGTAGAGTTCCAGAGAATCGCAAGGAGAGGAAAGAAGGTCTTCTTAAATGAACAATACAAAGAAGTAGAAGAAATCAATAGAATGGGAAAGACTAGAGATCTCTTCAAAAACATTGGAGGTATCAAGGGAACATTTCATGTAAGGATTGGCACGGTAAAGGTCAGAAATGTTAAGGACCTATCAAATGCAGAAGATATTATGAAGAGGTGGCAAGAATTCACAGAACTATACAAAAAAAGTTTTAATGACCAGAATAACCACAATGGTGTGGTTACTCGCCTAGAGCCAGACATCCTGGAGTATGAAGTCAAGTGGGCCTTAGGAAACATTATTGCAAACAAAGCTAGTGGAAGTGATGGAATTCCAGCTGAACTATTTCAAATCCTAAAAGATGATGCTGTTAAAGAGCTGCACTCAATATATCAGCAAATTTGGAAAACTCAGCAGTGGCCACAGTCAGTTTTCATTCCAGTCTCAAAGGAAGGCAATGCCAAAGAATGTTCAAACTACCAGAGAATTGCACTCTTTTCAAACCCTAGTAAGGTTATGTTCAAAATCCTTCAAGCTAGGCTTTAACAGTATGTGAACCAAGAACTTCCAGATGTACAGTCTGGGTTTAGAAAAGTGTCAGAGGAACCAGAAATCAAATTTCCCACATTCATTGGATCATAGAGAAAGCAAGGGAATTCAAGAAAAACATCTACTTCTGCTTCATTGACTACATGTTAATCACAACAAACTGGAAAATTCTTAAAGAGAGGAGTACCAGACCACCTTACCTGTCTCCTGAGAAACCTAGATGGGGGTCAAGAAACAACAGTTAAAACCTTACGTGGAACAACTGACTGGTTCAAAATTGAGAAGGGAGTACTGCAAGGCTGTATATTGTCAACCTGCTTATTTAACTTATATGCAGAATATATCATGTGAAATGCCAGCCTAAAATAAACAAATAAAAACTTTTTAAAATAATTTTTTCTCTGTGAGGGTTAAAAAGATCTTTTCCTTATCCTTGGTGTCTTGAATTTTCATTATCATGTATTAATACTTTGGTATACGTTTTCATTCATGCATTGTGGTAGAACATAGTGGATTTCTTTTAACCTGGAAACATTAACACTTTGGTTTGGGGAATTTTTTCATATTATTTCTTCAATAATCTCCTCCTCTCTGCATTTTTCTCCTTTTTCTGGAACATCTATTATTTGCATAGTGGACTTCCTATACCAGCCCTCTCAATTTCTTATCTTTAAAATAATGTCTTTATCCTTTTGTTCTCCTCTCTGGGAGATGCCCTCAGTTTTATCTTCCACATCTTTTATTGACAATTTTGTATTGATGTTGTGGCTAAGAATCCACCTGCCAATGCAAGGGACACAGGTTCAATTCCTGGTATGGGAAGATCCCACATGCCAGGGAATAACTAAGCCCTTGAGCCACAACTACTGAGCCCACTCTCTAGTGCTTGAGAGTTGGAACTATTGAACCCTGTGTGCCCTAAAGCCTGTGCTCCACAACAAGAGAAGTCACCACAATGAGAAGCCCGTGCACCACAACTGGAGAGAGTATGTGTAGTTTAAAGAAAAAATTAGATGGATACCCTTGTGCTTACCCACTATACAGACAATGAAATAGAACATTACAAATACTGTCTCCCCGAAACCCAAGGAATCTCACTATGATTCCATTAGTCCTGTTGCATAAGTAATGACTGTCCTGAGATTTGTGCCATTCACGCCTCTAAATTCTTTTTCTTTTTATAACTGACATCTTTGCTAAATATTTCATTCCATGAGCATCATATATTTCCTAATTTAAGTGTTACTCAATATTTTTCAATAAGGTTTTATTATTTTAACCAGAATAACCTTGTATTTTTGTTGTTGTTGTTAAATATATTCCTAGGTATATTATTTGATGCTATGGCAAATTATGTCTTTTTATCATTATACTTTAAAAATTTGTTTATGGAGTATATAAATACAGATGATTTGTATATATTTGTGTATATGCAGAACCCTGCTGAATCTTGTTAATGCTAATATATGGGTGAATTCTTTTAGATTTTCTATGTAGACAATCATATCATCTTTGAATAATAACAGTTTTGTTTCTTCCATGAGAATTGTCTCATTGTCTTGGATAAGACCCTTATTGTCTTGGATAAGACCTCTAGTACAACATATTTCTTATTTAAGATCTAAAAGGAATTGTTTAAAGAGTTTCATTGTTAAGCTTAAAGCTTGTGCAAACTTATTTTATAAACAACTTGTATTAAGCAGGATAACCTGTAGTAAGAAATAACTAAGAAATATTTTAGCAGCTAAAACAACAGTTTCATTTCTTGCTCATGCTATACATACCTCCATTGAGTAGACTTAGGGCCCTGCTCATAGAGCAGCCCCATCTTGAATATTTCTAGAAATTATGCCAGTGAGAAAGAAAGCTCTGAAACATCTTACACTGGCAATTAAATGTTCTGGCTTGGAAGTGACATTCATTACCTCTGCTCAAAACTCAATGGCCAGAAATACTCACATGACCTTACTGAATCAGAAGGGGGCCGGAGATACATCTTCTCCCGAAAAACAAAAACTCTTTGAGAAACAATACTCAGGACCATCACTATCCTTTACTAGGTTGAGAACTTACCTCTATTTCAAGTTTTCCATGACTTCTGTCAGCCTAATGTCATTTCCTTGTAAACTATATGTATGCAGGAAAGGGTTAAAAATATCAGGCCTGCACATTTCCAGGGTCCTCAGGCTTAGCCTGGGATGAGGCTCCTGGGAGATGACCTCTGAGGCCTTGGAATATCAGTGGATATTTGGATAACAGTATTTTTGTATGTCCTGAGCCAGGCCAGATAGTTTATGCTAACGAGTGATTTATGGTAAACACCTGCTTTTGTTGCCTGAGGCTTTGGGCCACCTTGTATCAGTTTGACCTCTGGGGAACTGGGGTCTGAGTAGCTGAGGTCAGTCCTGCAGGCACTGCATGCTTATGTGACTGACTCTAAATAGAAACCCTGATGCCAAGGCTCACTGAACTTCCCTGGTTGGCAGTACTTTGCGCTCGGGAGAAATAATGTTCTCCATTTGACTTCAGCAAGGAGTGGACAACTGGAAGCTTATCCTCCTGAATTCAAATCTGTATGCCTTTTCTTCTGGACTCCACCTTATGTGCCTTTTCCTTTTGCTGATTTTATCTTGTTTTAACTTTTTTAAAGTAATTGTTTGAATTGAATTAGAGTTGACTTAAAACATACTGTTTTCGGTTATATAGATAGTGACTCAGTATTTTTGTAGATTATATTCTACTTTAAGTAAGGTGAATGTGCTGACCACTGCACCTCAGAAACAATATTCCACTATAAGTTATTATAAGATAATGGCTCTCATTCCTGTGTTATATAATGTATTCTTGCTGCTAATCTACTTACTACATAGTAGTTTTCATCTGTTAATCCAGTCCCCCTAATTTGTTCTTCTTCTCTACCATCTTCACTTTGATAACCACAAGTTTGCTTTCTGTATCTGTGAACCTGTTTCTGTTTTACATTTATATATTAGTTTGTATTATTATTTTTTAGATTCCATATATCACTGATATCATAGAGTACTTGTCCTTGTCTGACTTAACTTCACGAAGCATAATATTCTCTAGGTCCATCCACGTTGCTGCAAATGACAGAATTTCATTCTTTTTTTATGGCTAATTGTCCTTTCTGTATATGTATTGCATCTTCTTTTTCCATTTGTCTGTTGATGGGCCCTTGAGTTGTTTACATGTCTTGGATATTGCAGATAGTGCTGCTGTGAACACAGGGGTGCATGTATCTTTTCATTTTTTTTCTGCAGGTGTTCCCAGGAATGGAATTACTGGATCAAATGGTAGTTCAATTTTTAGTTTTTTGAGGAATCTCCATACTGGTTTCCATAGTGGCTGCACTAATTTACATTCCCACCAACAGTATACAAGAGTTCCTTTTTCTCTACATCCTCTCCAACATTTGCTTTTTGTAGACTTTTTGATGATAGCCGTTCTGACAAATGTGAGGTAATGTCTCATTGTTGTTTCAATCTGCATTTCTCTGATAAGTAGCCAAGATGAGCATCTTTTCATGTGCTTGTTAGCCATCTGTTTATCTTCTTTGGAAAAATGTCTAGTTAGGTCTTCTAAGCCATTTTTTTATTGGGTTGTTTGTTTTTATTGATACTGAGTTATATGAGCTGTTTATATATTTTGGATATTAACTCCTTGTTGGCCATATCATTTGAGAAAACTCTCCCATTCTATAGGTTGTCTTTTCATTTTGTTTCTGGTTTCCTTTACTATGCAAAAGCTTTTAAATTAGGTCCTGTTAATTTCTTTTTGCTTCTACTCTTCTGTCTTAGGAGACAGATTAAAAAAATATTGCTACTATTTATGTGAAAAAGTGTTCTACCTTTGTTTTCTTCTAAGAGTTTTATAGTTTCTGGTCTTAGATTTAGATCTTCAATCCATTTTGAGTTTATTTTGTAAATGATGTTAGAAAATGTTCTAATCTCATTCTTTTACATGTAGCTTTCCATTTTCCCTCAGAACCACTAGTTGAAGAGATTGTCTTTTCTCCACTGTATATTCTTGTGTCCTTTGTCATAGATTAATTGTTCATTGGTGTGTAGGTTTATTTCTGGGCTTTTTATTCTGTTCCACTGATCTATGTGTATGTTTTTGTGCCAGTACTCTGCCATTTGATTGCTATAGCTGTGTAGTATAGTCTGAAGTCTGGAAGGGTTATACCTGCATGTTTGTTCTTTTATCTCAAGATTATTTTGGCAACTTGGGATCTTTTGTGGTTCCATATGATTTTTACAATTACTTGTTCTAGCTATGTGAAACATATTGTTAATTTTGATAGGAATTGCATTAAATCTGTAGATTGCTTTGGGTAATATGGCCATTTAAAAAATATTAATTCTTTCATACCAAGAACATGGGGTATCTTCCCATTTCTTTGTATAATCTTCAGTTTCTTTCAACAGTGTTTTATAGTTTTTAGAGTATAGATCTTTTAGCTCCTTGGTTAATTTTGTTTCTTGTATTTTATTCTCTTTGATGCAATTTTAAACAGGATTTTTTCCTTTTCATTATTTTCATATAGAAATAAAAAATCTGTTCTATAAAAAACAGATTTCTGTGTTTTAATCTCACATAATGCAACTTTACTAACTTCATTTATCATTGCTAATAATGTTTGAGTGGGGGGCTTTAGTATTTTCTGTATGAAGTATCAAGGTGGACATGGCAACCTACTCCGGTATCCTTGCCTGGAGAATTCCCATGAATAGAAGAGCTGGGCGGGCTACAGTCCATAGGGTTGCAGAGATATCATATTACCTCTTCTCTTCCAATTTGGATACCATTTATTTGTTTTTCTTACATTATTACTGTAGCTAGGGCTTCCATTACTGTTAAATAGAATTGGTGTGAGTGGGCATCTTTGTCTTGTTTCTCACTTTAGAGGAAAGACTTTCAGCTTTTTACCATTGAATATGATATTGAGTGGGCTTGTTGTAAATGACTTTTATTAAGTTGAGAGTTTTTGATGAGAGTTTTTATCATGAATGGATGTTGATTTTTGCCAAATGTTTTTTCTGCATCTGTTTAGATGATGACATGATTTTTATCCTTCCTTTGGTCACTGTGCTGTATCACACTGATTGATTCATGAATGATGAACTGTCTTTGTGACCCTAGACTAAAATCCAAATCCTAGGCTAAATTGATCATGGTATATGAGTCTTTTTATATATTGTTGGATTTGGTTTGCTAAAATTTTGTTGAGGATTTTTGCTTCTGTATTCATCAAGGATACTGATCTGTAATTTTCTATTTTTGAAGTGTCTGTCTAGCTTTGGGGTCAGGGCAATGGGGGCCTTATAATAGAATGAACTTGGGAGTATTCTTTCCTCTTCAATTGTTTTGAATAGTTTGAGAAAGATAACTATTAGTGCTTTGTATGTTTGGTAAAGTTCCCTTGTGGAGCTGTCTGGTCCTAATTTTTGTTTGATGGGAGTTTTTTAAATAAAAGGTTCTATTTCACTTCTAATGATTTGGTTTGTTTAAATTATTTGTTTCTTAGTCTTGGCAGGTTGTTTGCTTCTGTAAATTTGTCAATTTCTTCCAGGTTGTCCAATTTGTGGGCATACTAACTGTTCATTCAGTACAGTTCAGTCGCTCAGTTGTGTCTGACTCTTTGCAACCCCATCGGTACAGCATGCCAGGCCTCCCTGTCCATCACCAACTCCCGGAGCTTAGTCAAACTTATGTCCATTGAGTCGGTGATGCCATCAAACCACCTCATCCTCTGTTGTCCCTTCTCCTCCCACCTTCAATCTTTCCCAGCGTCAGGGTCTTTTCAGATGAGTCAGTTCTTTGCATCAGGTGGCCAAAGTACTGGAGTTTCAGTTTCAGCATCAGTCCTTCCAATGAATGTTCAGGACTGATTTCTTTTAGGATGGACTGGTTTGATCTCCTAGCAGTCCAGGGAACTCTCAAGAGTCTTCTCCAGCACCGCAGTTCAAAAGCATTGGCAGGAGGGTTCTTTACCACTGGACCACCAAGGAAGTCCTTCAGTTCTTTTAACTGGAAGATTAGATTGTTTATTTGATATTTTTCTTATTTCTTGAGGAAGGCCTTTATTGCTATAAATTTCCCTCATACAGATGTTTTTGTTGCATCTAATTGGTTTTGGGAAATTTTGTTTCCATTTCATTTGTCTTGAGATATTTTTTTCTTCTCTTTGATTTCACCATTGACTCACTGGTTTAGTAACATGTTGTTTAGTCTCCACACATTTGTTCTTTCCCCATTTTTCTTTCTATAGTTGATTTCTATTTATATACCACTGTGATTGGGAAAAAATGCATGATATAATTTCTGTCCCTTTAAATTTTTTGAGGCTTCTTTTGTGGCCCGGTACATGATTTATCTTGGAGCACTTGCTATATGCACTTAAAAACAATGTATATTCTGCTGTTTTGGGATTTAATATCCTATAAATGTCTATTAAGTACACCTGGTCCATTAGGCCATTTAAGACCACTGTTTCTTTATTGATTTTCTGTAAGGATGATCTGTCCATTGATGTCAATGGGATGTTAAAAGTCCTCTTGTATTAATATTACTGTATTATTGCCAATTTTTCCCTTTATGCCTGTTAGTATCTGCTTTATATATTTAGGTGCTCCTGTATGGGTTTGTATGTGTTAATGAGTATAATATCATCTTCTTGTATTGTTTCCTTTATACATGATAATTAATCTTTTTTTTTTTTGGTATAGCTTTTGTTTTAAAATCTTTCATCTGATATGAGTATTACTACCCCCACATTCTTGCTGTTTGCATGAAATATTTTTTCTATCCCCTCACTTTCAGTCTGTGTGTGTCTTTAACACTGAAGTGAGCCTCAGGTAGGCAGCATATTGAAGAGACTCTATTATTCCAATCGTCCACCCTGTGTCTTTTGGTTGGCACATTTATTTCATTGACACATAAAGTAATTATTGTACTTATTACCATTTTATTACTTTTTTCCAGTTGTTTCTGTAGTTGCTTTCTGTTCATTTTTTTCTTCTTTTTGTTTCTACCATTATATTTTGATGATTTTCTTTAGTGGTGTATTTGGTACATTCCTTTTTGGTTCTGTATCTGTTGTAGGTTTTTGATATGTGGTTACCCCTGGAGAAGGAAATGGAACCCACTCCAGTATTCTTGCCTGGAAAATCCCATGGACAGAAGAACCTGGACCTGGGGTCGCAGAGAGTCACACATGACTGAGCAACTAGCAGTTTACCATAGAAATAATATTGACCTATAATTATATCTACTTGTTTTAAATTTGTATTCATTTAAGTTCAAACACATTCTAAAAGATCTAATTTGTTTTTACTCTTCTCCCCAACACTGTGTTTTTGATGTCATATTTTGCATCTTCATGTTTACCTTTTTGCTGATAATTGTAGTTGTAGTTGCTTTTAGCATTATTTTTTGTCTTTTAATCTGCACACTGGCTGAATGAAATAATCTTCAATGCTTACTATATATCTGTCTTTCCTACTGGAATTTTCTCTTTTCTGTTGATTCTTACTTCTTTTTCATTTAGAGACCTTTCAACATTTCTTTTAGGGTAGGTTTAATATTGATAAATTCTTACTGCTTTTCCTTGTCTGAGAAGATCTTTTTCTCTTTCTATTGAAAATGATAATCTTGCTGAGTAGAGTATCCTTGGTTGCAGGTTTTTCCCTTTTAAGACTTTGAAAATATAATGCTGCTCTCCTCTGACCTGCAAAGTTTCTGCAAAGAAATCAGGGGATAGCTGAATGGAAATTCGCTTGTGTATGACTCTTTGTTTTTCTCTTGCTGCATTTGAAATTCTCTCTTTAACTTTTGCCATTTTAGGTATGACATGTCCTGGTAAGGGTCTGTTTGAGTTCATCTGGGGAAACCCAGTGGCTGTGCTGTCATCAGAAGTCTCTGGGGTACTGCTTGAGTAAGCACCAGCAGTCACCACCACTGCCCCACCTGGGCTCTACCCTAGAACTGGGTCACCTTTGCATCCCAAGGTGGAGTCTTTTCCCCTGCGCTGGCTGCCACAGATCCAGTGCCACTTTGTGACATGGAGTGAGCTGGACCAGGGTGTTCACTTGACTCAAATGGAGAGTACTATGAGGCAGTTGTCGGAAACCCAGCAGTCGCTGGGGCAGACCTTTGTCTTCCCTGCCTGGGATCACGCCATTACCCGCACACTTCTCATGAGTGAAGCCCAGATTTCTCCAACCATACTATCTCTTCCAGTGGTTCTCCAACCAGCCAGAGGGGCAAATGACTAGGTTCTCCCAAGAAAACTCTGACACTGTTCCATATCAGAAGGATGGAAAATGAATACTGGACAGGAAAATTGTAGATGTCCACCTCAGAGTATAAATTTTACATTAGAATAGGCTTCTGTATAAACTTTATTTAAAATATGAGGTGCCCTTCGTACATATGTATCTCTGCTTCTGAGTTCTAAGAGATAAGATATGTTATGTTTGAAAGAAATGGCATTTCTTTAATCTAGAGATGATCTGCTTGATGGGATATTGTCAAAATTAACTGACAATTACTATTAAATTACCAGTGGCATTTTCCACAGCACTTTTGGTACTTACTTTTTTGTTGTTATAATGAAATTATAGGAAGACGTGAAGTGTATTTTGTCATCATTTCTGCTTAAAACTATTCTGAGCTGAATCTTAAATAATGACTCTGACACTGACCTTGACCCTAATCATTTAACCCACTATTTTGTTGCTCTTATTTGATGATAATCCTGTGGATCTAATTGATGACCTCATCCTCCTAAGATCTGTATCTGTTTCTACTACAACAGGTGTAGCCCAGGTTGTGTATCAATTTAGGACCTCTCTGCCCCCCTTTAGTGATTCTGGTTTTGTGTCAGAATCTCATGTTCAGCATTCCCTTCTTCTTGTTAGCCCATTACCAAGCCAGTCACTATGTCCAGGGGCATAGAATACATTGATTGTTTAGACTGGGTCTTGTGACCATGTTGATGCTTAGACGTGTTAACAGTAGTGCCGGGAAAACTGGACAACTACATGTAAAAGAATTAAATTTGAATATTCTCTAACACAATGCACAAAATAAACTAAAAATGATTTAAAGACCAAAATGTAAGATCAGATATTATAGAATTCCTAGAGTAAAAACATAGGCAGAATACTCTTTTGACACAAGTCGTAGTTATGCCTTTTTGGATCCTCTCCTAGAGTAATGGAGATAAGAACAAAAATAACAAATGGGATATAATTAAACTTAAAAGCTTTTGCACAGCAAAGGAAACTATAAACTAAATGAAGAGGTAACCCAAAAAATCAGAGAAGCTAGTTGCAAATAATGCAAGCGACAAGGGATTAATCTCCAAAATACAAAAACAGCTCACACAGCTCAATATCAAAAATCCAAACAACCCAATAAAAAAATGGGCAGAAGATCTAAACAGACTTTTCTCCAAAGAAGATATGCAGGTGACTAAAAAGCACATGAAAAGATGTTCCACATCACTAATTAGAGAAATGCAAATCAAAACTACAATGAAACCCTCCTACACTGTTGCTGCTGCTGCTAAGTTGCTTCAGTCATGTCCGACTCTGTGCGACCCCATAGACGGTAGCCCACCAGGCTCCCCCATCCCTGGGATTCTCCAGGCAAGAACACTGGAATGGGTTGCCATTTCCGTCTCCAATGCATGAAAGTGGAAAGTGAAAGTGAAGTCGCTCAGTCGTGTCTGACTCTTCGCGACCCCATGGACTGCAGCCTACTAGGCTCCTCCGTCCATGGGATTTTCCAGGTGAGAGTACTGGAGTAGGGTGCCATTGCCTTCTCCCCCTACATTGTTGATGAGAATCTAAATTGGTATAGCCACTATGGGGAACAGTATGGAGCTTCCTTTAAAAACTAAAAATAGAGCTCCCATATGATCCTACAGAAAGCAAAGAATAAAGAAGAATAAAGATAAAGAAGAACCTCCTGATGAAAGTGAAAGAGGAGAGTGAAAAAGTTGGCTTAAAGCTCAACATTCAGAAAACTAAGATCATGGCATCTGATACCATCACTTCATGGCAAATAGATGGGGAAACAATGGAAACAGTAACACTTTATTTTGGGGGGCTCCAAAATCACTGCAGATGGTGACTGCAGCCTTGAAATTAAAAGATACTTGCTCCGTGGAAGAGAAGTTGTGACCAACCTAGATGGCATATTAAAAAGCAGAGACATAATAAAAATAAATTTAAAAAAAAGACCATTTGTGGTAAAAACAAAAAAAAATAAAAAAATAAAAAGCAGAGACATTATTTTGCCAACAAAGGTCCATCTAGTCAAAGTGATGGTTTTTCCAGGAGTCATGTATGGATGTGAGACTGGAACTATAAAGAAAGCTGAGCACCAAAAAATTGATAATTTGAACTGTGATGTTGGAGAAGACTCTTGAGAGTTCCTTGGACTGCAAGGAAATCAAACCAGGCCATCCTAAAAGAAATCAGTCCTGAATATTCATTGGAAGGACTGATGCTGAAGCTGAAACTCCAATACTTAGGCCACCTGATGTGAAGAACTGACTCATTTGAAAAGACCCTGATGCTGGGAAGGATTAAAGGCAGGAGGAGAAGGGGACAAAAGAGGATGAGATGGTTGGATGGCATCACTGACTCAATGGACATGAATTTGAGTAAGCTCAGGGAGTTAGTGATGGACAGGGAAACCTGGCATGCTGAAGTCCCTGGGGTCGCAAAGAGTCAGACATGACTGAGTGAGTGAACTGAACTAATGATCCTACAATTCCACCCCTGGGCATATACCTAGAGAAAGCTATAATTTGAAAAGATACATGCATCCCAGTGTTCATTGCAGCACTATTTACAGTAGCCAGATGTGAAGCAACTTAAATGTCCAACTTCTGGTTGCCTAGGGGAAGATGAATGAATAAAGAAGATGTGGTACATTTATACAATGAAACATAACTTGGCCATTAAAAAGAATGAAATGGCAGAAGACCTAAATAGACATTTCTCCAAAGAAGACACACAGATGGCCGACAGACACATGAAAAGATGTTCAACATCACTAATTATTAGAGAAATGCAAATGCAAAGACTGCAGTGAGGTATCACCTCATACCAGCCAGAATTGATATCATCAAAAAGTCCACAAACAATAAATCTTGGAGAGGGTGTGGAGAGAAGGGAACCCTCCCTCACTGTTGTGAGTGCATGCTCAGTTGCTTCCGTTGTATCCCACTTTATGTGACCCTATGGACTGTAGCCCTCCAGGCTTCTCTGCCCATAGGATTCTGCAGGCAAGTATACTGGAGTGGGTTGTCATGCCCTCCTCCAGGGATCTAACCCATGTCTCTTGTGTCTCCTGCATTGGTAGACAGGTTCTTTACCACTAGCACCAGCTGGGAAGCCACCCCTCAATGTTCTTGGGAATGTAAATTGGTGCAGCCACTGTGGAGAACAGTGTGGAGATTCCTTAAAAAACTAAAAATAGAGATACCATATGACTCTGCAGTTCTACTCCTGGGCATATATCTGGAGAAAAACATGATCTGAAAGGATACACGCACCCCAGTGTTCATTGCAGCATTGTTTACAATAGCCAATATATGGAAGCAACCTAAATATCCATCAACAGAGGAATGGATAAAGAAGATGTGATACATATATACAATTGAATATTACTCAGCCATTAAAAATAATGAAATACTGCCATTTGCAGCTACATGGATGAACCTAGAGATTGTCATACTGAGTGAAGTAAGTCAGACAGAGAAGGAGAAATATCATATGACATTCCTTATGCTGCTGCTGCTAAGTCACATCAGTCGTGTCCGACTCTGTGTGACCCCACACCAGGCTCCTCTGTCTCTGGGATGCTCCAGGCAAGAATACTGGAGTATTTTGCCATTTCCTTCTCCAGTGCATGAAAGTGAAAAGTGAAAGTGAAGTTGCTTAGTTGTGTCCAACTCTTCGCAACCCCATGGACTGTAGCCTACCAGGCTCCTCCATCCATGGGATCTTCCAGGCAAGAGTACTGGAGTGGGTTGCCATTGCCTTCTCTGGACATCCCTTATATGTGGAATCTAAAAAGAAATGATACACATAAACTTATTTAAAAAACAGAGACTCACAGACTTAGAGAAGGAATTTATGGTTGCCCTGGGGAAGGATAGGGGGGAGGGATAGTTAGGGAGTTTGGATGGACATGTATACACTGCTACATTTAAAATGGATAACCAACAAGGACCTACTGTATAGCGCATGGAACTCTGC
This sequence comes from Cervus canadensis, assembly GCF_019320065.1. Taxonomy (NCBI): domain Eukaryota; kingdom Metazoa; phylum Chordata; class Mammalia; order Artiodactyla; family Cervidae; genus Cervus; species Cervus canadensis. The sequence continues at coordinate 84,561,130 of NC_057389.1, read as the reverse complement.
TCAATGTTATGTGGCAGCCTGGATGGGAGGGGAGTTTGGGGGAGAATGGGTACATGTATGTGTAAGGCTGAGTCCCTTCACTGTTCACCTGAAACTATCAAAATATTGTTAATCGGCTATATGCCAATAGAAAATAAAAAAATTTTTTAAAGAATGAAATAATGCCATTTGCAGTAACATTAGTGGACCTAGAGATTATCATACGAAGCGAAGTAAGCCATACAGAGAAAGACAAATATCATATAATATCACTTACATGTGGAATCTAAAAAAGTATACAAATGAAATTATTTACAAAACAGAAAGAGACTCACAGATGTGGAAAAGACAAATTTATGGTTACCAGTGGTTAAAGGGGGTGAGGGGAGGGACAAATTAGGAAGTTGGGATTAACATATATACAGTACTACATATATAAAATAGAAAACCAATAAGGACCTACTGTAGAGCACAGGGAAGTATATTCAATATTTTGTAATAACCTATAAGGGAAAAGAATCTGAAAAGGAATATATATATATTCTGTGTATATATTGTGTACTTTTATATACTTTGTATATATTGTATACACAGTATATACTGTGTACTTTGCTGTGCTGTATACCTAAAACTAACATGTCATTGTAAATAACTGTACTTCAACTTTTTAAAAAGTTATAAAAGTAACCACTAGAAAGACTAAACATTAGTGCTGTGTGGGAAGGAATGTAAAGTGGTATATAAGGCTTATTTAATTTAATCCATCAATTATAGACTAAATAAATATCTTCATAAAATTTCCAAAAAATTAACTGAGTTAGGAAATTAAGGAATCTACTGTTTGACTCAGACTTAAATTTAAATTCATGTTTTAATGCAGTAAATCCTATAAACTTTCTCTTCAACTTTAGAGTGCTTGAATCTCAACTCTACCATTACTTTTCTCTATGTTTTTTAAATAAGTTATCCAGCCTCTCTGAATTTAAGTTTCCTTGTTTTACAAATGGGAATAATATAATCTGCTTTGCTGGTTCTTGTGAATATTAAATAAGCAAATGTTTTAAAACCAATTATATAGTGTCTGGAGTGAAGTAAGCACTTCCTAAATGCTTTATGTTGCTAATATCTATGAAATATATCAATATTGAGACTATTTGCCTTTGAAATAAAACAATCTATAGGTTTATTACCTGAAAAAATTATGTAATATCTGTTTTTCAGGTTCCTTCAAATGCATCAGAAATATGTTATATTATTAAAGCATCACCAGGAACTAGACAAGTGGAAAGTAAAGGAATTATTGTAAAGAAGAAATATTCTCTTCCTAAAGATATACCTCAAGGTACTAAAGTATGAATGCAGAATCTACTTTTTGAAAGATACAAACGATTTTTTCATTGTAAATTCCTTATGTACCCGGGAATTAGTTATAAGTTGTATTCTGGGAGTTCTTCTATGAAGTGGAAATGGTAAAATTATAAAAAAGCTTGGTCAGTTTTCAGAATCTGAGTAACATAGGTTTTTGAAAGTCTATTACTGTCATCTCTTAAAAAATTAGGTTATGCCATTGATTTAAAGTGTATTTATCTAGTATCCTTCCTCTTATAATTATCTAAAATTTAGTGATGTTGGGTCTCATAGATATTTCATTTTTAAATATATGGAGATATTTTTGCATTCACTTAGCATTAGTTGAGCACTTGCTCTGGGAAAGGCACCTCATTATATCTTCTTTATTTCTCAGTATTACTTTATGATAACAGGATATATACTTAAAAAAATATATTAAGAATCTGAGACTTAAAGTAGTATGAAATTTGTCCAAGATCATACTGCTACCAAGTAATGGTGAGGAATTCAATCTCTCAAGGTTTCTACGCTCCAAATTTAGATTTTTCTGTACTTCCCTCACTGCATATCAGACAGAATGTCTAATTACTCAATGAAGCTTGGGAACCTTTGAAAGGTAAGCAAGCAGTGAAGAAACTGAAATTTAATAGGTTATGTATAACTTGATCCTTGCCCCCGTTTCCTCCACATAACATGCCCAGAGCACTCTTGAAGTCCACAGAGATCTTTTTCATTAAGTTCCTTGACTACTTAATTTAATGATGCTCATTTGACACTTAATAATATACTACTGGGCTTCCCTGGTGACTCAGATGGTGAAGAATCTGCCTGTAGTGCAGACCTGGGTTCAATTCCTGGGTTGGGAAGATCCCCCGGTGAAAGGAATGGCTACCCAGTCCAGTATTCTTCCCTGGAGAATTCCACAGACTGAGGAGCCTGGCAGTCTACCTGACATAATTCATAATGCTAACTTTTTATATTCTTTGGGTTATGAAGTTTTAAATGAAGAAATCACATAATAGACTTCTTTCTATCTCAGTCTCTAATAACTTTAGCATAGTGGTAGGGAATAGTAGATGCTGTATCAATCAGGGTTCTACCAAAGAAACAGAACAAGTGGTATATATGGAGAGACACATATATGTATAGGTATATAAAAAGATTTATTTTAGAGAATTGACTTATGCAATTGGAAGGTCTGATTGCAACCTGTAGGGCAGGCTAAAAACTCTTGGGCAGGAGCCAATGATACAGTAAATCCTCAGGAGGAATTTTTCTTCAGAGAAACTTCAGTTTTGTTCTTAAGGTCTTTCAGTTGATTGTATGAGGCCTACCCACATTATCAAGGATAATCTCCTTTACTTTAAGTTATTTATCACATATGTTAACCATAATACCTTTGTAGGAGCACCAAGATTAGTATTTAATTTAATTAGGTAATGTTACCTAGCCAAGTTGATGCATACAACTTACAATCACAGTCCACTCCATGTCAACTATGCATTCATACATATCTCCTTAAACCATATTTAATGTCTAAATAAAGACAATAACAAAGTAATACTTCTGCCCAACATACTACAGCTACCCTACATAAAACTGAAAATGTGATCACTCCTTCCCCATAAGAGGATAAAGTCCTTGGGTGATGTTTGTTTTTCTCCTTGATATCCTGTAACTTGGGTACTATGATATAAAGTTAAGTGTTATTAATACAACTTATGTTACATGATACAGGCATGAAAGAGGGAATAAAACAAAGATACTTGCTTAACTAGTCATGTGGTCATAACAGGTACTTACAACCACCTTCTTCCACTACCTCTACCATCAGCAGCCACCTCAACTGGTTGCGGTTCTTTTGCTAGTCAGGTGACACAGCCGTCATTTCTGAAGGGCCTGTGCCATCAGTAGTCCCACTTAGACTGGGTTATTATAGTTTTCCATTGACCTTAATGATGGGGCTTCTCTGTCTGTGGGATTCTCCAGGCAAGAATACTGGAGTAGGTTGCCATTTCCTTCTCCAGGGGAACTTCCCAACCCAGGAGTTGAACCCAGGTCTCTCCCGCATTGCAGGCAGATGCTTTACTGACTGAGCTACACCAGGAAGCCCAGAGATGCTCTAAATGATCTCCTGTATTCCAGACATCCTCTTCCTTACCTCTATCATGACACAGTAGTCTGATTTCCCCTTGGTCGTCAGGATCAATCACCCCAGCCAGCACAAAGAGGTTCCTTCTTTGCCTGTTGACTCAGAGGTGTGAGAAGCCCAACGTGGCTAGGTGGCTGTCTTAATTTCCAGTTCAATAGAATCATTGTTGTGACTCCTGGTAACAGCATTTCTTCCTTTTGAACTAAGACATCTAGACCTGTAGAGCATAAAGTCATGGCCACAGGAGGCAAAAATACCCCTAGTGCGTCACCAGGGGTAGTATTGAATGGTCTCACTTCCATTTCTACCACTTGATTCCTGGGCCTGTGAATCACGGTTATGGAGAAACAGTACCACCATATATTGGATGCTGAGTCAGAACATACACAACCTTAGGCAGAACCTTCCCCCAGTTCTGCAGGTTGATGCTACAATGAATCTTCCAAAGGCATTTCTACCATTTTGTCAAGCCAGCTGCTTCAGAGTGGTGGGGAACATGATAAGACCAGTGAATTCCAAAAGCTTGGGCCTATTGCCAAATTATTTTTTCTGTGAAGTGAGTTGTGTGATCAGAAACAATGTTTTGGGATAATATGATGGTTTATAAGGCTTTCTGTAAATCCTTGGTTGGCGAGTTTTGGGAGAAGCATTATGTACAGGGAAGGCAAATCCATATCCAGAATAGTCTATTCCAGTAAGAATAAAATGTTTCCCCATTCATGATGGAAGTGGACCAATGTACTCAACCCACCAGGTAGCTCGCTGACCGCTCCAGGGAAAGTAAAAGTTGCTCAGTTGTGTCTGTTCTTTATGGAATTCTCCAGGCCAGAATACTGGAGTGGGTAGCCTTTCCCTTCTCTAGGGGATCTTCACTAGGTGTTGGTCTTTGTTGCTGACAGATTGGGTACTCAGCAGTGGCTGTAGCCAGGCTGACTTTGGTGAGTGGAAATCTGTTTTGCTGAGACCATGCATAATCTCTATCCCTGTCACCATGGCCACTTTGTCCATTGGCTTATTGGGTGATGACAGGGGTGGCTGGGGAAAGAAGCTAACTGGTATCCACATAACAGTTAATCTTATCCACTTGATTATGATAATTGTCCTCTGCTTAGGTAATCTTTGGTGAGTGTTCACATGGGATACTGATATCATCATGTTTTTTTGCTCATTCAGAGAGTTCTAGCCTTATACCTCTTCTCATATTTTCTTGTTATCAATTTTCAAATCATGTATTTTCCAAGTACCTGACTACCAAGCCAAATTATTGGTCACAGTCAATGAAAGTGAAAGTGTTAGTCACTCAGTCATGTCCAATTCTTTGCAAGGCCCATGGAATGTAGCCCCACCAGGCTCCTCTGTTCATGGCATTCTCCAGGCAAGAATACTGGAATGGGTAGGCATTACCTTCTCCAGGGGATCTTCCCGACCTAGGGATAAAACCCAGGTCTCCTGCATTGCAAGCACCTTCTTTACCATCTGAGCCACCTTGTATATAATCACACATCTGGCCATTTCTTCCAATAAAGTAAACAACCAAATTCAGTCCTTGAAGTTCTGCCCACTTGAAGGATATTCCTTCACCAGTTTCCTCCAGGGATGTCCTAGAAAGAAGCTATAGGTGTTAAAGCTGTCCACTTTCAGGTGGTGTCTGCATATCATGGAGAGCCATCTGCAGATGAAGCCTGAGCTTTCTTTTCCTCAGTTACCTGACCAGAACTCCCCATGATACCATTAAAGCAAGCAGCAGGGAAAGAAGATAAAGTATCAGGAATAGTGGACATGGGCATGTGGCTCACTTCCTCATATAACTTACTTTTGCCTTCAGGGCCTGCTTGAGCCCAATCTCATAAACCTGTTTCTATTTGCTAACAGCGTGCTGCTCTTCACAGCCAACTTTATGGCTTGGTGCATCAGACAACACACAATTCATGGTGGGCAGCTCAGCTCTCATTGTAACTTGGTGGTCCATGGTTAAGTGTTTGATCTCTACTGAAACTCAGTAGCAGAGCATAAACTATTTCTCAAAAAGAGAGTGATTACCCACGGAGGATGGCAGCACTCTGTTGAAAAATCCTCAGGGCCTGTACTGTGATTATTCATCTGCAAGCCCCAAACAGCTTCTCTTTTTGCCACTGCCACTTCAAGTACCATTCAGTCTGCTGGACCATTATGTCACAAGCAGTATAGTATCCTGGACCTTTTTTCAGACTCTTCTCTTTTTTCTGAGACCTCCTCAAAACCAGCAACTTTTTAGGTCACTTAGTAAGTGGGCTGGAGTTGTACACACAAATGAGGGATATGTTGACTCCAAAATCTAAAATGACCCTCTACGTATTGTGTCTGGTTTTTAGTTGTTGGAGGGTCCAGATGCAACAATTTATCCTTTACCTTGTAAGGCAGATCTCTCATACCACTGGACCCCTAGAAGTTTCACTGAAATGGAAAGAAACCCAGCAATTCCATTTCCCGGGGCCCTAGAGACCCAGCAGTTCTATTCTGAGGAATATATCCACTGTAATGTGTACATATATTCCTCATAAGACATATACTAGAATGTTCATAGCAGCACTATTGGTAACAGCTTCAAACCAGAAACTATTTGAATATGCCCATCAACAGTAGAATGGATAAATAAACTGTGGTATAGTCATTGATTAGAGAGCTATATAGTACTGAGAATCAACAGTATACAGTTACTTGCAAGAGTATAGATGAGTCCCACATAAGAAGCCAAACACAATAGAGTACATTTAATATTACTTATATTTAGTACAAAACTAGGCAAAACTAAACTCTGATGGAAACCACTATGGTGGATGTCCTTGTTGGGGAGCTGGTATTAACTGGAAAGAGTTATAAGAGGGAATTCTAGGGTCCTGGTAGTGTTCCGTTTCATTATCCGGATGGTAGTTACATGGATGTGTTGTTTCTGAAGGCCCAAGAAGCTGTATAGTACTTTTCTGTGTGTATGTAAATTGATAAAAATTGATAAATTGATATCATTAAATTGATAAAAATAAAAATAAACCCTTAACTTGATCTTTTTGGCCTGTCATAATAATTCATCAGGTAATGTCATAGTTCTGGGTTTAATTATGCAACAAACCAAAACTAAATTGTGTCTAGGAGGTTCTTTCTAGTGTTAAGACCAAATTTTTTAGTTTAATTCAGAGAGTCCCCCTGATGCATATTGAACCAGTTGTGCCACCTCCTGGCTTCTTTCTAGGCTCTCATCTCATATAGCAGCCTCCATATTTAAGTAATTCCCTTTCAACCTCTGGGCACTTGTCTCTGTCTTTCCTTTTGTAAAAATAGCAAAGCCCCAAGCTAACTGTGAGCATGTTATTTTAAACATGCAGCAGCCTATTTTTAGTCCTGGCATTTAACAGTTTAGCTAGTTTGGCAGTAATCTAATCAGAGACAGAGTGAAGCTCACTTTTGATGGTCTAGGACCCCTGTTCAGTATGCTGCTTGTTCATTTATAACTGGTATTACGCTGATTAAAAATTCGGTGAAAGTAAACCACGAGTCCAAAAGTGATATTGTTGAAGAGATGGTGTGGGTAAGTAGAGATCTGAGAATGGTTAAAGACAGACAGATAGAAGAGGCCTTATAAAACATCCAGTCCAAGGTTTCTCATTGTGTGGTCCTCAGACCACCTGTACCAGAATCACTGTAGACCTGATAAATTATAATCTCTAGAGATATGGCACAAGTATCTACAATTTGATGAGTTTTCTATGTGATCCCAATAAGCACTAAAATTTGAGAACCATACAATAATCTAGTTTGTTTTACTCATTCTGCATACAATAAAAACGACCTGGCTATATTGGTAAGTAACTTGTCCAAGGTCACACAGGTAGTTACTGGCAGAATCCGAACTAGAACTTAGCTTTCTTGGTTCTTGCTAAGTTTGACTGTTGTTGTTCAGTAGCTAAGTTATGCCTGATTCTTTGTGACCCCATGGACTGCAGTACGCCAGGCTTCCCTGTCTTTCATTATCTCCCAGAGTTTGCTCAAACTCATGTCCATTGAGTCAGTGATTCCATCCAATCATCTCACCCTCTGTCACCACCTTCTCCTCCTGCCCTCAGTCTTTCCCAGCACCAGAGTCTTTTCCAGTGAGATTGCTCTCTGAATCATGGGCCAGAGTATTGGAACTTCAGCTTCTGCATCAGTCCTTCCAATGAGTATTCAGGGTTGATTTCCTTTAGGATTGACTGGTTTGATCTTCTTGCTGTGCAAGGGATTCTCAAGAGTTCTCCAGCACCACAATTTGAAAGCATCAATTCTTCGGTGCTCAGTCTTCATTGTGGTCCAACTCTCACATCCATTCATGACTACTGGGAAAACCATAGCTTTGACTACATGGACCTTTGTTGGCAAAGTGATGTCTGTGCTTTTTAATTTGCTGTATAGCTTTTTTCCAAGCTTTTCTTCCAAGGAGCAAGCATCTTTTAATTTCATGGCTGCAGTCACCATTTGCAGTGATTTCGGGGCCCAAGAAAATAAAATCTGTCACTGTTTTCACTTTCTCCCCATCTATTTGCCATGAATATGTAGTTTTAAGCCAGATTTTTCACTCTCCTCTTTCACCCTCATCAAGAGGCTCTTTAGTTCCTCTTCACTGTCTGCCTTTAGCGTGGTATCATCTGCATATCTGAGATTATTGATATTTGACTGGGTAGCTGTCATATAGGGAATGTAAGAGTAGATAGGGCTCTGAGTTTCTCAGCTCATCCAAACAGAGCAGTCTTGCTTCTCTTTGCATTACACATTGGATTTCTATATTCTATTTAAACAGAGACTTAAATTTTTTTTTTTAACCAATAAGAAGAACCAGCCAATCATTGCTTTATACTTCTTACAGTTACAGCAATGGAGGTCTAAGTTATTGGTACTTTAATTCAGCCAACAAGCATGCATTAGGCATTGTATTATTAGCTAGGGATATGAATACAGCTGTTGTCCTCCAGGGCTTACAGATTCGTCATGAGGTAGACTTCATAGTCTTCTCTCTAAGGTGATAAGTTAGAAGTGGAGCAAAGCATCCTAGGAGCCCAGGAGAGGATGGTTTTAACTTTGAAGTGTCAGGGAAGGCTTCCAAGGTAACAGTACCTTTTGGAAAATCAAACAAAACCTGTAGCTATCCTTAGATTTTGAGATTTCTATTTTCTTCAGAAGAGATGATAAATGATATGTTAAAAATTTATATCTTAAGCTAGTATAATAACAGCTTTTACCTGGATATATATCTTAAGTGAGAGTTTGAGTCTTTAGATAATAGTAGCAGGCAGAAGTATCATACAGAAACACAATTAAGTATGGTGCTCATACCACATTGGAAATTTATAAATTATGCAGATTCCTGTGTCATTGCTTCAAAAGTCTGATTCAAGATTTCTGGGAACTGAGAACCAGTGTAACCTAAAATGTATGTTGGTATAATTACCAGGATTTAGTGACTGTTTAGGAACTGCTTCAGGGTAGTCAGAGAGAAGGGCAGTTAGAGGATGACTCCTAGGTCTCTAGTATTGTAAAGTTTTAGAGATGATGTGCTGTAGGTGATGTCAGGGGGAAATATAGAGTATGGCCCTGGATGTATATATGAAGGCCAAGGAGGGGTGGAGGCCATAGTTGGATGGGCTGGTTGCCACTTGGGAAGTTTAAGTTGTGTGGAGAGGATGACCTGTGGCCCAGTTTCCAAAGTGATCAACAAGTGAGCAAATAGTATCTGAGGTCAGTGAAGATAACAATAAGAAGAGTAGAGGGTAGAATAGCCAGTACTCCCCAAACTTTAGTTTACTTGTAACTTGCTTGAGGATCTTATTAAAAATAGAGATTTATGATTCTCTTGGTCTGGAATGGAGCCCAAGATTCTACATTTCTAATCAACTCCTAGATGACATTGAAGTTACTGGTCCATGGACCTCTAAAGATACAGGTTTCCATTGCTCAAACAGCTGTACATCCGACTTTCCTGGATATTTGAGTCCCTTGTTCAGAGGTTCTGTCCTATTTGGTATGGAATATAGCCTGGATATTGGGATTTGTAAAAGCTCAAATAACTCTAAGGTGCAGCAGAGTTTGAGAACCATTGATATAGGCTGATTAGGCCAGGCACAAGGTGTATTGTAGTATGAATGTGACAGTGGGAAGACATAAAGTTGACTCCACTTGCTATCATCATCTAAAAATTCAAATTCTCACTAAAGATATATATCCAGGTAAAAGTTGTTATTCTATTAGCTTAAATATGAATTTATAACATACCATTTATCATCTTTTCTGAAAAAGAAAATAAAATCTCAAAATCTAAGGATAGCTATAGGTTTTGTTTGATTTTCCAAAAGGTACAAGATATTGGGAGGAAGAAAGTCCTCAGAATCCTGTATTGGAAAGAACCTGGGTTCAGCTACAACAGGTCGGTAGGAGAATGAAAGGAGAGAGAGTCTGGAAAGGGAGATTCTGACTAGCTGGTGGCTGCGGAGGACTGGGATGGGAACCACAACTGGATGGATTCCACCAGGTTACCAGGCTGGAGTTAGCAGCCTATGATGGCCACTGACAGCTGTCTTTGCTGGGCTTTCTGTTGGAATGTCAGACAGGTCTCTTTGTGTCTCCAAAGAGAAGAGAAGTATCCTCAGTATGTCCAGGAGGGAGTGAGCCAGCTATTCCTTTTTCTTTCTTTCTTCTTTTTAATGACCTCTAGATTTGTTTCCTAAGTATTGATGGACTGAAACTAGAGTTGCTTGGACATCAAGTGTTCTCTCTCCTAGGGACTGGTTACTAATAACTATTGGACATGTGCTGGTGATGTATATGAAATGATATATTGTTATTTTTTTCTCCAGATATTATAATAAAAACAAGTGGAAGGATGTAGCAGGTGTGGCTGAATTTTCACTACTTTGAAGACTTGGATGTGAAGTCAAAGTCCTGAAGCAGAATATCTGCTTGAAATTACATAAAATTAAAAAATCAAAATTCTGTAATTATTGGTGCTATATCCTGATGTTGAAATTCTACTGAGAGTCTTATAAATTACTTTTAATGAGCTGAGAAAGAATCATTCTTCTATCTGCTTCTCAAATATATATATATATATGTATTATAAAATAACAAACAGCTTATATTAGAAGACTGTACACTAAATAGATGACTTCAGCTATTTATAAAGATGCAATAGCAGGATACCAGGTAACTTCCTTTGATGGTTTTTTCCCAAGTTTATCCTTTGTATGGATTAACAGTAGTAAAATTGTTGATGCTTATATTACAAGCTATTTTTAACAGAACTTAATTGAAACCACATGAGTGAGAGACCTAATTCCAGGTCTGACTGAAAGAAACTCTATACTCAAGGTTTGCTGAAGCAGGGATTGTATAATACTTTCAATCAATCAGACACTAAGTATTTAATATATTACCTCATCCCAAACAGCCTTCTTTAGCTAATTCTATCTGTCTGTAGGATTTTTTGGGGGGGTAATATAGCTTATTATGTTATCTTGGAAATGACCTTCCTAAAAAGCATCAATCCTGTTGTCAGTGAACACAGTATAGTATATAACTGTTGGTGAGGTTTTAATTCTGATGGTTTTACTAATGTTATTAGACATAAAAGTAAGTGAGGCAAAATTTCAGCGCTACTTCAGTATGAAAGAAAATTCTAAAATTGAAGAATTAACTGAGGTTACATAACCCATATAGTACTCATTTTAAAATAGGAGTGTCATGAAGATATTCTTGTAAATAGTTTCACAAGGCCTTAAGCCACTAACAAAACTTACTTGCGATTTTGGCTTCCTATTCTAATTTGGAGGTAAAATACAGGAAAGCTTTTAGGAAATATAGAAGAGACCATTAATGATGTAGGTTAGAACCAAATTTAGACCTGATTTCTAAATCAGTACTCAACTAAGTCAGCAACTCTTGTGGTTGTTTTAAAAAGCAGAAATGTGATAAGCAGTGGGGGAATATGAAATTAAATAGAAGGCTTATTCCCTGCATTCAAGGAGTCTATAATCCAAGGGAGAGGGGTGAGAATGAGAACAAATTATTTGACAGTTTCTAAACAGGTGGTAGGTCCTTGTGAGAAAAAATGATACCTGATTTTTAGACTGGGCCTAGTGGGGCTGGAGGAAATAAACATCTGATAGTTTCATATTGCTGATAAGAAAATATAGCTATGTTAGAGAGAGAAAGACTTGGCCAGGCTGATGTGATTTAGAAAGTGAGATAGCCAGGAAGTGAAGGTAGGACTATGTGAATCCACTATTTTTACCAATTGGAGAGGAAAAGGTGGGAGGGAGGAAAGAGTTGCAGCTGAAATTCAAGGCTTACTGGTAAAGGACATAACTTTAGTTATGATTAAGAGGAAGGAAAGTAGAATAACCCGACTTGCTGTCTGCCAGACGTGAGAAGTTCCAGGAAGATTCCTGTTGGCAAATCCTAGAAGATTATACTCTTGACATTACATTGGTGGGTAGGCTCCAGACATCTTTCAGTGAACCTCCCTCGAAGACCGTCAGAAAAGTTCATATCTTTTTGGGGAGAGTGTCTCCATAGTTTTCATCATATTTTCAAAGTGGTCTTTGTTTTTTAAAAAGTTAACAATGGGACTGGACCACTTTATTTTAGCATACAACTAATTACATTTCATTTTTAAGCACTTAAAATGATATTTTCAAGTTCATGAAAAGAAAAAACAAACCCTCATGTCACAAGTACCCAGAAAATTCAGTTAAAAATTCATGAAAGGCCAAGCAATCATGATGCCATTTCCATTTTAAAAATTTTAACTAAAGTTTTTTTCACCTTTCCAATGTTTGTTCAGTTAGGACTAGCTTCTTTATCTCATATTGTGCATACAGCATGTATGTTTATATGAAGGGTGTGATGCCTAGACTTTCCAGATAGAAGTTATCTTCAGTCTCCTGCTCTACTGTAGCTTTCTAACCTTCATTTTAAAATACTGGATCATCTTATATCTTAAATGCTCTCTTGATTCTACATGTTCTTCTACCTCTCTTAATAATTCCTTACCTGTTTATATCCATGTTTCCTGAAAAGAGTCCTTTCTGATTTTTCACTGATTCCCTTCACTACTCAGTCCTTTCTCCTCTTCCTTCCCCTACCCTCAACACACATAAAGTGTGCTTTCACCTTGGACCCTTCACTGACACTGGTCCCCTCAAGGCTACCAGAACTCCTTTGATGTTAATCTAAGGAGTATTTCTCAGTTCTCATCTTACCCAGCCTCTCCTAGCTAATGATGTTGTAGACTATTACTCTCCTCTTGAAAGCCTACAGTAAGGAATGACTTCTCTGAAACATTACTCTCCAGGCTTTCATCTCATCTCTTATCTCATCCCATCTTTGATCTCTTTCTCTTCCATTTCTCCTTACTTTCCTTTGACCAGTCTTTAAATTTTGTTTTTTCTTTGAGTTATAATCTAGGACTTCTTTTTTTTTTTCTTCTTATCTTTGTTGGTCTGCACTGGGATCTCTGGTTGTGACCTGTGAACTATTAGTTGCAGCGTGTGGGATCTAGTTCCCTCTCCAGGGACTGAACCTGGGCTCCCTGTGTTGGGAGTGCAGAGTCTTAGCCACTGAACCACCAGGGAAGTCCCATATTCTAGGGCTTATGTTACACTGTCTCTCTTGGTGATCTCATCTACCACTGACATTGGTTATCATTTCTGTTCAGTTGACCGCAAATCTTTGTCAGTAACTGCCATGGATATTGGTGGTGAATATGTGTGGTGACTGGCCCTGCCTGTGTCCCTCAAGTCTTTGCTTGTGTTCTCACAGTATCTTGTACTTGCCTACATCATACTGTTTATCACAATGTACTGTAATTGCCTTTCAAATTCTACTCTTTCTCCCTTCAACTATAAGATTCTTGAGTGTAGGAACTACATCTTGTTCACCACTGTAAATTTGTTCCCCTCTACCTCCATTATAATTGGATTTTGAGTTCCCAGGTCACATGATTTAGGTGGGATTGATCCCACCTTTAGTTCTAGAGGTGGGCCTTTAATGGTTTAAATCAATTACATGGTCCTCCTAACTCAGGCACAGTGATTGGTTCAGGATTAGGGGCAAGGCCTAAAATAATGTATTGGATTAAATCTCAGAGCTTTTTCTGAGAATACTGGATATAGCCTTTTTATTATATTATTCCTCTAAGGAGAGCTGCTGGCAGCCATCTTGTGTCCACAAATGGAGGCACTGTCTGGGAATAGAGTTCACACAGAGGAATTAGAGCTGGAATACAGAAACTAGATTCTTGATATTATTATTATTATTTTTTTTTTTGATTCTTGATATTATTGTTGAGTCTTTGGATACAGCTGTGCCTGAACTGTTCTGTATTTTAGCTCCAGTTATGCTAGCTAATCAGTTTTTTTTTTTTTTGCTTAGGCTAGTTAGTTTGGGTTTTCTATCATGCGCAACACAGAACATCCTGACTCACATGACTCACATGAGACATTTCTAGAATTCTAAGTCTCTGTAGCCAACTGCTTACTTGTCATCACCACAGGGATTTTCATGGTATCTCATACTCAACATATCCCAAATTGAATTTATATCTCCTTGAAGCAGTTATGTCTTCTATCATCTGTTTCAGTGTTAGATAGCTTCATCTATCCAACTTACCTGAGCCAGAAAGTTGCTATCACCCTTTTTCTCTTACTTTCTCACAGGCAGGCAATCATGAAGTCCTGTTGATTTTGAATCCTAAAAGTCCTCAGTATTTTCCATATTCCTCCATTCCTGTGGCTGTTCTCTGAGTTCATGCCAGTACTTTCTTGCCTGACTTAGAATAAAAGCCTCTTCACTAGTTTCTCAGTCATTATTCTTGTACCCTATAGTCAATTTTCCACAATGCATCTAGAGAGAGCTTTCTAAAATGCTCATCTGATCATGTTGTTTTCTGCCTAAAATCCCTTGATAGCTCCCCATGTCCTCCAGATAAAGTCTTTTAAATGATTTTTACATAGTTTTATTAATCCAGTTCAATTTACCATTAGATTATATTGTAGGTCACTGGATTTTTAAATTCTCCCTTGCCTCCAAGCACTGACTGTGCTGCTCCATCTGCCTGGAACACACTTTCTATGCCCACATCTTCTTTTTTTTTTTAGCATATCCCATTTTAATTTTTAATCCCGATTTATTTCACCTTTCAGAAAACTCCCCTTAATTCCTCCAAAAGGTTACTTGTTTTTCCTTATTTTTATCCTGTACTTGCTGATATCATAGCATTTATTATAATATAACATCATGTAATTGCCTGTCAAGTTCTGTTTTTCTCTCCCTAGACTGTAAGCTCCTTGAGTACGGGAACTACATTGTGTCTGTCATTGTATTTCTAGGTTCTAGCAGTTCACAGACACGTAATAAATATATTAAGTGTTTGAAAAATGTGTGTTGAAAGAACGTCAGTCATAGAAGTGTGCTGTTAGTTACTTTTGTATACGTCCAGTAGCATTCAATGTGAAGATTTCAAGCCAATCTTATATTTAATATAAAAGTTTGATTCCTTAAAAGCACTTATCACAATCTGTAATAACTTGTGTACCTGTTGGGTTTCTTAAGGGTGAGGGCTGTACCTGTCTTGTACATTATTGCATTCTTAGCACCTGGAACTAAGCAGGTGTTTGATTTCATCATCTTTATTAGATTCTTTCTCTTAGCATATGATATTCTCTAATATCTTCCATCTCAAAAAGAAAAAAGAAAGACAAATGTCCCTTCTTCCGTCTCCTCTCAATCCCCATTTTTTCTGCTCCTTATCTCAGCGAAGCAGAGTAGTTGTCTACACTTGCTTTATTACTCCCTCCCTACTCTTTCTTTTTTGAGTCCCCTCCATTCAGACTTTTGCTCTGGTTTCTATTGAAACTGTTCTTGTCAAGATGTCATGTTGACAAATCTAATGGACACTTAAACTTTAAGTAACATTCAACACAGTTGATGTCTTCTTCTTTTTTGGGTTATTTTCTTCTTCTGTCTTACTACTACTCATCCTTCTTTGTTGAGTCCTTCTCGTGAAGACTTATAAGTGGTGTCCTCTCTGAATATTAGTGCTGGACTCTCTACTATACATACATATTCTTTCTAGGAAAACTCATTTATTCTGTTATTTTAAATTCTGTGTATGAGATGATGTCTATCAAATTTTTCTTCAGTCCTGCATTCTCCTCATACATTCTACTTCAGGTGGATAACTAGTGGTCATTCAAACTTAACATATCCAAACTTAATATGCTAGATTTTCTTCTTTAAACCTATAATTTCCCTCATCTTTCCATCAGGAAATTACTTCCAGTTGGTTGCTCAAGGCAAAAACCTAGGAGTCAATCTTTAGTTTTTTTCTTTCACTTCTACTATAAATCCTATTAGTTCTGTCTTCAAAATAGTTAGCTAACATCAACTCTTGCCTAAAATACATGGTCTACCCCTATATAGTTTCTCTCATACCATTCTTATTCTTTTATACTCCTTTCTCCACAGAGCAGCCAGAGTAATCTTCTAAAATCATAAATTCTATCATGTCCCTTTCCTGTTTTTAAATTCCTACAGTAGTTTCCATCACACTTGATCCAATCTCTTTTGCATGATTTACAAGGTTCTACATAATCTGGCTCCATGTCTCCATTTAAACCATATCTCAAACATCTTCCCCCTGCCAGAGTATATTCATAAGAGTGTTTGTATTTTTCATCTCTCTTCTATAATGTTATTTACTATCATCTTCCCATGGCTTGTCCCTTTTCATTCTTTTTTTTTTTTCATTTATTTTTATTAGTTGGAGGCTAATTACTTCAAATCCCACATTTGGCTCCCTCCCAGTTGTATACTATTAACTCTTTCTTTCCTAACTTTTAGCACTACTTGCAAACATTTTGTTTACTTTGCCTCTTCCCACTAAGAACTAAGCTCCTGAGAGTAGGAATAGACAGCCAGAACATCGAACTGAGATCTTTGAGGGACTGAGGAAATATTTGTTAAATAATGATTGTTTGTTTTCTGTTGCCTCAAACCACTGCCATTCCCATTTTATATAGCAGCAAATCATTGGTTGGCTTAAAAGTTTTTAAAACTGAGGTACTCTGAGTCCATGTACGTGTCATTCAGGAAGTTTTACTTGATCATCTTGATTCAACTATCTTGTTCTGAGATGTTATCAATGAAAATCTAATTTGTTTCAGAAGAATTCAGCACAATTGAGGTTGTACTTATTAGCATGGTGGTTAAAGGAGCAAGATTCCAGTTTTATTGCCACCTTTTGCTGTATCTGATAACTGGAAAATGGCTGTAGGGCAGAGTGTGCCTCTTTTCTATGTTATTGGAATCAGGTGGACAGAGACTCAAAGGCCACTGGGGTTTGCACAGAGGCTAAATTTTCTACTCCTGAGTGAAGTGTAGGCCTTATGTCTAATTTTATAACCCAACAGCTCCACATTTATATGTCATTAATGAATAATTATTTTATTTCTCATATATTTATTTCTTTATATTATTTATTTAGGGGCTTCCTTCTTGTCCCTAAATATAGAGAGGCCACTTTAAGACACCTCACTTTCTCTGTGAAAAGAGGTCATGTTGAATAAAAGGGGAAAAAAAGATAATATACACTGTCACTGAACTTGAAAATATTTTCAGTTTAATCTGCATAATTAGGTATAGTTACATGTCCTCTTTTATGGCAAACTTCTATCATTTCAGTGCCCTCTAAGTCTATAATTTGAATATTACACTACAACATAAAGGAAATATGATGAATGATAGCAAGTACTGGGTTGGCCAAAAAGTTCCTTCAGTTTTAAAATAAAAATAAAAGATACTTTATCATTTTTACTACGAACTCTATTGTACAACAAATTCATTGTTTTATCCCACTACCTTCTTCCATTTTTCAGGCAGCTTCATAATTTCATTTTCCCCGAACTTTTTATCTTTTTGAGCAAAGAACTGTTACTGGTGCCTTTTACCGTCTTCAGGAATTGAAATTTTTTCCCTTAAGTTAGTTAGTTACTTCAGTCTCTCAGTCATGTCCGACTCTTTGCGACCCCATGAACTGCAGCACGCCTGGCCTCCCTGTCCGTCACCAACTGCCGGAGTCTACCCAAACCCATGTCCATTGAGTCGGTGATGCCAGCAAATCATCTCCTCCTCTTTCATCCCCTTCTCCTCCTGCCTTCAATCTTTCCCAGCATCAGGGTCTTTTCAAATGAGTCAGCTCTTCACATCAGGTGGACAAAGTATTGGCAGTTTCAGCTTCAACATCAGTCCTTCCAATGAACACCCAGGACTTATCTTTAGGATGGACTGGTTGGATCTCCTTGCAGTCCAAGGGACTCTCAAGAGTCTTCTCCAACACCACAGTTCAAAAGCATCAATTCCTTGGTGCTCAGCTTTTTTATAGTCCAACTCTCACATCCATACATGACTACTGGAAAAACCATAGCCTTAACTAGACGGAACTTTGTTGGCAAAGTAATGTCTTTGCTTTTTAATATGCTATCTAGGTTGGTCATAACTTTCCTTCCAAGGAGTAAGCGTCTTTTAATTTCATGGCTGCAATCACCATCTGCAGTGATTTTGGAGCCCAAAAAAATAAAGTCAACCACTGTTTCCCCATCTATTTCCCATGAAGTGATGGGACCAGATGCCATGATCTTAGTTTTCTGAATGTTGAGCTTTAGGCCAACTTTTTCACTCTCTTCTTTCACTTTCATCAAGAGGCTCTTTTGTTCTTCTTCGCTTTCTGCCATAAGGGTGGTGTCATCTGCATATCTGAGGTTATTGATATTTCTCCCAGCAATCTTGATTCCAGCTTGTGCTTCATCCAGCCCAGCATTTCTCATGATGAACTCTGCGTATAAGTTAAATAAGCAGGGTGACAATATACAGCCTTGACATACTCCTTTTCCTATTTGGAACCAGTGTGTTGTTCCATGTCCAGTTCTAACTGTTGCTTCCTGACATGTTGCTTCCTGTTGCATATAGGTTTCTCAAGAGGCAGGTCTGGTATTCCCATCTCCTTCAAAATTTCCCACAGTTTATTGTGATCCACACAAAGACTTTGGCATAGTCAATAAAGCAGAAATCAATGTTTTTCTGGAACTCTCTTGCTTTCTTGATGATCCAGTGGATGTTGGCAATTTGACCTCTGGTTTCTCTGCCCTTTCTAAAACCAGCTTGAACATCTGGAAGTTCATGGTTCATGTATTATTGAAGTCTAGCTTGGAGAATTTTGAGCATTACTTTACTAGTGTGTGAGATGAGTGCAATTGTGCAGTAGTTTGAGCATTCTTTGGTATTCCTTTCTTAGGGATTGGAATGAAAACTGACCTTTTCCAGTCCTGTGGCCACTGCTGAGTTTTCGCAGCACTTTCACAGCATCGTCTGTTAGGACTTGAAATATCTCAACCAGAATTCCATCACCTCCATTAGCTTTGTTCGTAGTGATGTGTCCTAAGGCCCACTTGACTTCACATTCCAGGATGTCTGTGTCTGGCTCTAGGTGAGTGTGAGTGATCACACCATTGTGATTATCTAGGTGTGAAGATCTTTTTTGTACAGTTCTTCTGTGTATTCTTGCCACATCTTCTTAATATCTTCTGCTTCTGTTAGGTCCATACCATTTTTTGTCTTTTATTGAGCCCATCTTTGCATGAAATGTTCCCTTGGTGTCTCTAATTTTCTTGAAGAGATCTCTAGTCTTTCCCATTCTGTTGTTTTCCTCTATTTCTTTACATTGATCACTGAGGAAGGCTTTCTTATCTCTTGTGCTATTCTTTGGAACTCTGCATTCAAATGGGTGTATCTTTCCTTTTCTCCTTTGCTTTTCACTTCTCTTCTTTTCACAGCTATTTGTAAGGCCTCCTCAGACAGCCATTTTGCTTTTTTGTATTTCTTTCTCTTGGGGATGGTCTTGATCCCTGTCTCCTGTACAATGTCACGAACCTCCATCCATAATTCATCAGGCTCTCTGTCTTTCAGATCTAGTCCCTTAAATCTATTTCTTACTTCCCCTGTATAGTCATAAGGGATTTGATTTAGGTCATACCTGAATGGTCTAGTGGTTTTCCCCACTTTCTTCAATTTAAGTCTGAATTTGGCAATAAGGAGTTCATGATCTGAGCCACAGTCAGCTCCCGGTCTTGTTTTTGCTGACTGTATAGAGCTTCTCCATCTTTGGCTGCAAAGGATATAATCAATCTGATTTCAGTGTTGACCATCTGGTGAGGTCCATGTGTAGAGTCTTCTCTTGTGTTGTTGGAAGAGGGTATTTGCTATGACCAGTGCATTCTCTTGGCAGAACTCTATTAGCCTTTGCCCTGCTTCATTCTGTACTCCAAGGCCAAATTTGCCTGTTATTCCACGTGTTTCTTGGCTTCCTATTTTTACATTCCAGTCCCCTATAATGAAAAGGACATCATTTTGGCGTGTTAATTCTAGAAGGTCTTGTGCATCTTCACAGAACCGTTCAACTTCAGCTTCTTCAGTGTTACTGGTCAGGGCATAGACTTGGATTACTGTGATATTCAGAGAATTTTGTAAAGACTGAAATAAATGGAAATCTGAAGGTGCAATGTTTGGTGAATACAGTGAATGACAGAACTTCCCAGCCAAGTGTAAAAGTTTTTTGCCTTGTCATCAAAGAAATGTGCGGTCTTTTGTTACCCTGATGGAGGATTATGCGTTTTCTGTTGACTAATTGCAGACGCTTTTCAACTGGTCTAATTGGGAGCAGTACTTATTGCAATTAATCATTTGGCTTTCTGGAGGAGCTCATAATAGTGGACTCCTTTCCAATCCCACCATTTTTACAACATCACCTTCTTTGGATGAAAACCAGCCTTTCGTATGGTTGGTGGTGTTCATTTCACTTGCCCTATGATCTCTTCCATTCCACATTATTGTACAGTATCCGCTTTTCATTTCCCATCACAGTTTATTTTAAAAACAGAACATTTTCATTATGTTTAAGTAGAGAATTGCATGAGGAAATACGGTCAGGAAGATTTTTTTTTCGCTTAACTTATATGGAGCCAAACATCAAAGTAATTAACATAACTGAGCTGGTACAAATGATTTCAACACTTGATTTGGATATTTTGAGCATGTCAGCTATCTTCCATGCAGTATAACATTGATTATTCTCAATTAATGTCTCAATTTGATTTGTATCAACTACAACTTGTCTAACCAACTGGGGAGCATTATCCAGTGAGAAATCTCCAGCACAAAACATAGCAAACCACTTTTGACACATTTGATCAGTCATAGCAGCTTCTCCATACAAAAAAAATTATGCATACATCTTTTTTTCCATTTCAGTTGTGTTTTTACCTTTCTTGAAATAATAAAGCATAATATGTCAAATATGTTGCTTTTTCCTTCCATCTTCAATATTGAAATCACTACACAAAAATTCACCAATTTTTATGTTTTTTTAAAAAACACATGCTGATATGACAGCTGTCACAGTACAATCTAACAAAACTGTTTTAAATTAAGTTAAGACAACTAAGCATTGCTAGAGCCATTGTATGGGGGAAAACTAATGAACCTTTTGGCCAACCCAATAAATTTTGTCTTTTTTCTGTACCTTTCAACTATAAGATAAAATGAGACCACAGAAATGAAGCTGTTACATGATTAGAGAATACTAAAAGAAAGTATCTCTTATGCAAGTTATATGTTCTTTTCCTTACTATTACCTATAATTATCCATGAAGTAACTTTTTCCCAAGATGAAAGTACAGGAGGTTATTGTATTTAGAAACTTCTGAGGGGACATGGAACTTCCAAACTGCTCTGTGCCAGCCATGAATCAGCCATGATTCCTCATCATCTTTTTCGCCCTATATACACAGACCTGAGCCCATTTCCACTAGCACTCATTTAGTGATACTTTGTAGTGTAAAAGCAAAACTTCCCAAAATGATTGCTTCATTAATTGACTTATAGGATGTGCATCTTCTCACTTAAAAAAATTGCACTGACTTCATTTTGTTTATAAAAGTTTTATTCTGCATTCACATTTTGTGAGAAAAATATACATAGAGTATTTTGCCTCATTAGAAATCTTTCAGTGTTTGGCACCATAGAATTAAGATATCTTAAGTTTATAGGGGAATACAGTCTTACTATTTTGAGCTTATATTGCTCAGTAATTCTGGAGCTTGAGCAGTGTATGGAGGAACTTTGAATGATTCTTAACCCAAGCACCTCAGATGTCACCTCCTCAAAGAGACCTCCTCAAAGACTCACTCATTTCATTGTGCAATTTTCACTCACAACACTAGTAGTTTCAAACTACCTTTAACTTATTGTTTCCTCATTTAGAAGCTCCCCTGGAGAAGGAAATGGCAGCCCAACTCCGGTACTCTTGCCTGGAGAATTCCACGGTTGGAGGAGGGAGGAGCCTGGTGGGCTTCAGTCCATTGCGCGCGGGCGGGGGGTGGGGTGGCAGGGAGCGGCGGGGCGGGCATCACAAAGAGTCAGACACAACTTGGCAACTAAATCAAACATCCAAAACCCCAAAACATAGAAATTTAGCTCTGTCTTTTTTGTTTACTTTGGATCCCCAGTGCCTAGACCAGGGGCACTTAAACATTGTGGAATGAATATATTAATTTTTTTAAATTATTTTTTTATGGCTGTGCTGGCTCTTCATTGCTGCATGTGGGCTTTTCTCTAGTTGCAGCATGCAGGGGCTACTCTCTAGTTCTGAGACACAGGCTTCTCATTGAAGTGGCTTCTCTTATTGCAGAACACTGGCTCACTAGTTGTGGGCATGCGTTTAGTTCCCCACAGGGCATGTGGACTCTTTGTGGAGTCTAACCCTTGTTCCCTGCATTGGCAGGCGGATTCTTCACTGGACCACCAGGGAAGTCTCGAAATTAGTTTCTTAACCGCCTACAAATAGCATTTTAAAAATTATTAACATTGAAACTTAGCTGTTATGACCACTGATATTCTCTGTGATATATATTCTGCCTATTACTTTTCTTTATTTCTTTATGAGACCACTTATTTTATAGCATAAACTCGAGCTGCAAATCATGTGAGTTGGTAGCTACTTAAAGAAAAAACAATTTGATTTGTATGCTTGGGTAAATGAAATTCTCAAGTGTTTTAATCTGACCTTCCAAACCACATACCAGTAATTTCCTGACATCCATCTCTGTCAGAGAACTGCATCTCATGGTACAAAATTCCTCATCCTGGAGTGGCAGTGGGTGAAAGGGTAGAGGGACTTAAGATCTATAAGACCAATTTGATCCAAACCCTGATAAACTTTGGTTCTCTAGGTTTAAGTAGTGTGAAAGTGCAAGTGTTTGTCGCTCAGTGGTGTCTGACTCTTTGCGACTCCATGGACAGCAGCTGGCCAGGCTCCTCTGTCCATGGGACTCTCCAAGCAATACTGGAGTGGGTTGCCATTTCCTTCTCCAGGGATCGAACTTGGGTCTCCTGCATTGCAGGTGCATTCTTTACCGTCTGAGCCACCAGGGAAGCCAAATTTAAGTAGGCTGTAAGGTCATTTATGAGCAATGTTTTTCTTTGGAAAGGGTATTCTGCCAATTAAAACTCATTTGCTCACAACAGTTTCACAGTTCCTCTCTCCATACCTAGTCACTGAATGTAAATCTGGAGCCTCCTATGGTTAACTCTAACAAGGGACTAATTCCTGTTATGTCAGGGTTCGAGGCACTAGTGGGAAACATGGTGGGGGGGGGGGGGCGCTGCCCGCGGGGTGTCTCGGCAGGGTCCTCCACCAGACCCAAGAGCCAGTCTCGCGCAGTCAAGCTCTGAGCATAAACCACTCCGTGGCCCGCTTGGGCGGGCCTGTGGCCTCGGGCTTAAAGTCCAGCCCGTGCCGCAGTCCCCGGGGTAGGCTCGCGCGCCTTTTCTGCTCCGGGGGCCACCGGACTCCACCAGGCGCCTATGTATGGAGGTGCGAAGCCACATAGATTGAGGAGGGGACGGCGGGAAAGGGTCGGTTGCTAGTGGTGCCCTGAACTTCTCTTGTGTCATGGGCGCGGGAGGTGAAAGCTTCTGTACTCCACAGGCCCTGGCGTGGTCCCCGCAGCACCTCGCCTTAGGCTCAGCTAGCAACTGAAGGCGTCACGGAGAAAGACCAGGACCGGAGTTCGCCCCTCCTTCACATCAGCCACAACCAGCCCCCCGCCCCTCCCCTCCGCGCATGCCCCGCCCCGTGAGCTGCCATGTGAGGCCCTCCACCAGACAGCCTATGGGCGCCAACTCCGCCCAGGATCCCCGCCTTGCACTCTGCTCCGCGCGCCGCCACGTGATGCGGCTCATCGCCAGCCAATGGACGCCGGCTTTGCCTCGCGCCCCGCCCCGCGCGCCGTGGCCGTTTGAAGTGACTAATTTCTGTCATATGACTGAGGCGCCTATGGGGGTGGCGGGGCAGCTCTAGGAGCGGGGGCCTGGCGAGTGCTCTGAGGAGCGACCCCGGCCTGGCCGTGGCCACCATGGCCCCTACCCTGTTCCAGAAGCTCTTCAGCAAGAGGAACGGCCTGGGCGCGCCCGGTCGGGACGCGAGGGACCCGGATTGCGCGTTCAGGTAGGTCGCCGCGGGGCGAGGGGCGAGGGGCGCGGAGCCGATGGCCTAGTGGGCTGCGGCTTCAAGAGGCGCCGAGGCTTTCTCGAACTTCACGCTCGCGCAGTAGCGTCGCCCCGGGACCGGGATCGGGGCCTCGGTCGGGAGGGGCAGGGCAGCTGCAGACCCGCGCCGGAGGGTTCGAGCGCGGTCCCCCCCCCTCCCCCACGCTCGCCCCTTACCCCCTTGTCCGGCGGTTTGTTTACGTCTTGCTCGGCGGCCACGCGCGGCTCCGCCACTCCAGGCGGAGCATCGCGGCCTGAGCTTAGGGTCCACACGCCTTCCTGGCGACGCGTAGAGTTGGGCGCGGGCTGGATTGGACCTCATCCGCCGTCCTCCGGGCCGAAAAGTTCTCCCCTCCTCCCCGCGGCCGGTCGTCCTCTGGGTGCTAGGTTCCAGCTTGGTTGCTGTTGCGGAGAGAGCAGCACGTTTTGACCAGCCTTAGGAGTGTAGAAAAGGCTGGAGGAGCGTGTCGGCAAGCTGCCGTTCTTTCAGATTTCTTGTAAATGCAAATTAGAATACTGAAGTGGTTTGCCATTCCCTTCTCCAGTGGACCGAGTGGCCTGAATGTTGTCGAAGGAGAAATGTGAAACCTAAGACGTTGTGCTTATTACTGACTAGAATGAAGCTGCGCTGAGTCAAATGAAGCATGGCCCTAGAATTGACCATCCCGTTGAACTGTTACTAAAAACGAGTCTATAAAAATTGACAACGATACCAAGATATTTTGTGGTATTACAGGCTTGGTTATTTTTTTTTTTTTTTTGTTACAGTACCTGTTGCTGGTAAAAAAACAAAACTTTTTTAAGATTGTAAGACCCTGGAATATAAACCTGAATTCTAGATAAAGTTTAGTTTCGAAACTTCATTTGATGAAGAGATTATGTCTCTCAGACAGCCGTAATACTTGTTGCAGTGTGGAAACTTGTCAATGTAAGTAGGCTGAATGTCAAATGTCACTCAAACCTGGTAGGATAGCAAAGAGCCCAGTAGTACTAGGAAAAAATGAGAATCTGTTAAATTTTGCGACAGTCACATTCTGAAATGACTGTACCGCACCGGTTTAAAAGGTTTTGCTAACTTTAGAATTATTCACCCTCTCTCACTAATGTAAGCCCCGTTAGTAAACATTCTGTAATATGTGAAATTGAAGTAGTAAATGGAAAGAAATTTCACTGACTTTTAGAGGAAAAAAAAATCTCAGAGGTGAACATCTTGAAACAGTGGTTAGTAAAGACAGTTATCTAGCTTTTGGTTTTTTCTACTGGGAAGTAAGTGTCTTGCCATGCTTATCTAATGACTTTCTTTAAAGATTTCTTTAGTGTTCTTTTGAAAAATGAAACTGCAGTCTAGATAGTACTACTTGAGCCATCCAGTAAATCAAGCGTGAGTAGAAAGCAAGTTTAGGGGCTATATTAAAAAGGTGACATTTGAATAGGCTTTCTATTTCTAGGCAGAGATTTACTTTGAGGTATCTAGATTTCCAAGCATCTCAAGTAATTGTAAGAAAAAGTTTATTTTTTTAAAAAATATAAGTCTACAATATGGTTGTGTAATACTACTTTAGAGTTGCCAAAGCACTTTCTCATCAGTTATCTCATGTGATGTTTCACAACAACCATGTGAGATAGGGCAAGTAGCAGTATAGATAACTGCATGATCCTTTTTTGTGTGTAAGAATGATGTGTAAGCACAATAACTGCAGTGCAATATGGAAGGTGTTGCTTTAAAAAATATAGAAGTGTACGTGTGAGAAAATGATAAGTGAGTAATGTCATACATATACCTGCTGCTAAGTCACTTCAGTCGTGTCCGACTCAGGCTCCCCCATCCCTGGGATTCTCCAGGCAAGAACACTGGAGTGGGTTGCCATTTCCTTTTCCAATACATACACCTAGCAACTTGCAAATTTGATCAACCTAAGTTTTGTGTGTTTTTTTAAACAATTTCATTGAGCTACAATTTACATACAATGAAATTGAGCCATTTTAAGTACATAGGAATTTTGTTTCATATGTGTACACAGTTGTGTACCCACAACCCCAATGAATTTTTAGAACACTTGATCACCCAAAAAATTTCCTCATGCCCCTTTGCTGTCATTCCTTAACCCCTCCTCACCCAGGGCAATCACTGACCTGCTTTCTGTTTAATGATAGAAGTTTCTGTTTTTTGTAGAATTTCATGTAAATGTAATCATACTGTTTATAGGCCTCTGTGTCTGGCTACTTTAACTCAGAGTGATTTTGAGACTCATCCAAGTTGTTGCGTTTTTCCTGTAGTTCCTTCAGTGTTTTTTTGAGGGGAAGGGGGCTGGTGCTGGATAGTATACCACAATTTGCTTATCCAGTCACTGGTTGGCAGACATTTTGGGTTCTTTTCAGATTTAGGCTGCATTGAACATGCTGCTGGTGAACGTTTGTGAGCAAATCTTTATGTGGAAATGCGTTTTCATTTTTCTTGGAGTGGGATTGCTGGGTCATATGCTTAACTTAAAAAAAAAAAAAATTGCCAAACTTTTCCAAAGTAGTTGTACTATTCATAGTACCACTAGTAATGTATGAAGGTTACAGCTGCTCCAGATTGGCTTCAAAACCAGATGTCATTAGTCTGTTTTTTGTTTTTTTTAAATTAATTTATTGGTTTCACTGAATCTTGGTTGCGGCATGTGGGATCTAGCTACCTGACCAAGGATGGAACCAGGGCCCCCTGCATTGGGAGTTTAGAGTCTTGGATACTGGACCACCAGTGAAGTCTCATTAGTCTGGTTTTTTAAATTAAAAAGATTTTTTTGTATTATAGAAAATACCTAACATAAAATTTGCCTTGTTAACCATTTTAGAATCTTAAAATTTTTTTTCCCCTTGGAATATAGTAGATTTACAGTGTTAGTGTTAATTTCAAGTGTACAGCAAAGTGAATGTTATACATATACATACATCCACTCTTTTTAGATTCGTTTCCCATGCTAATGGGTATAGTGGTATCTTGTGGTTTTAATTTGCTTTTCCCAAATAATAAACAATGTTTAGCATCTTGTTATGTAACTCAGTTTTTTGAATAGACTAAAATTTAGTTTTTATACCAGTATACAATGCTTTCCTTTCTAGAATCCTTTTTTGGTTTTGTTTTAGTCAGCCTGAGTTGTTAAATCAGGCTTGGGCACAGTTAGCTATTCGCAGCTAACTATAGCTCAGCCTGTAAGTCAGTTCCTAGAGTAAGCAGTATACAAGGTCCAGTGGTGATAAGCCAGCAAAGGATAGGAAAGACTTGAGACAGAGAAGCCTTAGGAGCTTTTCAATATTCCTTTCATAGTTACTCCATTGAAAAATAGCAGGGATTACCCACTTCCTTTCAGTCTTAAGTTCCTTACCTGAGAGGTTTCTGGTGCTTGTCCTGTCTAAGCTTCCAGAGCTCGAGATGAATGTAGCATGTCACAAGAAGAATATTACTGTAATCATTTATAGAAGTGAAACAGTAATTTGTTTTCATCTTTTAAAGAATTTGGTAAAGACTGCTTTCTAGGGGAAGATACTCTTTATGTTTTTTCCATCAGGATACTTTTCAGTGGAAGTAAGAATTCAGTGTAAGTTCAATAACTTCAGTGCACATAAAATAACTGCTTTAAAAATAAAATTCTCTGCGGCTTCCCTGGTGGCTCAGTGGTAAAGAATCCAGCTGCCAATGCAGGAGACACAGTTCAATCCCTGATCTGGTAAGGTGCCACATGCTGTGGAGCAACCAAGCCTGTGTGACACAACTGTTGAGGCCGTGCTCCAGAGCCCGGGAGCTGAAGTACTGAAGCCTGTAGCCCTAAACGCTGTGCTCTGCAACAGGGGAGACCTCCACGGTGGGAGACCTGCGCACTTCTAGAGAGTAAGTCCTGCTCACCGCAACCAGAGAAAAGCCCACTCAGCAGCGAAGACTCAGCACAGCTGAAAATAAATAAAACTATAAAAATTAGCAAATGAGTAAATAAAATTCTCAGGACTTCCCTGGTGGTCCAGTGAGTAAGACTCCACACTTTCAGTGCAGGGGGCCTGGGTTTGATCCCTGGTCAGGGAATTAGATTCCACATGCCTCAGCTAAAAATCCTACATGCTACAACAAAAATCGATGATCCTATATGCCTCAACTAAGACCTGGCACAGCCAAATAAATAAATGTGTGTATGTGTGTTTTAGTCGCTCAGTCGTGTCTGACTCTTTGCGACCCCATGGACTGTAGCCCGCCAGGCTCCTCTGTCCATGGGATTCTCCAGGCAAGAATATTGGAGTGGTTGCCATTCCCTTCTTCAGGGAATCTTCACCCAGGAATCGAACCTGGGTCTCCTGAATTGTAGACAGATTATTTTACCTTCTGAGCCACCAGGGAAGCACAAATAAATATTAAAAAGAATTCTCTTCATCTAAAAATGGTGTTAAAAATAGCAACTGTGCGGCATTGTCATGAGGTATATTAGTGAAGGTAACAGTAAACTGAGTTGTGTTAGTAAACTAAGTCTTAAAATATTCTTGAAAGAAGTCTAATTTCATGAAGAAGGTTGTTTAAGAGGTAAATGTCTGTAGGATATAATTCATGTTTTGTTCAAAAAGCAGTCTCTGTATTTTCATTTTATTCCTAGTGCATGAACATTTGTTCTTACACTGTCTGTAGCAGGAATAACAACCTCTTAATTGGTTTTTCTGTCATCACTGTTGCCTTTCTGCAAACTGTTTTCAACATTCATCCTTTAAAAAAAATGCTAATTTAGATCATGATCAGCAGGAAAAATGATGTAGAATTGAAAATCTCCACAACACAGCTATTTTAAGGATTCAAAGAGGTAAGTCCTGTTGAGCACTTAATGCAGTGCTTAGCACATGACTTTCATAACCAGAAGTTGTTACTATGATGATTTCGTTCTTATGTATAAAACCATTCAGTTTAGGACCAAATTCTTTAACATGGCTTGTGGGTGTGGCTTTTGTGAAATCTGTAGCCTCAAGTTCTTAATTTTTTAAAATAAGGTTATTTTTAACCTAGCTGTTACTCTATTATCTGTTTTTTACCTATTAATATTGTATATTTATTTATATACAATAAATATATCTGTTAATATTATCTAAGCCTATATTCAGATTTTCTCAGGATGTCTTTTTACAGTAGGTTTGTTTGAATCAGTCTCAGTTGAATTCGTAATTATGTGCCTTAACTAATTTTTATTCTATAACAGCCTCCATCCCTCCCTTTTAAAAACGCTTTTGTTTTTAAAATGGGTCATTTTTTCTATGAAATTTCCCCCATTCTCTTTTTGACTGTTTGATCTGTAATGGTTTCCTTTAATTCACTGGTTCCCAGCAGTCTATATTTTAACCAGACCCTCCAGGTGATTCGGAATGCTCAAGTTTGAGAACCACTGCTACAACTTACTCTCTCTTTCCTGAAAACTGATGGTTAGATACTTGACTAGATTTGGGTTCAGGTTTTTTTTTTTTTAATTTTAAAATATTCAACAGATTTTGCAGTGTACCTTGTTGCACACGTAGTGTCTGGTTGTCCCATTTTTAGTGGTGCTAAGATTGATTAGTTGGTTTCAGCCTATTCTTCCATTATAAAATTCCTCTTTCACTATTGGTTTCAGCATTTTTTGTTGATTATTGCCTGAACCCACTATCTTTTTAGGGGATGCAAAATGGTAACACCCTGATTCTTCTGCGTTTATTTCTTGGTGAACTTTCTCTTACCATTTACTTGATTATTTGCTGTAGGAAAGTCAGCACCAAAGTTTGTGTATCACTTTTTAGAATAATTTATACTGAGTTAAATGAATGTTTCCGTTTTAATTATCATTTTTTAGTATCACCTCTTGGGTGTGCTTTAGTCCATTACAGTCAAATTGGCCCCATATTTGGCCAGAGGAAGACTTCTTAAGTTGACTTCTGTACCCTTTGACATGATCTGATCTCATTAGTCTTTGATAACTTGTTGCTTTTTTCTGGCCTTGTCTTAATCTAGGTCTCTCCCTTTCCTATGATTTTATAACTTTGGATTTGTTTTAGGTTCTGGGATGTGCCATGCTGTGTTGTTCTTTGTTTTGGGTATAATTTCACATAGCTTTTTGTTTAGCTTCTTGTTGTGGTCATCTGGGCTTATCCTAATTATTCTTTCTCCAGGAAGCCTATTCTGATTTCTCCCTAAGTTAGATTTCACTTTAGTTTTCTTCCATAGCTTTCTGTATTTCCTTCTGTGACATGTATCACAGCTGCCATTACTTGTCCACATCTCTCTCCTTTGCTTGCTTGAGAGCACTCTTCAACTTCAAGGTGTATTTTAGAGTAGAGTTAGAACCTTGTAAGCCACATGATGGGTTGTTTGTGGGGAACAAATGCCTAGGTTCTGTCTGGAGCAGCTAGCTAGGTAAGACGCTGTTTTCCAGCGTCTTTCCATACTGTGGAGGCCTATCTTGAACTCCTTGTCAGAAGGAGCAGCCCTTTCCCCTAGTCTCTATCAGAGCACACTGTTTGTATCCTCCACAGTTCTTTTTACAGTTTATCATCTCTCTCCCTCAAGTTCACATTGTTGAGTCAATGTATACAGCACAATGTCTACATCTGTGCTCAGTAAATATTTTAGAATGAACATATTAATTTTAAGAACAGAGAGAATCAGAAGTTCTGTTTTGGAGATTTGGTCTGGTTTTACTTGCTATTGAGAGATTTATTTGAGAGTTTAATAAAGTAAATCCAGAGTTCCAGTAGAGGTTGGACCTGGAGATAATGAACTTGGGCTTATGGTCAATATTAAAACTAAGGGAACAAATGAGATAATATAGGAAAAGGGGTGTATGTAGATAGAGAATTGCAAAGAACAGGTTTCATCCTGAGGAAATCTAAAATGTACAAATGTGGGAGAGGAAAGTCTGCAAAGAAAGAATGGCCAGAGAGATAGGGAAAAGGCCAGTGGTGTGTGGTGTTGGGAAAGCTAAGAAAGGGAAGTGTTTAAAAAATGATGAAGTGATGAACTGTTGTGTTAGTTGGTTGCTGACAGGTCTTGTGGGATGAGAAACAGAAAAGTATCTGTTGGGTTTGTTAAGTTGGAGATAACTAGTGACCTTAATGGTTTTTTTTTTCTTTTTTTTTGAGGGGGCAATATTTTGGGGGAAATGTGAGATGTGTATTAAATGAAAAGGGAGGAAATGGCCTCACTGCTAAAGCTTTCTATTTCTGTAGGGAAAACAATCTGTAGTGCTTTGTTATCTTTTTGCTTTTAGTATTCTGATTTTAGGTTGCATTTTGAACTTCTGAAGTTCTTAAAGACTGGTTTCTTAATATTATCAGTGTTCATAAAAATCATATTTCAGAAGTTTTTTAAATGACTTTAAACATTTGTGTATTCACAAGATTTTTTATTTAAAAAATAACACCCCTCAAATTATACCTTTTATTCTTGTGTTAGAAATAGTAGAAAGTTATAGTATTCTTTACAGAGAATTCTGTGAGATCGTATCTTTCTTATTAAAGTAAAAACTGAGAATTTTAAGTTAAACTTCATGTTAATGCTCTGTGGTATCAATATTTGGCTCTAAGAATCTAATTTTGTTATAGGAAACGCAGATAGTTTGTTGATTTATGATTCCATCTCCTAAGTAGTTGTATTAGATTTGTTTTTTAGAACCATATTTATTGAAAGAAAATAGCTTAATAAAAATACAGCTTTAATATTCAACTTAGGAAATTT
This sequence comes from Cervus canadensis, assembly GCF_019320065.1. Lineage (NCBI taxonomy): Eukaryota > Metazoa > Chordata > Mammalia > Artiodactyla > Cervidae > Cervus > Cervus canadensis. The sequence goes on along the minus strand of NC_057389.1, from coordinate 84,529,277 downwards.
GGACCTTATTTCTTACTAATATAATAATTATTGTCTTAAATCTTAATGAATTTTAAGTTATCTTTTCGGAAAGACTTGTTTAAAAAAAACTCCCCATGTAAAACATAACAGCCACGTGTGTGTATCTGTGGCTGATTCATGTTGATACGGGGCAGAAGCCAGCACAACATTGCATAGCAATTATCCGCCAATTAAAAACAGGATTCCTAAACTCTTATTATACAATCTTATTTCTGTTCCTGACACTACCATTCTCTTAGTCTACCAAGTTGAAAGTCAGAGAATCATCTTTTATTCTTTCTTTCTGGTTGCTTCATTTGGTCATTTGTTAAATCGTGTCAATCAGCTTCTGCAGTATCTTAGTTCGTTTCCATTTCCCACTGCCGTCATCTCAGACCTTCAATGGTTTTCATAAAAACTTGCCATAACTTTCCCACCTTGTGTGTATTCCCCTCTATACCATTCTGGTAAATTGACTTTCTTAAACCATATTCTGACCAACGCACTCAGAAATCTCCTTTGACTCCCTGTCGCTTAATAGAGGGTTTATCTGTGCCAGGTACTGTTTTAAGTGTTTTATACATACTAATTAATTCATTTATCACAATAGCTTTATACAGTAGGTCTGATTATTCCTCTTTCATAGATGAGGGAATGGAGGCAGAGAGAGAAGTTAAGGACCTTGTCCAAGATCACATAGTAAGTGATGTAATTAAGGCACAAATTCAGACATTTGCGTTCCAGCACCTTTGCTTCCTGAGTGGCGAGTGGCGCTAGTGGTAGAGAACCCCCCTCTCCACTGCATGAAAAGGTAAGAGATGCGGGGTGAGTACCTGGGTGGGGAAGATCCCCTGGAGGAGGGCATGGCAACCCACTCCAGTGGTGTTGCCTGGAGAATCCCCTGGACAGAGGAGACTGGTGGGCTGTGGTTCATGGAGTTGGAAAAAGTTGGACACAACTGAAGCGACTTGGCACAGACACCCAGGCCTTTGTTTTTAACAATGTCCAAAGTTTTCAACTTGTCATGTCAGCCTCCTGTAGAGTTGTTCCCAATGTTTCCTATATGTGTAACCTTGGGAAATAGTATCGTGTCGTCATTAAAGATGCTGTGTGTGTACGCATGTCAGAGTAGAGGAGTGGATACTGAAGAGATAGTCCCAATACCCTTTGTACCTCCCATCTTGGAGTTGTTTTGAGGATTTAATGGCATGGTAGTCTCTTAAAGGGTAGAATTCCTTCTCACACTTCCTCACCCTTCAGTTTATTCTTTCCAGTATTCTTTCTAGTTTTTCCTCCAGCTGTGGAATCTGAATTAGACTAGAAGTTTGATGTTTCTTTAGAATATGCTGGTTCATATGTTTGCACATTCCTTGGAATTATATGGCTGCGACACATCTGTCTTTGAAGCTCCAATAGAAAGCATATTTTCCCATTATGACAGTTACTTTCTTGGGTTGTAATTGCTTCTCATGTATCTGTATACTTTAGTAGATTTTAAGTTAGATGGGGTACTTAGGACCACCTTCCATGGTATAACTTGTTTAGTGCTTTATTTCTGGTGTTTGATTCACAGAAGGCATTCAAAAATATTTGGTGAATGAGTGATGAATAAAAATAGTTACTGAATTGAAGAAATTTTATTTCCTTTAACAAAGATGTTTCTGTTTTGGGTTACTTGCCTACTCATTTCTCTGTAATTTAAGCACATATTTCTTTGACATTAGTGTTTACCAATTTAAAGGAAAATTTCATTATTATTTTGATCTTTTTAAGATGCCAAGAATGGTCTGATTTTGCAGAAACAGGTTAGATTCTCTGTTTATATCCCTTATAACACCTCATACTTTCCCTTCCTACCATTTTTTACATTCAAAATTTGTGTATGTGTATGTACACAGAGTCTTTTCTGACATACTTAGTATATGCTGAGTGGATAAAAAACTGAGTACTTTTTTTGGTAGTGGGAGTTTATTTCAAGAATGCAAGAAGTTTTGAGGTACCATGGAATTTCTTTTCCATTTGAGCATTCTTTGTCCTCAGGCCTTCTGATTGTTAAGCAGACCTTATGGGGAAATGGGGCAACAATTTAACGTAGATCTTTGGGGACACAACCAGAGCTCTAGGGATCTACTTCCTTGTACTCCCATCACCCAGTATATAGTATCCCTTGATGCAACAGCATTTTATCCCAAGTCACCCCAGAGAGATTATACCTTAGTGTAATCCTGATAGAGTCAGAGTTGATGTTACGAGTGTGTGGGCTTGTGAGCCATTTCAGTTTATTCTGTTTATGATTGCATTTGTAGGATGCAGCTGGCAGGCTCTTTGAAACTTTTTGGCCTGCTTTTCCACCCTGTTGTGGTCTGTTATATGATTTGTAAAGTTTTCTATTTATAGCAAGAAACTATAGATTGTGACATTAATGCAAGATGAGTAAAGTTGAATTGTGATAGGATTCCCACAGATAGCGATACTTAGTTTTATATTGATTTCTATTAATTCCTGATTACATTAGAATATAAAACATGTATACTATACATTTATAGAATGCAGAAATATAATAAAATTATTTGTGAATAACTTCAGTTCATTTCAGTTGCTCAGTCGTGCCTGACTCTTTGCGACTTCATGGACTGCAGTACGCTAGCCTTCCCTGTCCATCACCAGCTCCTGGAGCTTGCTCAAACTCAGGTCCATCTAGTTGGTGATGCCATCCGACCAGCTCATTCTCTGTCGTCCCCTTCTCCTCCTGCCTTCAATCTTTCCCAGCATCAGGGTCTTTTCAAATGAGTCAGTTCTTGGCATCAGGTGGCCAAAGTATTGGAGCTTCAGCTTCAGCATCAGTCCTTCCAGTGAATATTCAGGACTGATTTCCTTTAGGATGGACTGGTTTGATCTCCTTGCAGTCCAAGGGACTCTAAAGAGTCTTCTCCAACACCACAGTTCAAAGGCATCGATTCTTTGGCACTCAGCTTTCTTTATGGTCCATCACATCCATACATGACTCTTGGAAAAACCATAACTTTGACTATGCTGTCTAGGTTTATCATAGCTTTTCTTCCCAGGAGCAAGTGTCTTTTAATTTCATGGCTGCAATCACCATCTGCAGTGATCCTGGAGCCCAGGAAAATAAAGTTATGTTTTAAAGTTTCTCAGAGAAATGTCTGAACATAGTTTAACCATCGGGCAGTAAAACCCCATGTTAATGCACCCCTTGTACTTAGATTACCCAGTATATAGTATTCCTTGAGTGACTCCTGGACCCTTGGAACTTCTGACTGGCTAGCTTGGCATGCTCTTCACTTGTGAATCTCATTCTAAATTAAGAGGTGAAATGTTTTGCCCCCAGCCCAACAATATTATGACAGGAATTTACTTAGAGTAAATTTCTCCAACCCAGTCCTGATCCTGGATGCAGCTGCTTTTTTGTTTGGTGTTTTTTTGAGTATTTGTTTTTATATTTGTAAATAATATGAATATACTATTTTATTAAAAATTTATTCATTTTAGACATTATCAGTTTCCTGTATTGGCAAAGATTTATGTCTTAAGTTTGCATACATATACACATACTTATGTATGCCCTTCCCTTTGTTCTTCATTCTTCCAATATTACAAATTTTGGCTAGTTTAAATAATAAAATAACTATTTTGTTGTATTATAAAACATTCACTGCTGAACTAAATATATTTTATGTTTTATTGTACTTTAAAAAAAATTTCTTGGAGTTAATTGCCTCTTTTTTTTCTTTTTACTTTTTTGGTTCACCTTATTTTCTTTGGAATCTTTAGCTTCAGAACTCCATAAAATCTCTCTCAAAACAACTTATTTCTTTTAGTGAAACCTTCTTGATAATTGGTTAGTTAATTTTTTTTCCTCATGGATATATCCGTCTTGGAGCCCTCTGACCTTCTCTGGCTCTAGCTTGGATTGCTGCCCTTTAGTTCTGCTCCATAGCATTGTTACAAGTCTTCCTTTGCCTTCCTCCTGGAAATTCCTTTGACCTTTTAAAGTTAGGATCTCTTGTAGACTGGCTTCCATGACTTCTTCCTTTTTGGATTGTTCCCTTGTTTTGGTAGTACCTGTCCCTTTAGGAACTTCCTGAGAATGATTGCTTGAGATAAATTTTTTGAGACTTCGCCCATCTGAAAAAGTGTTTGTTTTTATGTTTGGCCCATCTAGTAGATGCAGAGTTCTGTGTGGAGAATCATTTTAACTCTGAAATTGGAAGGTATTGCTCCCTGGTCTTCTGGCTCCCAGTATTGCTGCTGAGACGGTCAGAGCCATAACTCTCAAGCCTTGGGAAACTTTTGGAATTGTCTCAGTTTTCTCTTTATTTTGTTCTGAAATTTCACAGTGATATATCTTTTTTTTTTTTACTCATTTGTTTATACATGATGGGCCTTTCAATCCAGAAACGCTGTTAGGCTGGTGCAACTTGGACAGGTTTCTCAAGAAAATTAAAGATGTTATGTATCAGGAGTGAATGAGGAGAGGGTGGAGGTCACTGTCACGTCCTGTGGAGGATGTGCTCTTTGCTCCTTTGCCTCTCCGTCACCTTCCAAAGGACCTGACGTTTCCAAAGCTTTTGCTTCTCAAATGCTCTGAGCAGAAGAATTCTGTGGTGGCTCCAGGACATTTGTTGACATTTAGGTTGTAACTGCTTATGTTTTTGAAAAGTCAGTTGCTGCTTTTCATCTTTCAAATGTTTATTGAAGTCTCTTTATCCTTGAAATTTTTCCTTTCATATTCTTTTTGTCTTAAATATATATTTATGTATATGTGTGTGTGGTGTGTGTGTATATATGTGTGTGTGTATTTACACACGTTTGCACACACACTTCGCTTACCATCATTTGAATGGGATTTTAATATATCAGCACACCAGTGTTGCACCAGTGTTTAACTTGGATTTCTTAAAAAAGTTTTTTAAACTTTTTCTTATGAAAAATTCCAAACAGAAAAGTAAAGAGACTATTAATAACAATATCAACCTGGGCCTCCTTCATTGCAGGTGGATCCTTTACTGTCTGGGGCACAAGGGACTTAATCCTATTATTTGTTATTGCTTGAATATTTTAAACTCCAAATGTTCTGTCATTTCATTCATGAATACTTAAGTATGACTCTCTAAAAGATTACTGTTACCCTGAAAATGAGCAATGATTCCTTAGTATTTAATACTCAGTCTATGTTCAGTTTCCCCTGATTGTCTTGGAAATGTCTTTTAGAGTTTGAAGTAGGATTCTAATTTGTTTTTGTGCTTAGTCGCTCAGTTGTGTCCGACTCTTTGCGACCCCATGGACTGTAATCTGCCAGGCTCCTCTGTCCAAGGGGATTCTCCAGGCAAGAAGACTAGAGTGGGTTGCCATGCTCTCCTCCAGGGGATCTTCCCAACCCAGGGATAGAACCCAGGTCTCCCATGTTGCAGGTGGATTCTTTACCAACTGAGCCACCAGGGAAGCCCAATTTGTCTGTAGAATATTTTATACTTTGATTTGGATCTGATTTCATCTTCACTGTGTCATTTTCCTTGTTCTTTCTCCACCTTATTTTCTTTAAATTGAGAGTTAGATCTAGAGACTTGATTGAATTTAGGCAGAGTTTTGTGTTTTTGTTTTTTTTGTATTATGTTGTTCCCTGACACTACTTCATAGATGTGTATTTGTTACTGCATTTTATCAGAAAGCACATGACCTCTGGTTGTCCCACTTTAAGTGGTGCTAAGTTTGATCAACAGATTCAGGTGGTATGTTACTGATTCATTCTTCCATTTTAAAGTTGTCCATCAACTGTTTACCTAACGGATTTATTGTCTATTTATGCTGATTATTAAATTATTTCAGTTAGTTGAATGTTCAACTGCCCCTTCCAGGGCTAACTAATTCCTAGAGATAGCAAAGGACAACTCCAGGGGTGTGCCTTTCACATGCAAACCAGCCAATCCTCCTTTGGTTGTACCCCCCAAGCACCTCCTTTATTGAGTTCTTACACTCCTGGGCCACTGTCTGCCTGCTCTAATCACCCAGGGCCAGGTACCAGCCAATTGGCGACAGTTTCTGTACTGTGGAGACTGCTGAAATTACTCAAACTAGCCAATCCTAAACCTGCTTAGCTTGTTTACTTTGCCATTCTTTTCTGTGAAAACACAATAAGAGTTCTTGCCACTTTTTCTGTCTTTCCTTCTGCCTCCTTACCCACCCATGTTGGCCTGGTGTGATGTGGCATTCTTCCTAATTCTGGGGAATTGTGAGTATAAATTTCTTCCTTCATGGCAGTTATTTCCATGTCTGTGTCTTACCGTACTTCAATAAAACAAATCCTTTGTTCATTTTAAAGCTGGTATAGTTTTATGAGTTTGAACAGATGTATACAGCTGTGTTAACAACCACTACAATCAAGATGTAGAACTTTGTATAACTGTCAAAGGTTCCCTTGTATCTTCTGTAGTCAGTAACCAACCCCTGTTACCCTGCCACCAGACAGTTTCTAATCTGCTTTCTGTCACTGCAGATTAATTTTGCATATCTTAAAATTTCATGTAAATGAAATCCTACCATATATACTCTTTCATATCTGGTTTCTTTCACTCAGCAGAATGTTTCTGAGATTCATCCATGTTTCTGCTTATTTCAATAGCTCATTGCTTTTTATTCTATTATCATATTCCAGTATCATTTTATCAATATGCTAAAATTTGTTTATTGATAGACCAGTTGATGAATATTTGGGTTACTTCTGGCTTGAGGAGGTATTATGTAGAAAGCTGCTATGAACATTCATGTATAACTCTTTGTATGAGAATGTTTTTACTTCTGTTGGATAGATACCTAGGAGTGTGTATTTAACTTAATAAGAAACCACCAAACTGTTCTCCAAAGCGGTTGCCCCAGTTTACTTTTTCACTAAAAATGTGTATGATAATTCCAGTTATCACCAATACTTGTGGGTGTGTATAGTGGCATCTCGTAGTTTGATTTGCCTTTCCTTCATGTCTGGTGATGTTGAGCAAAGTTTTTGGTGTTTATTGCCTATCCGTATGCATTCTTTTGTAAAATCTCCCAACTGCTTTCTCCATTTAAAAATTGAAGTGCTTCTTATTATGTATTATAGACTTCTTTATTTGGATAAAAATTCTTTGTTAGCTTATTTTCTCCTATGTGGTTTGCATTTCTTCTTTTAGTGGTATCTATTTTCAAAGGTCAGAAGTCTTATTTGGTGAAGTTTCTAGTTCATTGTATTTTAAAGATTTTATGTATATATTTGTGTGTGTATGTGTTTTAAGCAATTTTGTCCTGTCTTAAGGTCAAGAAGATTTTTCTCTTGTTTTGTTTTATAAATTTTATAGTTTTTGAGGTTTTATGTTTAGGTCTATGACACATTTTGAGTTAATTTTTACATATAGGCTGAGCTTAGTATTTCCCACACAAATATCTAGCTTATCCACTACCATCTGTGGAGAAGCTATCTTTTGATTTTTGCTTAATTACCATGTGTTAACATGTCTTTCTTTGTGTTGATATATTCTGATTCAGGAGGAATTTCCCAATAAACAATAATAAGTGCCATCCATTGTACACTTGAAGTAGTATAGTATAAGATTATGCATGGTTTTGAAACGTGCGTGTGGTATGGTAAATTATGAAATTTTATTCTGATAACCAAAGCACAATGTCCATTTACATAATGTGTTTAGTAAATAAGAATGTTTACTTTGGGATTTAGTCTTAGCTGTACATAAAAACTGAAAATATTTTTATTTTGTTTTAGCAGTCTAGGGAGTGAGACTGCTTTTAGTAGAATTTCCAGCTCCCAAGAAAGGTTGAATCCAGTGGCAGGGATTCTGTGTATATCTAAAAACAGAACACATAGGTGGGTAGCAGGTCAGAAAAGGAATGACCTTCAATTTCTAATTTGCTCATCAGCAAATTAGGTTCTCAAGCTGATGTATACATTAGAATCACCTGTGATCTTCTTTAAACTCTTCAGATTGCCCTACTTGGAATTAATTCTTAATCTTCTAGGGTAGGAGTTTGGACAGGTGATTATTTTGCTTTGTTTTGAAGCTCTTCAGCATGATTTTGCTGTACAGCCCAGGTTATCACTCACTGATGATACTCCAGTTTTTTTGTTTAATCTCTCAATCATCCGAAGAGAGAAGTAGTTTAAGCTCAGTTTGCACATGAAGAAGGTAAAATGTAATGTGATTTTATACCTTTCTCCACAAGGGATATAAACAAGAAAATTACAGAAGACATTAAAAAAATGACCTTTAAACATTTTGAATGATGGTTAACCTCCTTAATTAAACATTGCAAGCTGTCAGTCTAATAAAGGTTAAAAGCAGTGATGTGTTACTACAGCAGGAGTGGTAAAGCAAGCCCTGTTCTGTGTTGTGAGAGTGTGTGTGGGTACAACTGTTCTGGAGTTTTGGAGTGCAGCAGTTGTGCAAAAGTGATCATGTAAGCATATTCTGATGTTTATTAAAATTTTATTTGAAGTTATTTCCAATTTGTTACTGTGGCCATAATTAGGAGATTTATTAAATAAGTTATGGTTATATATTGGAACACTGTAGCTATTAAATAGAACATGGTAATCTGTATTCCCTGGTGGAGATTTACACATATATTAAATTTTTAAAAGTTACAAGATAGTGTGCAGTGATGTTGCTTTTATAAATGCATGAGACTTAAACGTTCAGCACTATTGTGTTCATTTGTACATACATAGGAAAAAGTCTAGGTGGAAACAGAAAAGTGTTGAATGTTGAGAGTGGCTAGGTCTGAGAAGGATTGGTAGGATGGGTTTTTCATATTTTATACTTGTTTGTTTTGTATTCACCTGGCAGTAAGATCTGTTGCCTCTGTAATTTTAAAAAGATAGAAAAATGAAAAATGTAATTTGATCAAGATGAACACAAATGGTAAGTGGCATAGCTAGGACTTGGAATTATCAGAGTCCAGAGGAGAAATTTTTCAGAGAAATATTAACCAGTGTGACAATGAATTTTAACTGATTTGTAGTAGAAAAGCATTTAAAATTTTTTTATTTAAAAATTTACATACACTAATTCCCTTTTTGTGGTATAAAGTCCTGTGAATTTTCTTAAACTTTTTATTGAAGAATAATATAATTCAGAAAAGTGTTCACATTTTGACTCTTCAGCTCAATGAATTTAGACATGTTGCCAGGTGACTGGTACCCAGTTCAAGAAATAGAATGTTGCTTGTGTTTCTGTAATCTTCTTCCTGACCCTTTCAACTCCTACTATCCTGACTTCAAACATCAGGGATGCATGATGTTGAGCTTTATGTTAATGGAACCACTCACAAACTCTCTTCCTGTCTGGCTTCTTTGTTGCTCAGTGTTATGTTTGCATTTTTCTTTCTAGTGTATGTAGTCTAGTTCCTTGTCATTCCTGTAGGCTAGAATTTCCCTATTGACATTTGGATGGGGTAATTTTTTTGTTATGGGGGGCTCTTTGTGCATTGAAGGATTTTACCGGCATCCCCGACTCCAACCACAAGATGTGAGTAGCAGCCTCCCCCACCCCAACCCCCCACCACCCATAATGACAACCTAAAATGTCTCTAGATGTTGCTGAATGTCCCTGGAGAGGGGGCAGAATCTAGTTGAGAACTGCTAAAGTACAGTCTTCCCTTTGTGTGAGTATGCCACAATTTATTTACCCAGGCTGCTTTGTTGATGGATTATTTGGATTGTTTACAGTTTAAGGTTGTAAAGAATGATGTTGCTATGAATGTTTTTGTACAAGTTTTTTGGAGGAAGATATGTCCACATTTCTGTTGAATATGTACTTTGAACTGAATTTATAGGTCATAAGATATGTGTATGTTTAGCTTTATTGGATTTTACCACACTGTTTTCCAAAGTGATTGTACCAATTTTCATTTTACCAGTCGTATATAAGAATTCCATTTTCCCACGTTCTCGTGAGGCTTGAATTTGAACTATGTTGTTTTGCAGGTTAGGGCCTGAGTTTTATTCTTTTTGGTGTACCCATTGGATGGCACAGTAAATGACATGCAGAAGATGCCGGTTGCTGAGTGAATGAAGACATGGCCTTCTGCTTTACTGTCCTGTGATCTTGATGTCATATGCCTCAGCTCTGGCATTTGGGAAGGAGTTAGTTACCCATCAAACTTGGTCTTTCCTACGTTGATGACAAGGTCCCCTTCCCCATCATCACCAACAGCTTAATGGTCTCTAGACAAGGCCGTGTGTTCATGTTCTTGATGAATTTCATGAACTGACAAAACTGTCAAAGCCAAATGTCAGTAACTGTGATATCAGAGATTTACTGAAACTGTTTTTAAGCTTTGTCATTTAAACAGGACTTGCTGGTCAAATGAGAATCTGGCTGTGTTTTCAGAGGGATGGAAATTTTAAAAAGTGATTGCTTAACTGTTTCAGGTATTCTGCATATGCCTTAAATGGTAAGCATGTTGAAGGCAGATGCTATGTCCTCCTAAGTTTTCTTGAAGCACCACAGGCTGTACCATATTGCTGCTGCTGTACCGTCATCATTTTCATTGACACCATTATTATCACCGTTTTGCTTCTGTATGAAGCTTCATGTATATGTATATAATTTACTGACGTGAAGTTCCTATAACATAAAACTAACCATTTTTCAAGTCAATTCAATAGCATTTAGTACATTCATCGTATTGTACAACCATCACCTATGTATTTAAGTTCCAGACATTTCCACAACTCCGAAGCAAACACTTCATCCGTTAAGTGGTTTCTTCTTTCCTTCCCTCTTAGCCACTGGCAACCACCAATCTGTTGTCCGTCTCTGTGGATTTATCTATGTTGAATATTTCATATTAATAGAATCATATAATAATGACTTAATGTCTGACTTCTTTGACTTAGTGTAATGTATCCAAGGTCCATCCATGTTATAGCATGTATCATTCCTTTTTATGGCTGAATAACATTCCATTGTATGTATATACCACAGATTGTTATCCATTCACTTGTTGGTGGACATTTAGGCTTTTTCCATCTCTTGGCAATTGTGAATAGTGCTGGTAAGAACCTACACATGTATTTATTTTCATTCTGAATACATGGCTAGATTATTACAACTACCACCACCAACACAGAGCAATTCCTGTGCCTCAAAGAATTCCCTTGTGCTGCTCCACTGTAGTCTGACACTCTTCCTTGTAACTGCTGATAATCACAGATGGTTTTATAGGAGTAGGAAATTTAAATAATATCTCAGCTATGTAGTCTGGCTTTCCTTAAGCATGTGATGGATTTCTGAGGAGACAAATTTTTAGAATTGGAGATAATGTTTTAGAAGCCAGAGGTTAGAAATACTTATTATATATTTACTAAATTCAGTTTTTCCAACTTCTTATTATAAGGAGTAAATTAAAATTACTACTTTGAAACTCTGTACTTAGAGCAGAGTTAACTATCAAGAATGCTATCTTAAAATATTTCATAGATTCAACATGAAATTATTAGATTGGTTTTTTTTTTTTAAGTGAACTGTTCCTTATCCTTACTGTTTTGGTTGTACACAAAAAATGTCTTGGGATTTTATATTTTCTAACTGCCAGATTCTTCAGTTAAATATATATTGATATGTTTTATGTGTTTTTCTAAAAACTGAGAGGAAAGATTGTTCAGCTTTCTGAAAACATAGCATGCACAATAAAATAACTGTTTGCCAGGAAAAAAAAGCCTGTTGTCTCCTAGTGCCAGTTGGTGTTACGTGGGTTTGTGTGGTGTCTCATCTCTTATTTATAGTGGTTCGGAGTTGGAAACCAGATACTAAACAAACACTGATGTTCCCCTGTAGCCTAACTATGTGTTAGAGTGTTTGTTTGGTCATAATTATTTTTACTTGTACACATACTTTTATGAGACCAGGAACTTCTGAGAAACTGGCAACTTGGTTGAGTCCAGTCCATTCCTATATACCTTAATACAGAAACAATATATAGCATATTTAAATGTACTTATTTATTTAGATGATATTTGTAAAAGCTTTGTAATTTTATAACAAGTTGTAAATTAATGGTAGATACTTAATGATCCTTAGTAGTTAATTGGGAGAGAGATCATGAGAAAACGTTAGTACTTGTCTGGCTGTAGGTGGTTCTCAGGCCCTGCTTTCTCTCCAGAAAAGAGTTTTTGCTGGGAGGAATCACAAATCTGATGACTGTATTTCTTGAAATATTTCAGGTGTATCTAAATACTCGAGAGTTGTAAGAATTTGTGGCTGTTTAAAAATCATATCACTATATAATTTTAATTTTGCATTTATTCTTTTCTTGGAATTGATTTATCATCTGACCTTGCTTACCTCCTTCAACATGCAAACCTGTGCTGGGAGTCACCTTTAGTAGTTGGCCTCATTACTCCTTCACAGTAAGAGTGTTTGTGAATGAATTTTCCAAAATCTTACATAGTGGAAAAGTATGAAAAGACATCACATGTGTCACTTTCAAAGTTGATGAAGTTAGAGCTCTTAAAAATGTATCACTCAAAACTCATTCAGTGTAGCTTTTTTAGAGGTAACCAAAGATGATGTATCTGATAACCTGCCTTTATATTATTCATAAAATAAAGACCATCTTGACTTTGTTTTAAAAATGCAAAGGAGCTAAAAAATTGACTTCAAACATACATTGGGTCATTCATTTGGTAAGCACCTTTTGTGCACTTTTTTTTTTGGTTTTGTTTTTAAATGCCAGATTCAGTGAAGAGCCTGAGAAAAACAATAAGATTCTCTAAGGCAGGGATTCTTAATCATTTTTCCTACCAAATATTCCTTTGGCAGCTTGGAAAGGCTTATAGATCAGTCTCACAGCCTAAACTAAGAGCTCCTAAAGGAGGAGTCCTTAATGTCAAGTTTACAAACCCACAAAGGATCTGTGGTTCACTGTGCAAAAGGAACTTGGATAGAGGGGGAAAAATGGCATATTTACTTTTACTAACTCTAACCACAATTTAGCAATTTTTTCAGTTAAAATGTAGGCAACAAACTTCAATAGTATTAGTAGTTCCTATAACTTTTGATCACCAAGAGGAATCATAGATAGTTTCAACACATAGATAATTGATGCAGACATTTGAGAAAAATTCTTTATGCTCATTATTTAGTGGATTACTAGATCCACTAATTGTTCTCAATATTTGAGTTAATATTCAGAACACGTTATTATACCACAAACTTAATGTTTTGACAACTATTTCCATATGAGTTTCCTTTACAATCTTGAAAACAAAACAAAACAGATCTGTAAGCCTTTTCAAGCTGCTGAAGGAATACTTGAATAGGTAGTTAAAGCTGAGATCTGAGCAGGGATTTTGTTTCATCCATCTTTGTATTTTCATAATCCCACAATGCCCAGTAAATGTTAATCAGATACAATGTGCTCTGATACAGCTACGTAAATAGTTCTGAGGCTGCATGAAGGAACATTACCTTTGTTTAGTGGTTACATCTGTTTTTGTTAGAGGAGATGGCGTTGAGCTTCATCCTAAGTTTAAGATGCCCTAGATTTTCAGGTTAAATGAAGGAAGGGAGGTGTAGGTATGCTCATGTGTGTCAGTCACTTGGTTGTGTCCGACTCTCTGTGACCCCATGGACTGTGGCCTGCCAGACTCCTCTGTCTATGGGATTTTTCAGGCAAGAATATTGGAGTGGATTGCCATTTCCTTCTCTAGGGGATCTTCCTGACCCAGGGATTGAACCTGGATCTCCTGCATTGCAGGCAAATTCTTTACCATCTGAGCTATAGGGAAGTCCTATAGCTCATAGGCATAGGCAGAGCCTATGGAAAAGCTATATATGCTCATAGGCATAGCCTAAGGAAAGACTATAACAAATTTAGTGGTTATTGAGTTTCAGGATATGCATGGAAGGGAATGACAGGAAATGGGAAGTGGGGGATCCTGCTGGAGCTCACATTAGAGTTCTGTGTATACTATGCAGCTAGAAACTGGTGTTGCGTATAATGTAATCAGCTTTGTGTTTTAGGATGCTGTCTCAGATGGCATTGTGACAGATGGGACAGAATGGGGAGAGTCTGGAAGCAGATACCAGTGAAGGCACATTTATTACAGGTTAGAGAAGGTAGGTCATAACAGTAGCAGAAGGATGGGAAAGGAGGTGCTATATATCTGGGAGAAAAGGATTCAGTGTTTGAATATGAAATGTGAAAGGAGGATGAGTTGCAGCTGAATCTACTCTGTTGGAAGACTGGGATATGGGTGATGGTAGTGCCATTAACCAAGGTGAGGAATACAAGAGGGAAGAGGAGACATGGTGGAATAAATAGGGAAGTTCAGCTGTGCTTAATAAGTTTGAGCTACTTTTGAGGTTCAGGTGGAAGTTTCTCAGGCAGATAATTGGGGTGGAGATAAGAGATTTTGAAATCCTTAGATTAGTGCATTGCAATCATCTGTGAAATATTTTTTTTTTTAAGGCATGTTTTATTGCGATATGGGCTTCCCAGGTGGTTCAGATGGTAAAGAATTGCAGAAAACCTACATTTTTTTCTCAAATACCTGCAATGCAGAAAACCTGGGTTCAATCCCTGGGTTGGGAAAATCCCCTGGAGAAGAACATGGCAACCAACTTCAGTATTCTTGCCTAGAGAATTCCATGGACAGAGGATCCTGGTAGGCTACATACAGTTCATGGGGTCTCAGAGTCGGACATGACTGAACAACTAACACCCTTATTGAGATATGATTAGCGTGTATTAAAATTCTCTTTTTTAGGTTTTCATTTTTTTTTTTTAGGTTTGACAAATGTTCCGTTCAGTTCAGTTCAATCGCTCAGTCGTGTCTGGCTCTTTGCAACCCCATGGACTGCAGCACGCCAGGCTTCCCTGTTCATCACCAACTCCCAGAGTTTACTCAAACTCATGTCTATTGAGTCGGTGATGCCATCCAGCCATCTCATCCTCTCTCATCCTGTTCTCCTGCCTTCAATCTTCCCCTGCATCAGGGTCTTTTCCAATGAGTCAGTTCTTTGCATCAGATGTATAGTCTTACAGTTACCACCACAATAGAGATACAGACCATTCTTGTCACATCAGAGAGTTCCCTTGTAACTCTCTTGTGGTTCTCCTCTCCTCCACTCCAGTTCCTGACAGCCAACCATTCATCTGATTTTTGTACCTATAGGTTTGTTCATTTATGTCATATAAATAAAGTCACATATTTGTAGCCTTTTGTATCAGTTTGTTTCACTTAATATAAACATTCTTGTGATTCATTCATGTTACTGTGTATATTAAGTAAATTGTTTTTGTTGCTGAATAGCATTGTAATATGTGTGTGAAGATTTTTAAAAAACATGTATACCAGGGCTCCAAATACTTTATATGAGTTAAAAATGATAGCTTGAAAATGGTAATATGTTGGGAATTGGATGAGATGAGAAGGTATCAGGGAATAGCAGTGACTGTCAAATGTGCACATTCAGAGGTTGAATAGGGCATTAAAGAGGCTGCTTTTAGGTAACACAACTTTTTCAACATTGATTTAGAAGGGAGGGAAAAGTGGCAATAACACAGCATGGAGATTTTTAGAGATAACAAACAGAGGAAGAAACAAACCAGAGTTAACAAGCAACAGGCAAGGTTGAACAAGAGACCAGAAAGGGCAGAATCAACTCTGTAGACTTTAAGGTAAAGGAAAGGTGATAGGATTGGGCTCTGTTACCATGATGGAGGCATGATTATCTTAGAAAACTTGCGACCATTGATATGAAAGGAAATAAAGAGTCATTAATAGTTTTGAAGTAAAGGAATGACTTGATGAATCATTATATTCCTGGAAGGTGAGTCTGAAATGAGTTGGAATAGGAGAGCCTAAAGTTAAAAATTGGCTATATCTACATATGCCATCTTGAGGGCTTGGACTTTTAGGATTGTCATGAGAAATGAAAGTGACAGATATTAGAGTTATTTAAATTTTTTTGTGTGTCATTTAGAGGTTATTTTGAGAATTGTTAGCAGTTTAAAGCTATTAGCTAAAAACTTATGGTGAAGGAAGATTGAATGACTTAACAGAATTGGTATCCTTGAGATGATGCTTTATTTTACAAGCATTTGCTTTTATTATATGTGCCTGTAGAGATATCAGTGTGATTCTAAATTAACTTGTTTTAGTTCCTATTTGTGAGTGATCTGTAGTACACAGACTCCTCTAAAATCTGTTCTTGTATTTTAGACACCTCAATTTTCAAGAATTAACTTTAGACTGATAATGAAAAAAGAATCCTTTCAATTTTTCCTTTTTGAGAATTCAATGTACTTTAATATGATGATTGAGTGATGTTTGCTTTCTTTTAGATAACCTAACCTCTTGATTCTCATAAGTCCCAGATGCATTTTGTGAATTAAAAGACCATTGAAAACAATGGCCTTCAGAATCAGGGCTCTTTGGAGAAACAGATGATTCCAGGTCTGGGGCAGAAAATGTACAAAATGAACATAGAAAATCTTGTCCTCCCCAAATAAGGAAGGCTACCAAAGACTACTTGTAACAGGTCAAGGAAATTCAAGAGCTAACTTCAAAAGTCTCCCCCTAGACAAATGGGATAATTTGAACCTCAACAATAATGACAGGGGACTTCCATGGCAGTTCCATGGAAGACTGCCTTCCAGTGCAGAAGGCGTGAGGTCAGTCTCTGTCAGGCAGCCAGGATCTTACATGCATGCCTCAAGGCCAAAGAACCAAAATTTAAAGCAGAAGCAATGTTGTAACAAATTCAGTAAATGGTTTGCACAAAAAAATCATAATTTTTTTGGTTGTGCTGGGTCTTTGTTGCTGTGCACAGGCTTGCTCTAGTTGCAGTGTGCAGGCCTCTTACTGCAGTGGCTTCTCGTGTAGCACCGGCTCTCGGGTGCTCGGACTTCAGTAGTTGCAGCACTTGGGCTCAGCTGCAGCTTGCAGGCTCTAGAGCTCGGGCTCAGTAGCTGCGGCACATGGGCTTAGTTGCTTCACCACATGTGGAATCTGCCTGCGCCAGGGATCGAATCTGTGTCCCCAGCATTGGCAGACAGATTCTTATCCATTGTACCACCAGAAATGTCCTCAAAAAATCTTAAAAAAACAGAACAATAAAGGTGTCGGATGGAAACATAGTAAATATGTTTGAATCCAGACAAACAAACGATGGCCTTCAGGTTAAGTATTATTAAAAAATACATGAAATTAATAATTATATGGAGCTTCCCTGGTGGCTCAGCTGGTAAAGAGTCTGCCTGCAATCAGGGAGACTGGGGTTCGATTTCTGGGTCAGGAAGATTCCCTGGAGAAGGAAATGGCAACCCGCTCCAGCATTCTTGCCTGGGAAATCCCATGGACAGAGGAGTCTGGCAGGCTACAGCATGGGGTCGCAAAGAGTTGGATGTGATTGAGCAACTGACACTAAAGAAATTCCAGCAGGCTGTTTTTAACAGTTCTGTATCTTCTGTAACCTATAAGTTAAACCTATTGGCACACCCTAGCTTAAGAAAAGAATGCTACTTGGTTTATCTGTGTGTTTTGTTCAGTTTTCCATAGCTTCAAAAATGCTAAGGTTTTCTTACCCTAAAAATAGATAAAAATCTGTTAATGTGGAGATCATTTTAGAAGTGGAGGTAATAGTAGGAAGAGAAACAAAAAAAGATTTTACTGTAGAGGCTGTCAGTTCCCTGCTGCTGATTTTCAAAATTACATTTCTGACCCTGACTTCACAGCAGAGATACATCTGGACACACATTTTAGCTTCCTTTAGGATGACATCTTCATTTTGACATCCCTCCAGTGCCTTAGGATAATAACAGAATCAATTTGTTTAGGCTTCTTATTTCTACCATTGGGTTGTTTTGAGTAATAGTGATGATTTCTGCCATACGTCCCATCACAATATTATAAAATAATTATCCTCCAATTGAAAATAAAAGACTAAGTTAAAAAGAAGTGGCTATTAACTAATTATTTTTACTCACTGAACAAACCTAAACTAAGGACCTGTTCTGTACCAGACACAACAATAAGCTTAAAGATACAAAAATACATATATCTATTCTATGCTTCCAGAAGTATTAGTGTTGATTATTAATATACATAAAAGTCAAAATGGACTTTTGTAGAAGTAATGGCCATACGGGAGACCTGGGTTCAATCCCTGGGTTGGGAAGATCCCCTGGAGAAGGGAAATGCTACCCACTCCAGTATTCTGGCCTGGAGAATTCCATGGACTGTACGGTCCATGGGGTCACAAAGAGTCGGATACGACTGAGCAACTTGCACCCTCACACACACTGCCATACGTCAGCATGAATCAGCCATAGGTATACACATGTCCCGTCCCTCTTAAACTGCCTTTCCACTTCCCTCCCCATCCCACCCTCTAGGTTGTCGAAGAGCACTGGCTTTGGGTTCTCTGTGTGAGACAGCCGGTTCCCGCTGGCTGTCTCCTTTATGTGTGGTAATCTATACGTTTCAGCTCTACTCTTTCAAATAATCCCACCTTCTCTTTCCCCCACTGTGTCCAGAAGTCTGTTCTCTGTGTCTGCTTCTCCATTGCTGCCCTTTAGATAGGTTCATCAGTACCATCTTTATAGATTGCATATGTATGCATAAATATATGATAATTTGTCTTTCTGCCTTATTTCACTTTGTGTAATAGGCTAGAGGTTCATCCACCTCATTAGAACCAACCCAAATGCATTCCTTTTTATAGTTGAGTAATATTCCACTGTGTATATGTGCCACAACTTTATCCATTCATCTGTTGATGGACATCTAGCTTGTTTCCATGTCTTAGCTATTGTTAAAGTGCTGCAGTGAACATTGGGGTACATGTGCCTTTTTCAGTTATGGTTTCTTCAGGGTATATGCCCAGAAGTGGGATTGCTGGGTTATATGGTAGTTTTATTCCTAGTTTTTAAAGGAATCCCCATACTGTTCTCCATAGTGGCTGTATCAGTTTGCCTTCCCACTAACAGTGGAAGAGGGTTCCCTTTTCTCCCCATTCTCTCTAGCGTTTATTGTTTGTGGATTTTTTGATGATGGCCATTCTTACCCATGTGAGATGATACTTCATTGTAGTTTTGATTTGCATTTCTGTAATAATGAGCAGTGTTGAGCATCTTTTCAAGTGTTTCATCTATATGTCTTCTTTGGAGAAACTTCTAAGACTTGTGCCCACTTTTTGATTGTGTGGTTTGTTTTTCTGGTGTTGGAGTTCATGAGCTGCTTATATATTTTGGATATTAGTTCTTTGTCAGTTGTTTCATTTGCTGTCATTTTCTCCCATTCTGAAGATTGTCTTTTCACCTTGCTAATAGTTTCCTTCAATATGCAAAAACTTTTAAGTTTAATTAGATCCCATTTGTTTATTTTTGTTATTTCTATTACTTTAGGAGGAGGTGGGTCATAGAGGATCTTGCTCCACTTTATGTCAGAGTGTTCTGCCTGTGTTTTCCTCTAAGATTGTATAGTTTCTGGTCTTACAGTTAGGTCTTTAATTCATTTTATTTTTGTGTGTGGTGTTAGGAAGTTTTCTAATTTCATTCTGTTACATGTAGCTGCCTAGTTTTCCTGGCACCACTTATTGAAGAGACTGTCTTTTCTCCATTGTATATTTTTGCCTCTTTTGTCAAAAATAAGGTGCCCATAGGTGTGTGGATTAATCTCTGGGGTTTCTATCTTGTTCAGTTTATCTGTATTTCTGTTTTTGTGCCAGTACCATACTGTCTTAGTGACTGTAGCTTTGTAGTAAAGTCTGAAGTCAGGAAGGTTGATTCCTCCAGTTCCATTCTTCTTTGTCAAGATTGTTTTGGCTACTTGGGGTCTTTTGTGTTTCCATAAAAATTGTGAAATTATTTGTTCTGAACGTTCTGTGAAAAATACCATTGGTAGTTTGGTAGGGAATGCATTGAATCTCTAGATTGCTTTGGGTAGTATAGTCATTTTCACAGTATTGATTCTTCCTACCCAAGAACATGGTATATCTCTCCATCTGTTGGTGTCATCTTTAATTTCTTTCATCAGTGTCTTATAGTTTTCTGCATACAGGTGTTTTGTCTCTTCAGGTAAGTTTATTCCTAAGTATCTTATTTTTGTAGTGAATGGAATTGTTTCCTTAATTTCTCTTTCTGATTTTTCATTGTTAGTGTATAGGAATCCAAGGGATTTCTGTGTATTAACTTTATATCCTGCACCTTTACTATATTCATTGATTAATGCTGGTAGTTTTCTGATGGCATCTCTAGTATTTTCTGTGTAAAGAATCATGTCATCTGCTAGCAGAGTTTTACTTCTTTTCCTATCTGGATTCCTTTTACTTCTTTTTCTTCTCTGATTGCTGTGAATAGCCACTTTTTTATTGTGTATTTACAATATGCTAGGCATTGTACTAAATATATGTTTATGAAATTTAATAATTTATTTATCTACTTAACAATAGCATGAAGTATGCATTATTATTTACACTAATAGTTACAATTTTTACCTACACAGCTAATAAATGACTGAACTTGGACTTGTACCTTAGTCTCTCTGTTTTGAAACCACTTAATTGCTATGCTCCTCATAAAAAATGTGTTTATGTGAACTTATGTTTTTAAAATTCCTAAATTTATATTATCCTAAGACACTCATATTTAAGTACATGATCATCAATATGAAGCTTACTCTGTAAATTTACACTTCTGAAATATAGCATAGTGATCTGCCTGCTCATTGCACTGTTAATAAAAAGTCTGATTTGATCAATATCAGAGGGCAATGTATACCAGTCATAACTTCAGAATTAGAAGTGGTCTTCTAGGGATTCTGACCCTTGAAAGGGAAAATTTGCCTAAAAAGTGAGACTCAGACCCAGACTATGTAATTGTGTATTGGGGTGTAAGCTAAGGTTTATAATAGAGATAGCAGGATACAGTAAAATAAAAATAATCTCTTTCATGTATATTAATTTTTTAAAAAGAGGTAGGTGGTTCTTGGCCAGTAGACAGTGCAGTTGCAGGAAGTTGTCCAGTGATCCAGACTGGTGGGTCTGTTAGGACACCCCTGCCTCTGTCCTGCGGTTTCCCTTTCTGAGTCTAAGGGGCTGCACTAATCGTTGCTGTTTGCCAGCTATCGAGGGGCAAAGAGAAGAAGCAGCAGTTTGTATGCAGGGAGATGGCCTTGAAGTTGCACGTGCCCATTCCTCTTGTAGTCTGTTAACTTGAATTTAGTAACATGGCCATGCTTAGATGGAAAGGACACTGGAAGGTTTGTCTCTAGCTAGGTAGTGGCCTATCCGGATGGCTCAGTGGTGAAGAATCTGCCTACCAGTGCAGGAGACGTGGGTTCAACCTGGGAAGATCCCGAATTAGTGCTTGCATTTTTTTTGGATATATGCCCAGGAGTGAGATTGCTGAATCATATGGTAGTGATTTTTTATTTTATTTTTTATTTAGTTTTTTGAAGAACTGCAATACTGTTTTCCATAGGGGCTGCATCAATTTACATTCCCCACTTTTTGTTTTTGCTTTTTAATGACACTGGGCAAAAGAAGACTCCTTCTGTTTTTGTGTTGCAAGCTGTATCCTCATTCCAGACAGAGAGACATTGTATTTACTCTGTGAATACATTTTCTTTATTGTTCTAGGGACTCTGAAGACCACCCCAGGTTCGTTGATTAATTAGAAGAACTCACAGTACTCAGCATATAGTCAAACTCAGAGCTAAAGTTTATTACAGTGAAAGGATATAAAGCTCATACAAATCAGCAAAGGAGAAGGCACCTGGAGCAAGGGCCAGAGAAAACCAGGTGCAGACTTCTAAGTACCCTCTCCCAGCGGAGTCACCCAGGAAGCATTTAAATTCTTCAGCAGTGATGTCCTATTATTGGGGACTGATCAGATAGTATCCAAGGTTTTTATTAGATACTGGTCATGTAGGAACCTCTGACAGCATGTACCAAATCGTCTTTGAAAGCATGTACCAAAGAAAAGCAGGTCTTGAGCATAAACCATTTTGTACAGTTGTTTAGTTATAGTAAGCTACACGTCACTTAGAGAAAGTTTCACATCATGTAGGAAACTATTTACTAGTCAAGTTCCCAGATGCCAGATAAAGGCCAGTTTTACAAGCAGGCCTTTCTCAGGATCTCAGTCTTAAATTTGCCACGTTAAGTCCTTTCTGGATGTTCTTCTCTGGCTTTATTACGCTGGTTTTCTAGGTTTCTTATAGAATGAATGCTGTGTCCCCACGTAGACAAAGCCAGAAGTAATAATTTATAGATTGCATTCATGTATATTATCTTATTTGATTCTCCCCACAACTTCTAAAGATTTTAAAAATGATCCACATAAAAAATAAATAAAGTTAAACATTCTGTTAGGCTCTCATAGGTTTGTATAGTCAGTTTATATTATGTTTAGAAAGATTATCCTCCTTTTTGAGGATTGAGTTGGGAGAGAACACTGAATGCATTACCCCCTGAAATGACTGTGTACTTCAGAGTAAGTATAAGCAAATAGGTACTGAGATATTTCGTTCTCATTAAAAAATAAATAAAATCCTATTTCATGTTCTGTTAACATTAAACTGCTCTCGAGATTAAAAAAAAATTTGTCTGAGTTTAGTTTTATGTTTTGACCTATTGCGTGTGTGCATGCTCAGTCACAGTCCCATCCACATCTTTGCGATCCCATGGACTATAGCCCACCAGGTTCCTCTCTGCGTGAGATTTTCCAGGCAAGAGTACTGGAGTGGGTTGCCATTTCCTCCTCTGGGAATCTTCCCAACCCAGGGAACAAACCTGCGTCTCCTGCAATGGCAGGCAAATTCTTTACCACTCACCTGTTGACAGGCTACTAAATGTCAGCCATGGTATTAGACAACTAGAATACAGCTATGCCCAAGAGAAGTATGGTCCCATTCTCATAGAGCCTATAGTCCAGTAGAAATGGAGATAATAAATAGGAAATTGTGACAGTAGTCTGCTGAGCGCCAGAATGAGGGATGTACAGAATGTCAGTTTAGAGCTCTATTGAGGTAGAGAAAGGGATGCTGTGGAGGCAAATGGGAAGGGGACCTATTCCAGATGAAGGGTGGAGGTTTGGAATGTCAAGGAATACTCCTCATGAGAAGAAACATATTAACTGAAACCTGGAAAATGAATCAGGCTAATAGGGGTAGGGCAAGAAAAAGTGTGCTAGACCAAAGAAAAAGCCCAGTGAAAAAGGTTGAAGTGAAAACATCATTTAAAGAACTGATTTAAGTGGATATGATAGGAGGTGGGAGGAGAGAATAGGCAAGAGCCAAATCTATTAAAAAGTTAGATCTTTATCCTGAGAGCAATGAGGTTATTAACCAAGAATTTTTAAGTAGGCGAGTGGCATGTTGAGGTTTTCCCACTTTAGGTACACTGGAGAATAAACTGGAGGAAAGCAGGAAAGACTGGGAGACTAATTTAAGCAGTGAGATATTATGGCAGCTCAGACTACGATGGTGGCAGTGTGGTAATGGTGGTGATCTTTTGAACATTAAAAAAATATATTTATTTGGTTGCACCGAGTCTTAGTTGTGACACATAGGACACTCTTGTTTGCAGCATGTGAACTCTTAGTTGCAGCGTATGGGATCTAGTTCCCTGACCAGGGACTGAGCCTGGGCTCCGCTGCATTGAGAGCATGGATTCTGAGCCACTGGACCACCAGGGATGTCTCCGGTGGTAGTGATCTGATTCAAGACATTTAGGAGATAGGATAAACAGAACTTGGTGACTTCTGGCTTTTTGTTTGAGCATCTAGGTGAACAGAGATTTTATAGGTTGGCATTAGAGAAACTATTGGCTTTCCTGTTTTGGAACATGTCCTTTTTCTTCCATTGTTTCTTAGTGTTATGGTACTTTGCTGGTTTTTTAGTTGATGGACGTCAGACTTTTTTCTGGGTAGTTCATTTCTGATCTAAAACTGGGTAGTTCAGTGGAAAAGCAGATCATGTTCTTCCATAAGATTATGAAAGTTAAAAAAAAAGATTATGAAAGTTATCAAGTTATTTTGTATTCCTTGGAGGAAGGTCTGATGCTATACATGCCCTTTTGAACCTTGTTTTTTCATGTAATAAGTTATCTTGGAGATCTTTCTATACAGCTCTTAGGCTTTTAAACAGTTACACAGTGATCCACTGAATGAATGTACTGCAGCATGTTTATCAAAGTCTCCTTTTGATGGGCATTTTAGTTGCTTTTTTGTTTTTTCCTTTTAATACATTCAGTGCTGCAGCAAACATGCTTATATCCTGATTATGTTAAATCCAAATTTGTATCACAAGTCTGTTGTGAATGAACCCTGAAATGTTAGATTGGTTAGATCTGTAAAATTATTCAGTGTACTTTTATGTCTCTATGCAGGCTTCTAACTTCAACAATCAAGGATGGGTTTTTAAAATTAGACCTAAGTTTTAAATGAAGTAAGTCAGATAGAAAAAGACAAATACTGTATGATATCTATGTGGAATCTAAAAAGTAATGCAAGTGAATCTATTTACAAAACAGAAACAGACTCACAGACATAGAAAACAAACTTACGGTTACCAAAGGGAAAAGGGTGGGGGATATACCAGGAGTATGGAATTAACAGATGCACACTGCTATAAAATAGATAAGCAACAGGGGTTTACTGTATAGCTAGGGAGCTTTATTCAGTATCTTATAATCTATAATGGAAAATAATTGAAAAAACATGAGTATAACTGAAAAAAAAAAAAAACTTAAGTTCTTAGAGCAATTTTATGTCCTAGCAAAATTTAGTGGAAGATACAGAGATTTCCCGTACATCCTCTGCCACCCACATATGAAAGATGGATTTTAGAAGTTTCTGTTTGATGAATTGTGGTGAAGCTCTAGAACCATTATGCCAGATATTTATATATCCTAACAAGTACCAGGATTATTAGAATTATAAACTATTGCAATTAAAATAAAGGAAGTTACAGTTTTTGTAACTAGGACAAGAAGGCTTTGTACATGGAAGAGACACTTCTAGTAACAGTGTCAGTAATTCAAGTGTTTATTGAAATTTTGATATGTGTGACACAGTGTTTTAAGTGTTGAGATAAAACAGTCTCCCTATACTAATCACAGAGCTAGTTCTCTGTTATATTAATAGATGGGGAATCTAAGGACTATAGAAATTAAGACACTTTTCTAAGATCACAGTCAGTATGTGGCTGAGTTGGGATTTAAATTCAAGTTCGGTTGATTCAGAGCTCATTCTGTTTCTTTCATGTTGGGTGTGGGGAATGATTTTTGGTTTTAGCATATTGTCTGCTAGGATTTGGGTTAACAGCCCACTACATTAAAGCATTTCTATTGCTTACTGCATTTATCACATCGGCATAATACACCAGATGTACCCTCTGTTTTTTTTTTCCTGGAAGAACATGCTGATATAAAAGTACAAAAACTCAGTGGAAGACAGTGTTTTTAAAGCAAGTTGAAATGTCTTTATTTCATGAACCAGCCAAATAATGTAACTTGGTAGTTGTATTGAAGGTTATAAATTCAAAGGTGGTAATTTGTGTCAGACTTGTCTGTCTAAATTTAACGTAGAGTTCAGACTCTTGAACCAATTTTCATATTAACCTTTCTGTGTCTGTGATCATTAGGGCCTGCTTTTAGGTTGGTTGTCGTCTGGGTGGAGCACAACCTTGTGGCTTTCAGCTGTGTGTGTGTGTACTTGTTTGAAGTGATAGAGTTGGGACATGGAAGTTGAGAGAGGAGCTATTCTGTTTTCTTGTTTAGTAAATGAGCCGGAGTTCTTCACAGACGGGGATGGTTGAAGAACTGGGTTCTAGCTATGGGTCACCTGAGTACTCTGCCTGGGACCTGCCTTTGTTGAGTTAAAGAACCCTTAAAACATGTTGGCATTCCTAATCTGTACCAGCTGCCAGGACAGCACTTGGTTTATTGAATACTTAGGATGATTTTCTTTAATTGCATATTTTTGGTAGAAGAGATGAGGAATTTAAAAGTAGTCATGATATGCTTTTGTAAAAATCGCAGTCTTTGATGGAACTAAAGAACAGGGTGTCACTTGTGAAATGACAGAACTGGGTAGATGAACCTTTTCAGAAATAGAGGTTGTCATTGGCAGTATGTTTCTTAAAAGTTCCCAGTCCCCCATGGTCCTGTTGTTAGAATTAAGCCTTTTAGCATTGCAGCATGGAGGGGCTTTTGACTTAATTCAGACTTCTTGGTATGTCACGGGACAGTCTTGTGGTTTCAGATGAATGTGGTTCATTGCTATTATTAACCTGGGTTGGCAGTTGTACATAACTGGAGTTTTTAGGGATTTTGAAAAGCAGAATTGCTTAAGAGAAATAGAGATGCTACTAACATACAGCTTAAGATTTTATTTTCAAATGTTATTAACATCAAAGTCAGCCCAAATTGGTTATAAATTTAGTGATGTAACAATTTTAATGCTGAGCTTTTAGATAGACTTATTTTATGAATAGTTGATTAGAATTATGGTGATTGAGTAGAAGGACTTGAGAATGTTTTGAGCAGGTGGTAATCATTATTTTAAAGTCTAATATATAGACACTACATATTAGTCTCTGGTGTATGTATGTCTTATTCTCTTTGTCATTTACTGTCCTTATTTCTCATACTTATTACATAGGAAAACTCAATATAGCTATTTGAAGAGCAGTATGCTTTTGTGTATCTCATATATGTAAGTAAAATCTAAATTAAAAACTTGACATGGTATTAGCTTATTGATCATAATCCAATTATTTTATAGTTGATGTTGTCCTTAAATTTTACAGGTATATGCCTGAATTTATCAGGTAGTATTTTTGATGCTTTTGTAAACATCTTAACTGTGTGTCCCCACTTAGTCATTTATGACTTAACTTGAATTAGTAGTGAATTTAGTACAATGTTTTTATGTTTTAAATAAATCCTACTATGAAAGTAGGATTAAAAATACTTAAAAATACTTTTTTCAATATGTGTTACCCAGTTGAACAACATGGACACAGGCTCTCTCAGTTGTTTTATCTCATTTTAACCTTTTTGCAGTGTTTCACTGCAGTTTAAGTTCTCAGGTATGTAGAATTAACATCAGAAAGTTAAAAACCACATAGATCAAATATGTTTACTGAGGATAGCTTTGCTATAGTGTATAGATAATTTTTGTGAATAGTGATAGTGTGCTTACCACTCTTAATGATGAGGCTTAATCATGTCTTCAGTTAAATTTTGAAGTGAACATGATGAAGTGGAAAATATGGTGAATTAGATATCAGAATTTAGTTTTGGTTAGTAAAAGATCATTCTTAAGTCTTTGTTTTTCCATGTCTTAGCTGTTGTAAATAGTGGTGTTGTGAATATTGGGGTGAATAATCATTTTGAACTAGAGTTTTGGGGTTTTTTTTCCAGATATATGCCCAGGAGAGTGGATTTTTGGATTATATAGTAGCTCTATTTTTAGTTTTTTCAGGAACCTCCATATATTTTCCAGAGTGGCTGCACCAGTAGATATTGCCATCAGAAGTGTAGGAAGGGTCCTTTTCTCCATAACCTCTCCAGCATTTCTTTTTTTTTTTTCCCAGCATTTCTTTTTTGAGGACTTTTTGGTGATGGCCATTCTGACCAGTGTGAGGTGATACCTCCTTGTTGTTTGATTTACATTTTTCTAATAATTCGTGAAGTTGAGCATCTTTTCATCTGTATGTCTTTCTAAAATGATTTTTTTCTGTAAATGTATTTATTTTTAATTTTATTGGAATATAGTTGATTTTCAATGTTGTGTAGTTAATATTTTTAGGTGTACAGCAAAGTGATTCACATACATACACATACATTCATTCTTTTTCAGATTCTTTTCTCATACAGATTATCATAGAGTATAGAGTAGAGTTCCCAGTGATATACAGTGGGTCCTTGTTGCTTCTATGTTTAGTAGTGTGTGTATGTATGTTAATTCCAGGCTTCTGATTTCATCTCTCCCCACCACGTTTCCCCTTTGGTGACCATAAGTTAGTTTTCAGTATATGTAAATTTGGTTCTATTTTGTAAATAGGTTCAGTTGTATCATTTAAAAAAATTAGATTCTGCATGTGGGTGATATGATATTTGTCTTTCTGTATCTGACTTGCTTCCCTTAGTGTTATAATTTCTAGGTTCATCCACGTTGATGCAATGTATGTCTTTGAAGAAATGTCTGTTTAGGTTTTCTGTCCATTTGTTGATTGAGTTGTTTGGTTTTTGGTTTTTTCCCCCCATATTGAGATGATTGAGCTTGTGTAATCTGGATAATAATTCCTTGTCAGTTGCATCATTCACAAGTATTTTTCTGTCAGTATGTAGGCTGTCTTTTTGTTTTGTTGATTGTTTCCTTCACTGTACAAAAGCTTTTAAGTTTGATTAGGCTCCATTTGGGGCTTCCCTGGTTGCTCAGCTGGTAAAGAATCCTCCTGCAATGTGGCAGATCTGGGTTCGATCCCTGGGTTGGGAAGATCCCCTGAAGAAGGGAACGGCTACCTACTCCATTATTCTGGCGTATAGAATTTTATGGACTCGTATGGTCCATGGGGTCGCAAAGAGTCAGAAATAACTGAGCGAGGCTCAGTTTCACTAGGCTCCATTTGTTTATTTTCACTTTGATTTCTTTTGATTTGGAAGACTGATCTAAGAAAATTTTGCTGCAGTTTGTGTCAAAGAATGTTTAGCTTTTGTTCTGTTCTAGTTTTATGGTGTTATGTCTTATATTTAGGTATTAAACCGTTTTGAGTTTATGAGTATATGTGGTATGGAGTACATATGTGCTTAGTCCATCAGTCGTGTCTGACTCTTAATGACTCTGTGGACTGTAGCCCTCCAGGGTCCTTTGTTTGTGGGATTCTCCAGGCAAGAATACTGGAGTGGGTAGCCATTCTCTTCTCCAGGGGATCTTCCTGATCACCAGGAATTGAACCTGCATTGCAGGTGGATTCTTTACTGTCTGAACTACCAGGGAAGCCCTATATGGTATGAGGGAATGTTCTCATTTCATTGATTTACACATAGCTGTCCAGTTAGACTCTTTTGCTGATTTCTTCCATTCAGTTTGGAAATACATGCTTTTAAGTATGTACCTTTTTTCTTTAGGTAGATAGATACATACATACATAAATGCAAACCATAATAAATATTTGTATATGTCTTTTTCCTTTAAGAAATAGCCTTTTGTGGCCTTACTACTTCTTCTACTTATCTGGGGTGACCAATAGATCTTGGTTGCCCAAGATAATCTCAGGTGTCTTTTGTGCATTTAGGGCCCTCTTTTGCTTTCAAAATTTTACAGTTTAGATGGTCATTTGTATGGTCACATTATTTTTGTCTCTACCCCTTTTAAAGGGAAACCTTTCTGAATAGTATATACTTACCATCTCACTTTCTGAGTTCTTTTTTCTAGTTGCTGTTGTTGTGTAACTACCCTCACTCCAACTCTGCACTGAAATGGTTCTTGCAAGAGTACCAAAGACCACCAAATTACAAAATCCCATGGATGCATGTAGTCTTTATAAATGTTTTGGCTTTTTTGCAGCCTTTGGCACTATGCCGTGTTCCTTTTTTCATCTTCATCTTCTTTGACTTTTGAAATAATATTTTACCATTGATTTTCTCTTTTCTCTTCTGTGGTCTGAGTTTACTGATCTTCCCTGATTTCTCTACTTTCTATCCCTAAGATATTGCTATGTCGTAAAATTCTAGCTTATTGATTCTTTGCTTTCTCTTTTCCATTTTTAAAATTTATTTTACTAAAGTATAATTGATTTATTATACTTTATTGTGTATCACAATAAACTGTGGAAAATTCTTAAAGAGATGGGAATACCAGACCACCTGACCTGCCTCTTGAGAAACCTATATGCAGGTCAGGATGCAACAGTTAGAACTGGACATGGAACAACAGACTGGTTCCAAGTAGAAAAGGAGTACGTCAAGGCTGTATATTGTCACCCTGCTTATTTAACTTATATGCAGAGTACATCATGAGAAACGCTGGGCTGGAGGAAGCACAAGCTGGAATCAAGATCGCCGTAACCTCAGATATGCAGATAACACCACCCTTATGGCAGAAAGTGAAGAAGAACTAAAGAGTCACTTGATGAAGGTGAAATAGGAGAGTGAAAAAGTTGGCTTAAGGCTCAACATTCAGAAAACTAAGATCATGGCATCCGGTCCCATCACTTCATGGCAAATAGATGGGGAAACAGTGATTGACTTATTTTTTTGGGCTCCAAAATCACTGCAGATGGTGATTGCAGCCATGAAATTAAAAGATGCTTACTCCTTGGAAGGAAAATTATGACCAACCTAGACAGCATATTAAAAAGCAGAGACGTTACTTTGTCAACAAAGGTCTGTCTAGTCAAGGCTATGGTTTTTCCAGTGGTCATGTATGGGCGTGAGAGTTGGACTATAAAGAAAGCTGAGCGCTGAAGAATTGATGCTTTTGAACTGTGGTGTTGGAGAGGACTCTTGAGAGCCCCTTGGACTGCAAGGAGATCCAACCAGTCCATCCTAAAGGAGATCAGTCCTGGGTGTTCACTGGAAGGACTGATGTTGAAGCTGAAACTCTAATAGTTTGGCCACCTGATGCGAAGAGCTGACTCATTTGAAAAGATCCTGATGCTGGGAAAGGTTGAGGGCAGGAGGAGAAAGGGACGACAGAGGATGAGATGGTTGGATGGCATCACTGATTCAGTGAACATGGGTTTGGGTGGACTCCGGGAGTTGGTGATGGACAGGGGGGGCTGGCGTGCTGCAGTTCATGGGGTCACAAAGAGTCGGACACAACTGAGTGACTGAACTGAATTGACTTATAATGTTGTGTTGGTTTCTGGTGTACAGCAAAGTGATTCAGTTTACACACACACACAGGCACTTTTTCATATTCTTTCCCATTATCATTTATTACAGGATTTTGAATGTAGTTCCATGTAGGAACTTGTTGTTTATGTGTATCTTTTCTCTTTTCCATTAATATGTTCTTCCTGAATAATTTCACTACCAACTATGTGTCAATAACTCCTGTATCTAGAACTCTAGTCTAAGCCTTTCTCCTGAACTCCAGAGCATTTTTTCATCAAAATATCAGAGGTGTTTCTTCTGTAGCATCTCATAGGCCCATTGAACTAAATCTGTAAACACCCTTATTCCAAACTTGCTTTCCCTCCTGTATTCTCTACTTCTCTCTTTTCCTCAAATCTGAAACCTGAGGATCAGGCATCCTTTTTTCCCTCACTCCCCATGTCCAGTCTCCAAGTCCTTCCTTGGTCTCCTAAGTAACACCTGGTCCCCCCCCTTGCTGTCTTCAGTGTTAGTTTTGGTTCGGGTTAGAGCATTATTCTTACCTCCACACCTTCCTCTCTAGTCAGTTCTCTAAGTTTTTGTAAATGTGATTTCCTGAAAGGCACAAATGATCAAATGATCTTACTGTCATTTTAACACCCTGCTTACTCATTGTCTGAATGAAGTCCTTCTGTGTTTGTGTGAAATAGTTCTGAGTTTTGATCTATCGCCTGTCTGCCTTTCCAGCTTTTGTTACTTCACTGCACACTCCAGAGCTAGGGTCACTAAGAATTATAGCGTATGATGTTTTCTTCTTGCAGGGAAGAGAATACCCTTCTTCTCAACTTGAAGCTCATACAGACTTTAAGTACTTCATCGAAGGTAGAGAATAATGGTATGATCGTGGATTCCAGAGGCATAGTGCCTGGAATCTAAACTGAACTTTGCCAATTACTGTGTATATTTAGCTATGTTATTTTGGGCAGGCTACTTAATCTCTCTATGCCTTAGTTTCCTTGCCTGTAAAATAGGAATGAAATTGTGAAGATGAATTGATGCTGTGAAGAGTAAATGAATTAACATATGTAATGCCCTTAGGACAGTAACTCGTATACCGTAGATAATAACTGTTACCTATTATTTATTATCCATTGTATATCATTTATCATTGTTCCTTAGTGAGTCCGTACCTGACCTTCCTATGCAGACCTCTTGTCTACATTATAATCTTGCCTCAGTTACAGACTGTGTCACAGTGATGAAATTCTTTATGTCTTCCTATTAGACTGTGAATCTTTTCGGTCATGTTTTTCTTTTCATACTTAATGAATGCTTTTAAGTCAGTGAATGAATGTACAGAAATATTCCCAGGGCCTGGCATTGTGCTTCTGAGGATGGTCAATATTTATTCTCTGTTTTACTGAGATCTCTAAAATGTAAGTAATATAAATACACTATGAAAAGTGAAAGTTTCAGTCGCTCAGTCATGTCTGACTCTTTGCAACTCCATGGACTATAGCCTGCCAGGCTCCTCTGTCCATGGAATTCTCCAGGCAAGAATACTGGAGTGTAGGTAGCCAATCCCTTTTTCAGGGGATCTTCCCGACCTGGGGATCGAACCTGGGTCTCCTGCATTATAGACCATTCTTTACTGTCTGAGCCACCAGGCAAGCGTGTATGTGTGTGTGTATATGTGTGCGCGCGCAGTGGGGGGAGGGGCGGGCTGGGGTGTGTGTGTGTGTGCGTGCGCCTCTGTGGGGGGGGTGTGTGTGTGGTCCCCAAGTCATGTCTGACTCTTCGAGACCTTTACTGTCTGAGCCACCGGGCAAGCATATGTGTATGTGTGTGCGCACGGATGCGTGCAGTGGGGTGTGTGTGTGTGTGTGTGTGTGTGAGTGATGTGTGTGTGTGCAGTTGCCAAGTCATTCCTGACTGTTTGAAACCAGGCCTTCTTGTCCTTCACCATCTCCCAGAGTGTACCCAATTTCATGCCCATTGAATTGATGATGGCATCCAACCATCTTATCCTCTGTCACCCTCTTCTCCTGCCTTCAGTCTTTCCCAGCATCAGGGTCTTTTCCAGTGAGTCAGCTGTTTACATCAGGTGACCAAAGTATTGGAGCTTCAACTTCAGCATATACTGTATGTATAGTGGTTTTCCCCCACAATCCTCCTTTTTAAAGATTGAGGTACAATTTATGTAAAAAGCACACATTTTAAGTGTATAATTTGATTAATTTTGAAAAATGTATGCATCTGTTTAACTACAACCCCAGTAAATATATAGAACATTTCAGTCACTCCAAAAACCTTTCTAGTCCATTCCCTTCCATCCTGCCCCTGGTCAAGCACTGCTTTGATTTCTGTCACCACAGATTAGTTTTACCTGGTCTGTAACTACATATAAATGGAATTACCAATATGTATGCTTCTGTGTCTGGATTTTTTTTCATTCAGCATTGTTTCAGAGTTCATCTGTGTTATGACTAGTAGTAAGTAGTTCATTCCTTGTTATTTCTGCTCGGTATTTCAGTGTAAGAATGTACCACAGCTTGTTTATCCATTTTCCCTTTG
Source organism: Cervus canadensis (assembly GCF_019320065.1). Classification (NCBI taxonomy): domain Eukaryota; kingdom Metazoa; phylum Chordata; class Mammalia; order Artiodactyla; family Cervidae; genus Cervus; species Cervus canadensis. Next base: position 84,495,858 of record NC_057389.1, on the reverse strand, counting down.
ATGGTCATTGGGGTGTTCCCAGTTTTCTTGCCATTAGGAATATAGCTGCAAAAACTTGTCTTTGAACATACGTTCTCATTTCTACTGGGTAAAAATATCTTTGAAAAGAATTGCTTGGTCATAGCTGCCAAAAATTTTTCTAAAATGGTTGTACCCTTTTACACTCCTGCCAGCAATGTGAAAGATTCCACGTGCCTCATATTTTTACCAACAAATGTTACTAGTCTTTTGTGGAAGTGCTTTAATGTGCATTTATCTGATAATTAATATTGTTAGCATCTTTTCCATGTGCTTTTGTTCCTTCATCATTCATAAACTCCGCATCTGAAATGCCCAGGCCTCTCACCCATTTTAAAATCGAACAAATGGTTCATCTTAACTGCTTTATAGGAGTTCTTTGTATAGGCTGTTTACAAGTCCTTTGTCATTTATATATATTGTAAATATTTTCTTCCAGTTTATGACTGGCCTTTTAAAAAAAACTTTGCCTTTTAATGTTAAGGTTTTAAATTTTAATGAAGTCCAATTTATCAAATTTTTTACGCATAGTAACTTTTGTGTCCTATATAAGAATTCTTTCCACCCCTTGATTGTATAGATACTGTATGTTTCTAGAAGCTTTAGCATTTAAGCTTTTGTGTAGTCTTATTTTGAGTTAACAGAGAACACTTTAAGTTACAAATGCTCAGGTAAGTTCATGAGAAAGCATTCTTACTCTTTTTATTATTGTTGAGATAAATTTCATGCACTGTGAAATTTATCTCTTTACCGTGTACCATCCAGTGGGTTTGTTAGTATAGTGACCCAGTCATCCAGCTCTCACTGCTGTCGTATTCCAGAACATTTCATCACTCCACATGCTTATGAAGTCAGAGAAAGACAATATTATATGATATCACTTATATGTGGAATGTAAAAAATAAAACCTACTACTGAATATAACAAAAAGAAACTCACAGATATAGAGAACAATCTAGTGGTTACCAGTGGGGAAAGGAGAGGGGCAAGATTAGGAGTAGGGAATTAAGAGGTACAAACTACTACATATAAAATAAGTAAGCTACAAGGGAATATTGTACAGCACAAGGAATATTTTATAAAAACTAAATGGAGAATAACCTTTACAAAGTGTGAATCAGTATGTTGTACACTTGAAACGTATAATACTGTAAATCAACTATACCTCAGTTAAAAAAAAAGAACTCCTTATACATTGCAGTCATCTCCCTTCTCCCTGCCAGCCCTCCTGGGCAACCACTCATTTACTTTCTGTCACAGTGGATTTGACTATTCTGGACAAGTCAGAGGGGATAAATGGAATTTTATGGTATATGGCTTTTTGTGTCTGGCTTCTTTCACTTGGCTTAATGTTTATAAGGGTCAGCCATATTGCAGCTTTTTATAGCCAAGTAATATTCTGTTGTATAGGTATAACATTTTGTTTATTCATTCATCAGTTGATGGGCATACCTTTAAACTTTTCAAAGGAAGTTTCTATGTTTTATTTTTTCAGATTGTGGAATATGATAGTTTAATCTGTGTACTCATTGGAAGAATACTTTACAAATACTTAAATAAGAAAAGGAGCAAAGCATTCTAACTTATTATTATTGAAGTAAATTTCACATACTATAAAATTCATCCATTTAAAATGTACAGTTCCAGCATGTCGGCTCTCTAGCTGTGGAGGGCAGGAGTGCGCCAGCTCAGTAGCTGTGGTACAAGGGCTTAGTTGCTCCACAGTGTGTGGGGTCTTATTTCCCTGACCAGGGACTGAACCCTTGTCCCCCACATTGCAAGGTGGATTGCAACTTGTCTCAGTCTAATCCAAATCCAAGCGCAGGAATACAAATGATTGCTGGAGAAAATGACCCAAATGTGTAGTTTGTGACTGGTATATTTTCATAGCCTTCGGTAGACTTGCATAATTTCCAAGAAATCTTATGTTTCCCAGTCAGCATATTTTCTTTTTGCTACAAAGACTGCTCTCTTTGCTGTCTGCTGTCCCCACATTTTACAACCTGTCCTTTATTTTCCTTCACCTGCTTTAGAAAGTATATAGGGCTTCTAGATATGAATTCCCCCATTCTTACCCTCATATCTATGAATCTTCCTTTATCTGTGTTCATCTTTTCTTTTTGTCCTAATGCAGTGGTTATCCTTTCTTCTCAGGTACTCTATATTCTATCCTCACCCACTTCCTTAGACGCCTTACTTTTCAGTCTTCCTCTCCCATCCACTTCACACTTTTGTCATCAATATGTAAACGTGGTCATGTGTCCTTTTTAATTACAAAATAGCTGTCTTCTATTTCATGATTCCTTTTCTTTTTCACTTTCTTTGACATTTGTCTTAAAATCTCTATTTTCTCTATGCTCATTGGGTCCTCAAATCTCTGCAATCTGACCCCTGTACTTAGAAGTGTCTTTATCATGGTCACCAGTGACTTCTTTGTTTCTAAAACTAGTGGATACTTTTTAGTAACAGCCATGATATTTCTTCTTCCTCTCTAAAGTGCTCCTCTTTCTTAGTTTTCCTGAGACTGACCTCCTGATTTTCTGTATCTGCCCTTCTGTGGTTTCCTTTGCGTAACATCAAAGCACAGTTTAATAAAAGCTCTTAATGGGATGCAAATCATTGTGATCTAAGGATGAATCATCCCTGGTTTAGTTTGATTGTCCAGGGTAAGTTTTTCATCAATTCATAGACATTTGCTAAGGATTAAATAGAAGAAAACTAAAATTATATTTTCTGTCAAGATTGGGGTGAAGGTGTTTTATGTTGCCAGTTATGGATTTTTTTTTTTTAGCATTCATTGATAGGGTTTGAGCTGCTGCTGCTGTTGTTCAGTTGCTAAGTTGTGTCTGACTGTGTGCGACCCCATGGACTGTAAGCCCACCAGGCTCCCCTGTCCATGGGGAATTTCTCAGGCAAGAATACTGGAGTGGGTTGCCGTTTCCTTCTCTAGGGGATCTTCCTAACTCAGGGATTGAACCTGCATTGGCGGGCAAATTCTTTACCACTGAGCCACCAGGGAAGTACTAGGATTAGGGTTAAGGTTCTCTTAAGGAAATGAAGGAATGTAATAAAAAACTGTGACTGATGAATTGTGAGGAATTGACCACTTAGCCTAACTAACAATAGGCAGTTCCTGGAATGATAGTTCTCTTCTTTCTTGGCAGCTGTCCTGTAAGTTGTAGTGCATGCAGTTTACGAGATTAGTATCTCTGTCATACAGTTCATTGTTTTGTCTCTTTTCCTCTCCTCCTCATCTCACTCAACTCCGTTAGTTTTTTAAGTTGTGAAATACAATGCCTATATATAAAGTACACAGGACAAATGCAGTAGCATTTTTCTTTTTTCTTTTTGGTACTGTATCTGTGTAAGCATTATCCAGTCAAAAATAGAACATCATCAGTGCCCCAGTCTTCATCGTATGTCCCTTCCTGGTGAAATCTCACCACCCTCACCTAGCTCTGAGCTGTAACCACTCTCCAAGCTTTTGAAGCCATCATTTCTTTTGTCTTCCTGATAATTTTAATAAAAACTAAATGTGCATCACTTGATAAAACTTTACCTGATTTGAATCGTTCTGTAAATGGCAAAATACACTACTGTGTGTATGTGTGTCATTGTTTTAATTTCTTTTGCTCATGGTCTATGTTTTTGCCTGCAACTGAGGTTCATTCATTATGTTTGTTGTGTAATGCTTCACAGTATGAATATTTACCCATTCTTTTGGTAAGTATATGAATAGTTTGCAGTTTTCAACTGTTATGAACAGTGCTGCTCTGAACATTCTTCTATAATGGCATACTTTTCTGGAATAGAATTGCTGGGTCAACTTCATTTTTACTAGATGTTTTCTAATTAGTGTATATATTTTAAAACCTATTTTCCAAAAAGATTATGCCATTTTCACTCATATCAACTATATATGAGGAATTTCTATCCCATTTGGATGTTCACCACCTTTTTACTTGTTTTTGTTTTATAAGTAATTAGCTTTTGTTATTTAAACTGAAAACTGGATCTGTTTTTTCTTTTCCATATTAAAGAAACAGTAACAAAAGTATTTAAAAATAAGGATTATTAATCTTATGCCATCTGAGTCCATGCCATGAAATAAGTATATATTTTCATTATGGTAAATGTTTTTACATATTTTTATTAGCTATATTTAGATTCATGTGGGATGACTATATTTTATATACACCGAATGATACTTGCCACAACTATTCTTTCTTTTTAACCTAAAGTGCCATAACTGTGTAAATTTTCAGCCCTAAATGAAGTGGTAGTATTTTATATAAAGATCTTCTGTATTATCTTGAGCAGCAGTACAACTTTGGGTTTCATCATATAGGTTTTTATTTCCAGGTGTTTATGTGGAATATTTATTAAAGCAATTCTAATGAATCTTTATTTTTCTTTAAAGTTGGCCTTTGCCAGAGTTTGATCCAAGCCAGATTCGACTGATTGTATATCAAGACTGTGAAAGACGAGGGAGAAATGTCTTGTTTGACTCCAGTGTTAAGAGAAAAAATGAGGACATATCAGTATCGGTGAGCATTGTTATTGGTTTGGTTCAAGTTTAATGTCAAATACTCTAATTCAAGAAAGAGTGAGTCAAATTTCAATTATGGTACTTTTTATTTGTCAATATAAAACATCTTTAGCATGTTATTAAAATTTAGAGCACTGATTTTGAGAATTTTTAAAGGAAAAAATATTTGCCTTATTTGCATTGGTCTAGTACCAGAGAAAATTTTAGTTTGACAGTTACTTATATACTTGTATTGTGAGATATGACTAGAGCTACAGGGATTCTTAAACAGGGCCTGGTACAAATCTCCCATCTTATATAGTTGTGGAAAGTGTGACCATAGCGGTGACATTATTTGTCTAAAGGTACAAAGCAAGTTAAATCTTCGGCCCTAGTCCATCATATTTTCCCGTTCTATGAAGCAGTAGCAAGAATGTCTATTAGTTGACTTTGAATATCATATTTTGAAATATTTTATAATTAGTTTAGCAGGCGTACATAGCCATTCACTTAATCATCCAAGTAAATGCACGTGATTGTTGTCATTTTGCTCCTGCTGCTTCTGTTACCCTTTCAGGCATAAGGACTCTCCATCCCCAGGATCTGTAATCTGGAAATGGAAGCCTGGAGCTGTCTTTCTCTCCTCCCCTAAATTGACAATTTTCACTAACATTTCAGTAAACAACTCAAAGCAGAATACTTTGGGAAAGATTCTTCTACCAATAGAATTGACTTACAATAGACAAAGAGTTGTTTTTTAATGGGCAAACAGCAGATTTTTCTACCAATAGAATTGACTTATCATAGACAAAGAGTTATTTTTTAGTAGGCATACAGCTACTTGGGAGTTTGTACTCGAGATTTTGTGTTCTTAGATTGTGCTTTGTTAAGATTTCTTAGCTGTTATCTGGATATTTTTTTTCAGTCTGACAAAATTTGCAACATTTTCTTAAAGTATTATTTAGTTGTGCAGATAACTAAGTATCTACAAGGCATTAGGCGCTTGGAGATCTGCCTCTACCTTTCTTGTTGCCTGCAATTAGACATTCTTACGGAGGTAAAGATTGAACAAATAAATAATCCCAAAGGCAAATCAACCCTGTATACTCATTGGAAGGACTGATGCTGAAGCTCCAGTATTTGGGTCATCTGATGCGAACAACCGACTCATTGGAAAAGTCTCTGATGCTGGGAATGATTGACGGCAAAAGGAGAAAAGAGCAGCGGAGAATGAGATGGTTGTATGGCATCACTGCTGCAATGGCCATGAGCCTGGACAAGCTGTAGGAGATGGTGAAGGACAGGGAGGCCTGGCGTGCTGTATGGGGTCCTTGGCCATGGGGTTGCTAAGGATCGCACACAACTGAGAGACTAAACAATAACAACTGTGAAAGAAACATAACAGAATTCTTACGAGATTCCACAGGAAGGAACCTATTTCTTATCAGTTTGGATGTAGGAGTATTAAGGAAGGTCTCCCTGAGGAAGTGACATTCAACTTGTGATCTGAAGAAATTAAAGGCATAGTATAGGAGATGAGTGTTCCTTTCAGTAGCATCAGCAAATGCATTTTACAGAGTGACTTAGGAGCTCAGTGAATTGAAGGATGTAAAACAAGACCAGTCTGGCTGAAATGATAGTAAAGTAGTATGTAAATTAGTTGAGAGATGAAATTGGAGAGAGGTAGAATAGGAGGAGCCCAGAGTATTTAGGGCCTTAGAGGTCTTTGAGTTAGAAGTTTAGATTATATGCTATGCAGAAGGAAACCATTGTAGGGATCTGGTTTATGTTCCAAAAAGTCACTTTGGTAGAGAGTCCAGAAATAAATTCACACATATGTGGTCAATTAACTTACAGCAAAGGAGCTAAGAACTATACAGTGGGATAGGATAGTCTCTTCAATAAATGATGCTGGAAAACTGGATAGCCACATGCAAAAGAATGAAACTAGATTGCTTTCTAATACTGTACACAAAAACTAACTCAAAATGGATTAAAGAACTTAAGTATAAGACCTAAAACCATAAAACTCCTAGAATAAAACAAGCAGTAAACTCCTTGACATTGTCTTTGCAGTAATTTTTTTTTTTTTGATATGAGACTGATAGCGAAGATGACAAGAGTGAAAATTAACAAATGAGACTACGTCAAACTAAAATGCTTCCATACAGCAGAGGAAACCATCAACAAAATGAAAAGGCAGCATACCAAATGGGAGAAAATATTTGTAAATCATATATCAGATAAGGGGTTAATATCAAATATATATGAAGAATTCATGTAACTCAATAGCAGAAAACAATGTTATTGGAAAGTGAGCTGAAGATCTGAATGGACAGTTTCCGAAGAAGGCATAGAGTTGACCAGCAGATACATGAAAAGGTGCTCAGCATCTAATAATCAGGGAAATGCAAATGAAAACCACAGTGATGTATCTATCACCTTGTAGGATGACTATTACCAAAAAGACAAGAAATGACAAATGCTGACAAGGGTGTGGAGAAAAGGAAACCCCTGTACACTATTTGTGGGAGTGGAAATTGGTGTAGTCACAATTGAAAACAATGTGGAGATTCCTCAGAAAATTAAAAATAGAACTGCCACATGGTCCAGCAGTTCTGCTTCTATATATTTATCAGAAGAAAATAAGAACACTAACCCGAAAAGGTATGTGTAGTGCACTCTCATGTTTGTCGCAGCATTGTTTATAAAAGCTGAGACATGGATGAAGCTTAAGCACCCACTAATGGATGAATGAATAAAAATATAATTCAGCCGTGAAAAAAAAGGTAGCCTTGCTGTTTTTGTCAACATGGATAGACCTTGAGGCCATTATGCTAAGTGAAAGGAGTCAGACACAGAAAGGGAAATACTATATGATCTCACTTATACGTGGAACCTAAAAAAAAACTAATACAGAAAACAAATAGGTTGTTGCTAGAGACAGGGTGTGGGGAGTGGGGAATATGAGTGAAGGGGCATCAAAATGTACAAATTTACAGTTACAAAATAAATCATGGGCCTATAATGTACATCATGATCACTGTAGTTAATGACACTATACTGTATATTTGAAAGTTGCTCAAATGTAAAACATCACACAACAGGAAAAATTTTTATAACTGCATAATGATGGATGTTAACTAGACTTGTATTTTTTAATTAATTAATTTTAACTGGAGGCTTAATTGCTTTATAATATTGTGGTGGTTATTGCCATACATTTACATGAATCAGCCGTGGATGTACATGTGTCCCCCCATCCCAAACCCCTCTTCCACCTCCTCCCCATCCCATCCCTCTGGGTTGTCCCAGTGCACTGGCTTTGAGTGCCCTGTTTCATGCATTGAACTTGGACTGGTCATCTGTTTCACATACGGTAATATACATGTTTCAATGCTATTCTCTCAAATCATCCCACCCTCACCTTCTCCCACAGAGTCCAAAAGTCGTTCTTTATATCTGTGTCTCTTTTCCTGTCTTGCATATAGGTTCGTCATTACCATCTTTTAAAATTTAAAAATACATATGCATTAATATACTGGTGTTTTTCTTTCTGATTTACTTCACTCTATATAATAGGCTCCAGTTTCATCCACCTCATTAAAACTGACTCAGATGCATTCTTTTTAATAGCTGAGTAATATTCCGCTGTGTGTATATACCACAACTTTCTTATCCATTCGTCTGCTGATGGACATCTAGATTGCGCCCATGTCCTAGCTATTGTAAACAGTACTGTGATGAACATTGGGGTACACGTGTCTCTTTCAGTTCTGGTTTCCTTGGTGTGTATGCCCAGCGGTGGGATTGCTGGGTTGTATGGCAGTTTTTTCCCCAGATTTTTAAGGAATCTCTACACTGTTCTATAGTGGCTGTGCTAGTTTGCATTCTCACCAACAGTGTAAGAGGATTCCCTTTTCTCTACACCTTCTCCAGAATTTATCGTTTGTAGACTTTTTGATAGCAACCATTCGGACCAGCGTGAAATGGTACCTCATTGTGGTTTTGATTTGCATTTCTCTGATAATGAGTGATGTTGAGCATCTTTTCATGTGTTAGCCATCTGTATGTCTTCTTTGGAGAAATTAACTAGACTTATTGTAGAGATCTTTTCATAATGTATATAAACCTCTGCATCATCATTATGTCATAAGTCTGAATTGAATATAATTCTGTTGTCACTTATATGTCAATTTTTTAAATATAGTGAAAAAACCACGTTGTTGGTTGTGGGAAGAATGAGGGAGAAGGAAGTGTTTGGTGAATTCAACCAAAATGGTTGAATAGCTGAGTAGTGAGAGCCAAAGCCTTCACTGTGTGGATCACAATAAACTGTGGAAAATTCTCAAAGAGATGGGAATACAAGACCACCTGACCTGCCTCTTGAGAAACCTGTATGCAGGTCAGGACGCAACAGTTAGAACTGGACATGGAACAACAGACTGGTTCCAAATTGGGAAAGGAGTACGTCAGGGCTGTATATTGTCACCCTGCTTATTTAACTTATATGCAGAGTACATCATGCGAAATGCTGGGCTGGAGGAAGCACAAGCTGGAATCAAGATCGCTGTAACCTCAGATATGCAGATGACACCACCCTTATGGCAGAAAGTGAAGAAGAACTAAAGAGTCACTTGATGAAGGTGAAATAGGAGAGTGAAAAAGGTGGCTTAAGGCTCAACATTCAGAAAACTAAGATTATGGCATCCGGTCCCATCACTTCATGGCAAATAGATGGGGAAGCAGTGATTGACTTATTTTTTTGGGCTCCAAAATCACTGCAGATGGTGATTGCAGCCATGAAATTAAAAGATGCTTACTCCTTGGAAGGAAAATTATGACCAACCTAGACAGCATATTAAAAAGCAGAGGTTACTTTGTCAACAAAGGTCTGTCTAGTCAAGGCTATGGTTTTTCCAGTGGTCATGTATGGGCATGAGAGTTGGACTGTGAAGAAAGCTGAGCGCTGAAGAATTGATGCTTTTGAACTGTGGTGTTGGAGAGGACTCTTGAGAGCCCCTTGGACTGCAAGGAGATCCAACCAGTCCATCCTAAAGGAAATCAGTCCTGGGTGTTCACTGGAAGGACTGATGCTGAAGCTGAAACTTCAATAATTTGGCCCTCTGATGTGAAGAGCTGACTCATTTGAAAAGATCCTGATGCTGGGAAAGATTGAGGGCAGGAGAAGAAGGGGATGACAGAGGATGAGATGGTTGGATGGCATCACTGATTCAGTGAACATGGGTTTGGGTGGACTCCAGGAGTTGTTAATGGACAGGGAGGCCTGGTGTGCTGCGGTTCATGGGGTTGCAAAGAGTCAGACACAACTGAGCGACTGAACTGAACTGAGATGCCTAAGAGTCAGAGTTCTAGATGGTCAAGCAGACAGTTGAAATCCAAGTCTAGCTGCAAATGTGATAAGCATGTCTTCTTTGTATTTAGCATGCTAATAGCTCAGCGGAACTTGGTTAAGACTTTACAGGTTGACAATGATTGATTAATATTCTTTATTATTTCTTTAGCAAATATTTATTGAATTTTTTTGTGTGTTCTTGATGATGTGCCATTGAATTGCAGGATATAACCTCTTCTTTACTCTCTTGATGAATGCTATTCATTATGTTTCTGTAGCATTCTTCCCTTTTGTTTTAAACATACTTATGAATCTTCTCTTCATGCTGTTTCTTGAACCTTTCCTGCCCGTCTTTTATGAGATGATGCTTCATTAGTCTCATTAGTCTTCTATCTCTTTCTTCTCTCTTGGTTAACTCTTTTCTTTGCCTGCAAGTCTTCACAAAGTCTCATTACCCATCACGAAATATATGATTATCCTTTTACTTTCTTGTATATGTGTCCTATCTTTTTCTGCCTTTGTCTCTTTTCTTCCTTCTCAGTGTGTGTTGGTGTCTCCTAGTTTCTCTGCCTCACTGTCTCTCAGGCTCTGCTCCTTGTCTTGTCCCCATCTCTCCTTTGCCTCTTTTTGTCTCTTTTCAGTATCTCTTCTTGGTCTTGTCTCTGAGTCTCTCTGTTTCTCAGTCTGTCTGCTGGCTCTCATCTCATACCATCCATTCAGTCTTCTGAAATTTTCTTATAAGCCTGCTTCTTTTTTGAACTTTTCTCTGGGCTCACGAGTGACTAGAAATCAGGCAGCCTTGAGTACTTGCAGTCTCGTTTGTTTTATATATCCTCTCTTATGTGCTGTCAACCTGGATGAGGATCTATCCTTTTTCGGGTTTATCACAATTTTTTGAATCCTTTCTGATTTCTCCAGGTATATATCTTTTCTCCTACATCAGAATTCTCATGGTCCTTTGTTTATATTGATAGCCTTTCATTAGACTTATGTGTCATAGCTGTATTTGTTTTTAAATTGCAAAAAGAAAGTACAAAATTTGTCTGTTATTCACCTTTGTTTCCTAAACTGCATCCTGCCTCACATGTGTTAATTATTCAGTACATATTTTTGATCAGCTTTAATTATAAGTTAGGAAGTTTATTATCAAGATCCTATAAATACTTTCATGAAGATTTTATATATTCCTTTTGAACACCAGAGAGCACATGTTTTTTTTCCCCCAGATTGTAAGCTGTTGGAATCATTAAGTGTTTTTTTCATCTACTGAATAAAAACACATTAAATTATGAGTTCTATATTGGCAAAGAGTGTGATGTAAATGATAATTTTGAACTGTTTACACGATATTTTGGGCCTGTGCATAATGATGGGATTGGGCATCAGCAGCTTCCTGAATATTGTCTTAAAATACTGAAGTAAAGTTTTGTTAATTAATGTATAGCTTTCTCAGAACATTTATTCATTCTAGCTCTGTTATATTCTGTGAAAAATGACTCAAACATTCAGTGGATTTAATCAAGAGAGTTCACTTGTTTATAAAAGTTTATTTTTATTTTTTTACATTTGATCCTCAGACCTTATATTGTCTAGTTGAACTGTGAAATTTATTGAGATGTGGTTTCTTTGAACATTGCTATAGGCAGATGGATCAAGTGTGATTTGATCATATGATACTATCTTTATCCTGGACATTGTTTTTGTGTTAATAATCTAATGCTTTTTCATGTACTGCCAGTGAAGTTGCATTGTAATTCATGTTTCAGCCTTCACATTCGCAGGCTCACGTTAACTTTGGAAAGGTGACTATAAATTTTAATATGTCAGAGTTTTGCACACTGAAACTGTACAAGTGCCAATAGTTGAATCGTAATTGTGACTCCAGATTTAGAACATAAGATTTGGTTAGGTTATTGAATCTTCTTCAGTGTTGATATACAGAAATCAGTAAATTCCGTATTTGCAAATAACTTCCACTTGGAAGTATGAAGGAACCTAAGGCTCCATTTAAAGCAGCAGTTTTTGAAAGTGCCTTTTCATAAACTTAACAAAATCTTTATGTTTAAAACTTTAAGTCTGCTGAAGTACATAAAAGCTTGAACAAATCAAAAGCAAAATATGTTTCTGGGTAATGTACTTTTGGTTATAACATTGTCTGTTGTCTCTAAGTTGCTTTTTAAAAAACGTATCTTAATAAAACTGTCAAACTTAGTATTAATATTATTGGTGGGTGGTGGTATCTGGAACTAGACAGCAGATTCTAAAGTTCAAATGGAAAAAAATAGCAATAATAGGTTGGAAAACTGAAAAAGAAGAGTTGTAAGGTTGAGTTAATTCTATCAGATTTGAAAAATATACTATAAAGTCTCAATAATTAAAACAATATTTTATTGGAACATAAATAGACCAACAGACTAATGGAAATAAAAGATCAGATCAATTAAATCCATGCAGGAATTTAGTATATGATAAAGGCATCATCTTGAATCAGTAGGGTAAAGATTAATAAATGGTATTGAGATAATTAGCCAATTATAAGAGAAATCAACTTAGATTCATGTCTCAAGTGTATCAGACATTTAAGTGTAAAAAACTGAAACATTACCAAAGAAAACATGAGTTCCTATCTATCTGTGGAGTAGAAAACACCTTTTAGCTATTATTCAAAATGCAGAAGCCATAAAGTAAAAGGCTTATAAATTTGACAACCTGATAAAAAAAGAAAAGGAAGTAACTTGGATGATGAACAAAACAGAGTATAGGCAAGCGAGTGAAAAAGGGAAAAACCTACCATAAGGAAAATTAAAAGACAAATGATATCCTGGGTAAACACTTTTATGGGATATAGGACCAGCTGGTAATGTTTCTATATAAAGAATTCCTATAAATCAAGACAGGAGAACTACTCAGTAGAAAATTGGGTGAAGGATAAGAGCAGGGAGTTCACATACAAATTACACATTTAGTAAGATTCTTCCTCTTATTCATAATAAAGGAAATTAAAATAAAAACTGTATTGTAATTTTAGTTCTTTTCTTTTAGATTGGGAAAAACCCAAATATTGAGTGGCAGTACTTTGCTGTTGAAGTGAGTGAAATGATATCCATGGAGGATAATCTGGCAGTATCTACCAAAATTTTATGTATTTATGTTTTGACCCAGCAGTTCCATTGGCAATGTCATTAACAGATGACTAATAAGCTATAGTATATTTCCACACTGGAATACTGTGCAGCTGTATTTAAAACAAAGAATGAGGAAGATTTCTAAAGATAGAATGAAAAGATTCTCTATGATATTAGTGGAAAATCAAGGGCAGAACTGAATCACTTTTTCTGAGAGAGAAGAGGAAAAAGAATATGGGAAAAAAATTTGAAAAAAAAAATATGGGAAGGACAATAGTAAACCAATAAAAATGATTTTACTTACTGGCAGTGTATGGAGGGGGGAAAAGGGTAGTTAAAGACAGAGTGGGACCTAGATTTCTTTGTGTCAATGAAAATTCAGTTAACAGTCAAGCAAAGAGAATTTTATTTGAGCCAAATCGGGGGTTTTAACCTGGGAGAGAGATTTTCAAAAATTTTGAGAATTGTTCCACTGGTCGGCTCTTACACATTTTTGAGACAATCATGTATCATATTGGCAAGTTACTTTTTTGAGAGTCAGGTATGAATGCATAGAATGAGCCTTTAGTCAGTGTGATCCCCTGTACAAGATGAAAAAGAAATATTAATCTTAAAAATTACAGTGCTGGCATCAGAAGAAAGGGACTGTTTTCTCAAAGGCTGATTGCATCCTCCTACCTTGAGGGAATCTGGTTAATGTATAACACAGATACACACTGAACACTGGGAAAGGCATATTATATGTATTTTAACTCTGGCTTAGTTTCATTATCCTGTTGTATAGAAGATAAGATATTGTGCATAGATGTATACGTAAAAGCTCTCTCTTTCTCACACACACACACCTTTCTCCCAGATATCAACTTCCCAGATATACAGTATCTTTTCTCTTTCCCATTCTAACGTTACAACTTTTTTGAAACAACAGCAACTTCATTGTAAGATGGTCTAGTGAGGGGACATGGCACAGTAGACATTAACCTTCTAGCATCAGAAGTTATGCTTTAGTCTTGAAATTCATGTACCTTTGTCCCTTTCTTGCCTCTAGCAAATTGCTTCTTGATTAAGAGACTGGACATATATAGTTACCTTAGTTTGGAATGTCTTTCTTGTCCCTCTCATTCTTCTTTCACTTTAACTCCAATGCTTTTTCATAGTCCCAGTTTAAATGTCACTTCCTTGATCTGCCTAGATTAACTTCTTTCTTGGAAAGTTTATATAAACACCATTGCTCTTTAACTAACATCTTCATCTGTAAAATGGGATTAGTATTAGCACCTACTTCATAGAATTGTTATGAGGAATAGAAGAGTAGATACATGTAAACCAGAATAATACCTGATCAAATACTAGGTGCTGTTTGAGTTAGCTGCTGCTGCTGCTACTAAGTCACTTCAGTTGTGTCCGACTCTGTGCGACCCCATAGACGGCAGCCCACCAGGCTCCGCCGTCCCTGGGATTCTCCAGGCAAGAACACTGGAGTGGGGTGCCATTTTCCTCCAGTGCATGAAAGTGAAAAGTGAAAGTGAAGTCACTCAGTCGTGTCCGACTCTCCGCGACCCCATGGACTGCAGCCTACCAGGCTTCTCCATTTAGGGGATTTTCCAGGCAAGAGTACTAGAATGGGTTGTCATTGCCTTCTTCGATATGAGTTAGCAATTGCTATCATTATTATTACTTTTATTAGACATATTTGAAATATATATTTAATTATACTAATTTGTCTAGCTGTTTGTTAAATGTCTCTTTCGCCTGTTAGATTTTTAGTTCTACAAGGAAAAGAACTGTTTTATTCACTTCTTTTGTTTAGTACTTGGTACACATAGTACTCTACTACTTTTGTATGTGCGCTAAGTCACTTTCAGTGGCGTCTGACTTTTGTGACCCCCATGCACTGTAGCCCACTAGACTCCTCTGTCCACGGGATTCTCCAGGCAAGAATACAGGAGTGGGTTGCCATTTCCTCCTCCAGGGGATCTTCCTGATGCAGGGATCAAACCCGCATATCTTATGTCTCTTGCCTTGGTAGGCGGGTTCTTTACCTCTAGTGTCACCTGGGAAGCCCCCAAAAGTGAAAGTGATAGTCACTCAGACTGTCCATGGGATTCTCTAGGCAAGAATACTGGAGTGGGTTGCCATTCCCTTCTCTAAGGGATCTTCCTGACCCAGGGATTGAACTTGGGTTTCCTGCATTGCAGGCAAATTCTTTACTGTCTGAGCCACCGGTTTTGTTGACTGATAAATGGTGGTTTGCAATAGTAGATAAGTTAGGCCAACTGGGTTTGAAGAATGAACAATTGGTAACTATGATTAACATTTCAATTCTTTGAGGAGTATCAAGGACCCTTGTGGGTTGCAACTTCAGTAGTTATGAGTAGTGAAAGCTCTAGAACCTGTTGTGGAGGGATAGGAAAATAAGATGAATAAAGCAAAAAATTGAAATACATTCTTCTTCCATACTAGACAGTACAATGTTCTGGTCCTAACCTCAGCTCTTACTGAAAATATAACTGTCCAATACATGGGTACATTCTTATTTCAAAAGTTTAGACCTACATGTATGTGTGTGTGCTCAGTCACTTAGTCATGTTTGTCTCTTTGCGACCCCATGGACTGTAGCCTGTCAGGCATCTCTGTCCATGGGGTTTCCGAGTGAGTTAACCATTTCTTTTTCTAGGATATCCTCCCACCCACGGATCAAACCCATGTTTCCTGCACTGGCAGGCAGGTTCTTTACCACTGAACCACCACAGAAGCCCACATATATATGTACATACATTAAAATATGTCTCCTTTGCATTTCTCTTCAGATTCCTACATCTTCCAAATTTGTTTCCATAAAAATATGTTACTTATATTAGCTTATAATGGATATATTGTTACATTTAAATAAATTTATAAATATTTAAATTTTCTCTGTTTTTATTTCCAATATGAGAAAATACTGGTAAATATATGTCACATAAAAAATGCCTTTGGGATTCTAAACTGTTTTTAAAAGAATGAAGAGATTTTTGAGATCATATAGTTTGAAAACTGTTGCAGTATATAATTAAGTCCCTAGCAAGGAGCATTGTGTAGATCATTATAATATAGAAAAATTCTCCTGGTTTAATAATTTTTATGAGAAATACAGTAAAAAAAAAACCAACTCCACAAATGTTATCATAGTTATGAGATAAAGAATAGAAAACTGTTCTGGAGAAAATACAGTAAAAAGCAATTAACCATTATGTTACAGTTATATTATTTTACATTATTTCATTCTTGGTTTTTCCAAAAATTTTTACTCTGTAATTTAAATATGGTGGAAAATATGTTAAAATATGAATGGGAATAATGTCTCCATTTCAGAAACTCTGTAGTGATGCTCAAGTTAAAGTCTTTGGGAAATGCTGCCAGCTGAAACCTGGAGGAGACAGTTCTTCCTCTTTAGATAGTTCCATGACTTCAACTTTGGATGTAAAAGACCAGTGTCCTAAGTATCAGGTAAGATCGCTGGTGTCATTCATTTATTTATTCGAAAGTATTTTTGAGTACCTACAGTGTGTTGTGTATCATCCTCGGGACTGAGATACAACTGGAACTAGCCCTTACCCTTCTGGAGCTTGTAGCGTAACTGGAGAGACAGATAATTAAATAAGTAAGTTTATGAGCTTTGATAGGATAGGGGAAGTATAGAGAACTTCAGGCACAGGTAGCCAGGGGTATTTTCTCCTCTTTATTTCCCATTTCATATTTTTTAGACCACCAGAATAATTTCTTATTTATGTACTTTTAAATTATTGAAATACTAAGTTAAATATAAAATAATAGAATTCAGCTTTGGTAGGAAATACGTTTTCATTTTTGAAAATTAATGTGGCTCTTCTTTTAAACTATAGAATTAACCAGTCAGTTGACTACATAGGAACTTCTCTGTAAACTTAAGATTTAGCAACTAAACAACAACAACAAGTTGTTTTATTTCATATAAGATCAATACTTGGTTTCCAACTAAGCAAATGTCATCTAATGTGAATTTGTTTGCGTCATTCAGGCTTGCATGAATGAAGCATAGGTATATTATATTTAGCAGTACTAAAGTAGAATCCTGGATTTTTAAATTGTTTATAGTGAAGTTAATTGTGTCTGGATAGAAACTAACCCTTATACGACATCAACAAAATGGTATATGTGGAAGAGATTTGAGTCATAAAAATCCAGATATTATGAGGTACTACATAGTTCTGTCTGCTCTTCTCTATTCCTCTTCCATCTTAGGTATGACACCCTAACAAGTTCTTAATAGTGCTGTGCTATGTAGGATCATCATACTGAGACCAGTTTGCAAGTTTTCTCATTTCATCAATTGTAGAAACTCTCCTTTCTTTCTAATGTTAGGCAGTTAAATACGAGTATTAGCAAATGGATCCAGATGGTAGAAACACTGAACCAGTGTGTGATTGTAATTCTCATTTTGCATAAAAAATTCCTAAAGGTTTTTAAGTGTCGATTCCCAGG
The DNA here is from genome assembly GCF_019320065.1 of Cervus canadensis. Taxonomy (NCBI): domain Eukaryota; kingdom Metazoa; phylum Chordata; class Mammalia; order Artiodactyla; family Cervidae; genus Cervus; species Cervus canadensis. The sequence continues at coordinate 84,478,328 of NC_057389.1, read as the reverse complement.
TCATATGTCCAGATGTTCTGACAGTAGGTTCATTATGGTCTTGGAAATCTTTTTTTTTTTAGCAAGAAAGCATTGAATTATTATAACATATAGTTCACTACACTTGATAAAATGGTATTTCAGGTAAGTAGAATATTATCTTTGATTTCCAGGGTATTACAGATTATTGCATTCAGCAGTGAATACTTACAAAGAATTGACCTTTCAAATAAAAAAAAAATCTTTTTAAAAAAAATTAAAGAAAATAACATTTTCTTAATTATAACCTTAATTATAGATTATATCACATTAAAATATATAACACATCAGTGACAGTCATGATAACTATTTGGTATGAGAACAGATAGAACTTTTGATAGCAAGCTATTGATACCTGGTTTTATAAAATTTAGGTACCAATTTATTTTTACTGCATTTTGCCTCCTGAGGGTTCTTTTCTACTTTTATATTAAAATGTATAAATGCTTTGATATTTAAACTTGTGTAGCTTGCTTAATAGAAGAAATACTATTTTTAGTCAAAATAAAATAGGTTAGATGCATTGTAACAGAAATGAGCTTGTAAGAGAAAATTCTCATTTCTGTCGTTATCCAGAAGCAATTTAGGTTGCCAAGAAAGACTGGTATAGTTGATCTTAAAAGAAAAACAGACTACTACATAATTTAAAAAATTATTCTACTCTTTCTAAACTGTTCTTAATTCCCAAACTTCCGGCCTGGAAAAAAAAATTTTGTTTTAACCAAATTCCAAGAATAGATGAGTTGCTTCTTTTAGTAACCTAGGTATATCAAAAATGACCTTTTTCCCTTAAAAAATAACTTTGTGCCTTTATTAAAACAAAATTAAGACTACAGCACCAAGTAAGAAAAAATGTCAATGAATGTATAAAAACAAATATAAAAAATAATATGTATAATGAAATGGGTTGCTATTTGAAGTTGCTCTTAAGAAAGATGACAGAATGTAAATATACAGATTTTTGAACCCAGGCAGATAGTAAACAAGCAAAAGAGTAAAAGGAATCACGTTATATTTATTCCCTGGCTTCCACTTGTAAAATGGGGGTCCTCATCACTTTATTGTTATCTTTAGAAGAATCTTTTAATTATTTTTAAATGTGAAGTGAAGTGTTAGTCATTCAGTCGTGTCTGACTCTATGTGACCCCAGGGACGGTAGTCTGTCAGGCTCCTCTGTCCATGGAATTCTCCAGGCAAGAGTACTGGAGTGGGTTGCCATTTCCTTCTCCAGTTATTTTTAAAAACTCCTCTGGAGTTTTTTTTTAAAAATTATTTTTAAAAACTCCTCTAATTTTTTATTTCCCGTGGTAGAATGACTTAGTGAAATTTGTACATGATCCTTATTTGCTATCTTAGTTATTAGGTCCTCTTCCTTATCAGTTGTTTTATTATATAATTGTATTGGTTAGTAATTGCATTGGGTCATCCTGTGAAACAGTGATTTTCTTCATATGGCAAGTCTGGAGAGAGGCCATCTAGGCACAATGATGTATGGGCTTCAAGATGGCCTCAGAGACTGAGGCTTGCTTATCTTTCTACTTAAACAGAACTAACAGGTACGTACTTGTTGCCTTGTTGTCCTCTTACAGCATCTCCATCTATAGTGATTTCGATTTCTAGTCCATTGATCAAGACTGTGTTGGATGCATATAAATGGATAGTTCTCAAAGCTACCACTATAACCATCTATAGTGATTTCGATTTCTAGTCCATTGATCAAGACTGTGTTGGATGCATATAAATGGATAGTTCTCAAAGCTACCACTATAACCATTGGTTTAACTCTTTGAATATAGAGACCAACTCTAAACTTCCTATCTGCAAGGGAGGCTCTGAAATGCAATTTTTTTCACTTGGGCACATTGCTTCCCTGAAATGAATTGGACTTCAGAAAATAAGGAATAAGATATTTGATGGGTTGGTGGGTAACTAGTAGTGTTTGCTGTAGTATCTAAGTAGTAACCAAACGGACGAGTCAGTTGTTAGGTTTTTTTGACTCCTATGAGGACAATTAAAGAATAATTGAAAGGAATAACTTTTAAAACAGAATTCTTTATAAACAAGACATTCTGATGTTTAAAGTAAGTGTTTTTTAAAGAATGTAAAATATGTCCAAATTACCCTTTTTGTGATTGCCTGTTTTTGTACGGTAGGAATGATAAAATCTGTTCAGCATGTTCAGTGCATTCTACTTCTTGTTATCTGCCCTGGAGAAACATTGCATATGCATAATAGATGGTTAAAAATATTTATTTGAGCATTATTTGTAATAGCAAAAAACAGGAAGTGACTTGAATACTGTCACTAAGGGGAATTGGCTTGATAAACTGGTATTTTCATATAGCAGAACACTACGCAGCTCTTAAAAAGACTCTGTGTAACAATATGCTTAGATCTGTAAGACTGTGTAAAATGAAGAAAATCAAGCTGCAGAACAGTATATACAATGTGAAATAACAAAAAAAAAACATTGTGTAGAATAACTGCAGTGAGAGCTGTGGAACTGTGTGTGTGTGCTCAGTCGTGGACTGTAGCCTGACAGGCTTCTCTGTCCATGGTATTTTCCAGGCAAGAATACTGGAGTAGGTTGCCATTTTCGCCTCCAGGTATCTTCCTAACCCAGGGACTGAACCTGGATCTCCTGCGTCTCCTGCAGTAGAGGCAGATCCTTTTCCACTGAGCTATTGTGGAGAAGTTTTTAATAAAAATTAGTATTCAAAATAGGTTTTAAATTCAGCGATTTTGTTAATGTTTATGCTTATTGTTTAGGGTTCTCGGTGCTCTTCTGATGCCAATATGCTTGGAGAGATGATGTTTGGCTCAGTAGCAATGAGCTACAAAGGATCCACCTTAAAAATTCATCAGATCCGGTGAGGGTTTTCTGATTTCTCTTAATGAATCCATTTAAAAATACTCAGTTTTTGTTAAAGATGGGGTAATTTCTTATAGCCTCCACTCAGAGCATGCCAGATAGTTTATGAAGTTTTATGGGTTTAATGCTACTTCATGGCTATTGTAACTATGCTATAACATCTCTGTGACTTAAACATTTTTATTTATAATAAATTGAAAAGATCCTTGTGTTTCAGTTTTGATTTCTGTCTCTCCGTCTCTTTTTCTTCATAGTTCCCCTCCACAGCTCATGCTCAGCAAAGTTTTTACTGCACGGACTGGCAGCAGCATCTGTGGAAGTCTCAATACGTAAGTAGTTACGGGTGAGAGGAGAAAGGAATTGTTTAAGGTCTGCAAAGTATGAAAGCTAGTAAGCTGCTTTTAGGACTGCAGTGTAAATTCAGATTTTCTTCTATCCCTTAGGTTTGAAAGTTAATGGAAGCCAGATTTTCCCTCCTAGCTCTATTGAAATATACCATGATTTGATATAGTTATATGTTGCAGAATGATTACTCCCATAGCCTTAGCTAACACTGCCATCGTCACATAATTGCCATTTATTTTTTTGTGGTGAGAATTTTTTAAGATTTACTCTGTTAGCAACTTTCCAGTATTGATAATGCAGTATTATTAGTTAGTGGTACATTAGACACTCAGAACTTGTTAATTTTATAACTGAAAGTTTGTACCCTTTGACCATTATGTTCCCTTTTCCTCTCCTCCCAGTCCTTGGTAACCATCACTTTGCTCTCTGTGTTTGGATTTTTATTTTTAAATTAAAACAAGTTTTTAAAATTTGTATTTATTTTAATCTTTTGGTTGTGCCTCATAGCTCCCAGTATGTTAGCTCCACATTCTGAAGGACCAACTATGTTGTTGCAAATGGTAGGCTTTCCTCTTTTTCTCATGACTGAATACTACTCCAGTGTCTACACACACACACAAAAACACGACAGTCTTTACTATCCATTCATCTGTTGACAAACACTTGGGTTTAACTATTCCAATAAAATTTTATTTGTAGAAACAGGCAGCAGGCTTAATTTAACCCTCAGGCTGTACCCAACCCCTGATTTAAATGACTAGTTTATAGTAGTGATAGGGAAACTTAAAATAAATATAATGTTTTACACTTAAAATTTTATTGAGGTATACAAAGAATTGCCATTAAGAACATAAAATAGGTTTGGTATTCATTTTTTTCCTCCTTCACCCTAGGCTTCAAGACAGTCTTGAATTCATTAATCAGGACAACAGTACATTAAAGGCTGATAATAACACAGTCATTAATGGACTACTTGGAAATATAGGTAAAATGGTTTTGTATGTTTTAAAAATGTTCTTACTAATGTAGATCTGCTAGAACCCCAAAGGATTTCAAATACTAGAAGTGGAAAAGGGACTTAAATTGCAAGTATTTATAATATTTGTATTATTTGAAAAATATAATTTTCTTATATTTGAACATAGAATTTATTTTGTATCTGAAAAAAGGGGACTGCTGAAGAAATATCTGATTTTTTTTTCTTTTTTATTTATTTATTTATTTTTATTATTATTTTTTTTTTTCCAGTGGGTTTTGTCATACATTGATATGAATCAGCCATGGATTTACATGTATTCCCAATCCCAATCCCCCCTCCCACCTCCCTCTCCACCCGATTCCTCTGGGTCTTCCCAGTGCACCAGGCCGGAGCACTTGTCTCATGCATCCCACCTGGGCTGGTGATCTGTTTCACCATAGATAGTATACATGCTGTTCTTTTGAAATAGCCCACCCTCACATTCTCCCACAAAGTTCAAAAGTCTGTTCTGTATTTCTGTGTCTCTTTTTCTGTTTTGCATATAGGGTTATCGTTATCACCTTTCTAAATTCCATATATATGTGTTAGTATGCTGTAATGTTCTTTATCTTTCTGGCTTACTTCACTCTGTATAATGGGCTCCAGCTTCATCCATCTCATTAGGACTGGTTCAAATGAATTCTTTTTAATGGCTGAGTAATATTCCATGGTGTATATGTACCACAGCTTCCTTATCCATTCATCTGCTGATGGGCATCTAGGTTGCTTCCATGTCCTGGCTATTATAAACAGTGCTGCGATGAACATTGGGGTGCACGTGTCTCTTTCAGATCTGGTTTCCTCAGTGTGTATGCCCAGAAGTGGGATTGCTGGGTCATATGGCAGTTCTATTTCCAGTTTTTTAAGAAAATCTCCACACTGTTTTCCATAGCGGCTGTACTAGTTTGCATTCCCACCAACAGTGTAAGAGGGTTCCCTTTTCTCCACACCCTCTCCAGCATTTATTGCTTGTAGACTTTTGGATAGCAGCCATCCTGACTGGCGTGTAATGGTACCTCATTGTGGTTTTGATTTGCATTTCTCTGATAATGAGTGATGTTGAGCATCTTTTCATGTGTTTGTTAGCCATCTGTATGTCTTCTTTGGAGAAATGTCTGTTTAGTTCTTTGGCCCATTTTTTGATTGGGTCATTTATTTTTCTGGAATTGAGCTTCAGGAGTTGCTTGTATATTTTTGAAATATCTGATTTGTCTTTAGTTTTTAATTTTGATGCCTCTTTGAAAAGTACTTTTGTTGGTGTAAAAAGCCCTTACTAGTTCTCTTGAATAGTTCAGCTGAGGGAGACAGGGATTATACTTTCTCCCTTTCTGTTTCCACAACCATATAAAATAATTTTTAAAATGGTGCTTGTTTTTGTGACTTGTAATTCAGATGAGCAGATATTCAAAATTGATTTTTCTTAAGAGATTTATTATAATAGTAGCTCATTTGGTAATTTGGTTAGTTTGTTTTTATTATTTGAAAGTGAAAGTTGCTGAGTCGTGTCTGACTCTTTACCACCCCGTGGACTGTAGCCTGCCAGGCTCCTCTCTCCATGGGATTCATCAGGCAAGGATACTGGAGTGGGTTGCCATGTCCTCCTCCAGGGGATCTTCCCAACCCAGGGATCCAACCCAGGTCTCCCACATTACAGGCAGATTCTTTACCAACTGAACCACCAGGAAAGCCCAGGAATACTGGAGTGGGTAGCCTGTCACTTCTCCAGGGGATCTTCCCGACCCAGGAATTGAACTGGGGTCTCCTACATTGCAGGTGGATTCCTTACCAACTGAGCTACTGGGGAAGACCTTTGTTATTTAAGTTCAGCATTTTAAAGGAACAAACTGTTTCTAAAATTTCTGGTCCTTTGTTGTATCTTAGGAAGATCAGCTAAATTACTTCTGACCATATTTCCAGTGCATAAACAGCTATAGTGTGTCAGAGTAGACAACAGCTAGCATAGGCTGAATATTTTCCTCATTCCCTGTTTAGTAAAAACTTTCATTTGTAATTTCAATCAATAGATATAAGTTATACGTATTAGTTGAAAAGTTTTTTTCTCCCAACTCTAACATTATAGCATTATATATTTTTAATAATTCATGTTCATTCAAAAGCAACCATTTATTAACTACCTACCGTGGGCTAGTTACAATGTCTGACATGTGATTTAGAAAGCATGCATTTTAAAGAAAAATAGAAGTTCTACTGTTTCTTAACTCAATTATTTCATTCATTTTAATAAAGTAAAAATATGACAGAAGTGTTTCTTTTAAATAATTTGACACTTTTCAAAGTTAAAGGGGCTTATTTAAAGCTGTTTAATAATACAAATTCATTATCATGTATAAAGGTAAAGTACACCATAGATACTAGATATACTTAGCTTTTCTGTTTTAATATGGAATACAAAAGTAGTACATTTAACAAAGCATAGACTTTTTCATGAACAGCTTTTTCTTGTACATTCTTAATTGTGAATCAAGGATATTTAATATCATTTCTTATTTTCTTTAAATTTTCAATTAATCAACGAATACTTATCAAGCACTTACTATATGCCAGGCACTCTGCTAGGCCATGAGAAAGCAGTGGTGAACACAGTTCCTGCCTCAGTGGATTTATAGTTAGTGAAATTGTATACTGTGATACAGTATTCAATTATAGTATACTGTAGTTAATTCTTGGGTAAGACTAAGAGCATGATGTGTTAGAAATGAGCAGGAACACCATGTTCAGTTTTAGAGAGTCAGAAAAAGCTTTCTTAAGGAAGTGAGCTTAAACTTGAAGAATTTGCCTGACAGTTGGGAGAAGAAATGTCCTAGGAAAAAGCAATAGCATGTTCATAGATGTAAGTGCAACAGATACATTGAGTGTAGAAAGAATGTGAATAAATCAATGTGGGTGGAGCACGGTGTGAATATGAGTTAAAGGAAGTGAAAAGAAGTAAAGAAATGAGCAAGAGTCAGATCATGATGGAGATTGTGGGCTGCCACACTGAGAAATTTCAAGTTGTTCTTTGAGCAGTTGGGTGCCAGACAGAATGTGTTAGTTTGGGTCTTCCACATGATTTTTAACAGGTTCCAAGACAAAATTAAACATGCACAGATTTTAGTATTAATAAATAATAATATTTATTATTATTTAGTGAGAGAAATGAAGAGGAAGCTGGGAAGGGTTCAGAGAACCCTCAGATTATGGTGTAAGTTTGACCTTGATTGAAAGAGAGGAATAAAAGCTTGAGTGGACATGTTTCAGCATGCCACACTAGTCCAGGGAAGGTTTGATAAGGCTGTGGACAAGTCTTTGAGTTATACTTGGTTGTCAGAAGTGACCCATGTCTTGCTAAAATGGGCTTTACCTTGTCATACCTGCTGTGTTCAGTCATCGACTAGGAGCACGCTGTGGGGTATGTGACCTTGCCCAAATCTGGCAATGGATTTAAAAACACAGCAGCTGGGGTGCTTGGCCAATTTCCATTCTTATAGCTGGAGAGCTTTGTGGTGCATTCTCAAGGCCACCACAGAGGAGTTTTCAGAATATAGAAACATGATCAGATCAGATTTGTATCTGCAAAAGAATATTCTATTTGCTTTGGAAAATGACTCAGATGAGTCAGTGGGTTTGAGAAAGGACCCATGTTAGAAGACTGCTTATAATAGTCCAAGTGACACATAATGGGGACCTAGAATAAGATTGTGTCAGTGAGGATAAAGAGTTGTTGAGAAGTTTGTTGGGAAAAGTACACCAATAATAACATGTAACCCCATGAAAGGGTTGCAGGGTCCCTGTAGAGGGTCCTTGGACCACATTTTCAGAACTGTTGAACTACAGGATTAGATATATGGGGAGAAGGGAGAAGTGTTCTGACGGTATTTAAATGTTGATGGAAAAGGAGGTTTATAAGGAGAATGAGGTTGGAAATAGAGGTGATACTGGTAAAGTGAGATTTTTGAAAGGTCTAGCTGATGTAGAAGAATAAGCTTTGAAAGGGAGGGAACGAGGGACATCTCAGGATTTTTCACTAAGGCCTCACAAAAAGAAAGGCTTGAATAGTGTTACCTGTTATCGCTGCTCAGGCAGGAAGGAGGCAGGGATGAGTAAGAATTAAGTTTGGAGATGGCAGTGTAGGAAAAGGAAAGTTCCCATATCTTGATTCTTCCTGTGTACGTGCATATACATATGCATACTGTAGGAGACAAAGTCATATACTCAGACTAAGGAAGAGTAAGGAATGAGATTGAAGAGAGCAGGTAAGTTTTGAGGTAAATAGGAAAAGTTGAAGAAAGAACTGAACAATGAAACATGGAAGGATTGCTGCACATTCACTGTAATTATAGAAACTCTTGTCACAGAAAAATGCATATTAACAATTTAAAAATATCTTTGTCACTTTTTAAAACAGTAAAGCTGTTAGTTCTGTGCTAGATCAACCGCCTAGATGGCTCTTTAGGCCATCTGGATTAAACCTAACTAAAAAGTATCTCAGGTGCTTGCTTCCAGGCTGTAATGTTAAGCTTTCTTGGTCTTCAGACTCTTAGCTTCTCTTGGTCAAGTGTGTGGCAGCTACTACCTTGAGCAGCTGGGAGTCTGGCCCTGACAGCCTGCATTGGCTTTCCTGCTTCCATAGTGGCTGACCTCTGCTCTAGGAACTCTGGTTTCTCCCATTAATTTATAATTTATCACTAGTTTAGAAAAATCAGATTAATACTTATTTGTCAGTAGACCCCTTTTCTTTATTTGCTCTTTGTTTTATGTTGTGTTCAGTTTTTTCAGCCAAGTGCTTAGGTGGTTTCCTTAATTTTAGCTACACAATACTGTAATATTAAAATTGACTTTTTAAAGGATAAATACATTTGGCAAATATCAAATTATGTATATAACATCACTGTGCTTTTTTAATCTTTAAAAATTTTGTTTTAGATGAGAAGGGATTGGACATTTAAAATAATTTTTACCTTATATAGTGGAAGTTTATTTTATATGTGGACTTAATAGGCATGAAATTGTTATGGTGTCATAAGCCATGGCCAGAGGGAAACCATCCTGTTTCAAAAATAGGAAGTCAGCTTGAATTATTCTTACTTAAAGGTTTCCATTCATATCTGTTGGTCTGCTTTTGTGCTGCCTTAGCTCACCTTTTATTCCTGACGCATTGTGGCTTCTCTAACAGCCCTCTTTCATATGTATTTTACGTTTTTGCCATGTAGGTCTTTCACAGTTCTGCAGCCCCAGGCGGGCATTCTCTGAACAGGGTCCGCTCCGCCTGATCAGGAGCGCCTCTTTCTTTGCAGGTTTGCCATGTGCTGTGTGGGTAGACTAGTTGGTGTGCCCCAGCGGCTAGAATTTGTAGTTACGCCGTGGAAACAAGAGAGTAGAGAAATGCATTTGGGGAAGGTGTGCAGTTAAGAAAGTGTTGCTTAGGAAGTTTCAGAACTCAACATCTTTCTACTGAATGTGTTACTAAGGTTTCCAGAAGCTGAGTTATCAGTAGAAACGACGTTTCATGAAGTTTCAGTGTGTCATTTCTTGCCTCATTATGTAATAATGATTTTAACTTTAGAATCCTAAACCAAAATACAGTATGAACATTATTTCTTAAAATACCAGTTGAATTTCTAATGTGGTACTATCTTGTTTCCATGGCTGAGTAGCTTTTGTATCATATAGTTCATCAATCACAGAAAATACTCTTACTGTTGTTGTGCAATTTCTGATCTACACTATTCCATAAGAATGATTTCTCTTGGAGCTAAGATTTAGGTGAACAAGCACTGTTATATTCTATAAAAGGCATCTCTGACTATATTTCTTTATATTGATATCACTAAATAGATGATTGTAGACTGTGTTCATGCTTCTGTATCCAGGAAGTTGTATCCAACTTCTTGTTTTAATTAGTATATATTTTCCTTAAAAATATAAGTAATGTATATATATTATAGAAAATTTGGAAAATACAAGAAATAGGCAAAAAATATGTATTAGCCATCTTGTCAACCGGAAATAACTCCTTAGTTTTTGTTTGTTTTAAAAAGAAATTGGGACTATACTGTTCAGTTTTCTTAATTTTTATTGTAGAATTTTAAAACATACATTTATATAGACAGAACAGTAGGTTAACCATCATATGCCAATCACTTAGCCTCAGAAACCATTGTTCTTACTGGTCAGTAGCTTGCCTTTTTATCATTTAGTAGTATATTGTGAATATATTCCATGTCATTGAATGTGCTTCTAAAATGCTTATTTTAGTCACCCTTTGCTTCTTTATATTTTATGTCACAGATTGTTTTCACGTAGATCTCAAAGCTTGTTCAACTGAATAATAGCTCTTGGTGTTGGGTTTGTGCCATGCTGTTGAAAAAAATAAAGGAATGCAATGAGATGAGCATGATTTAGTTTGCTATTTTAAAAGGAACATCAACCTGAACAGCACTGTGTTTTATAAGTCACAGTTTTGTCTTGATTCACAGTTCACAGCAACCCAATGGACATGCCTGGAAGAGAACTGAATGAGGACAGAGACAGCGGCATAGCACGCTCTGGTAATGACAGGTTCATGTATTAATCTGGATTTTTATGAGATCACTGTTTCCTGATATTGATTTCCTTTTTAATCTTTTTTTAATCATTTAATTTTATGTGTACAGTTTGTTGGTATTGATATTAGCCTAACAAGAGAATTGTAGAAACAGCAGAGATAAGTATTTTAAATTAAAATTTTTTTCATGTTTAATAGTAAAAATGTGCCTGATGGAGCATGGCCTGGATGAATACACACTCAGTCAGAAGAATAGTATTGCTCAAGAGACTGCTTAAATAGCATAGTAGAAAAAATGTATTTGCTTTTATCTGTTTTCTCCTAACTGGGTTTAAAATGTCAGACTGTCTCTTGCCCAGAGAAACTTAGGTATTTTGAACCAGTGTTATACATATTTTTCTGAGATATCTACTCTTCCAAAATTTGTCTGACAAAATTTTATTAAAACGTTCAGAGGATTTAAGAAAAAACAAAAAAACACCCACCCAGATTATATCCTTAAAGAGCACAGGTTCTAATGAGAGATTAGTGAGAAAAATAATCTTAGTTTATTGTGTGAAGTGTTCTGTGATAAACCTGTGCAGAGAGGCTCATCTAAGCTTGGAGACAGTGTCATCACCAAAGGATTGTTTGAAAATAGCATTTTCTTCTGGAGTAGGGTGGGAAAAAGTAAGGATGGCAAAAGGATATGAGGATCTCTTACTGAATTACTTTTATTATGTGATTTTTTTTTTTCTGGGACCTTGCTCCAACAATGATTTATATTTTTTTAATGGAGATTTTAGAGCTTCATTCAGCAAAATGGAAATTTTGAGTCACCATTATTAAATTTGTTAAAAAGAAATTTGTTCCTGTTTTTAGTTATTACTAAATTAAAAATTGTACTTGTTCTTATTCTGACTTGACAGCATCTCTCAGCAGCTTGCTTATTACACCATTTCCCTCTCCAAACTCCTCACTTACCCGAAGTTGTGCCAGCAGCTACCAGCGACGCTGGCGACGTAGCCAAACAACAAGTTTAGAGAATGGGGTATTTCCTAGATGGTAAGTTGGAACTTTTATTTTACCACAAGATTGAATAGTTCCCTAAACACAATTTTGTATGTTAAGAGCCTGGACTTGTATTTTGTATTTTTAAAGTCTACAACTGGAAAATTTTACAGTGTATTACTTTTTAAAAAATTGTGTTAAGTTATGCATACCATACAATATACAGTTTTAACCATTATTAGCAGTGTAGTTCAGTGGTGTTAAGTACCTTCACATTGTTGTACATCCATGACCATTCACATTTAGAACTGTTTTTATCTACCCCAACTGAACCCCCCATGAGTCCATGGGGTCACAAAGAGTTGGACATGACTGAGCGACTGAACTGAACCGCTGTAGATTCCTTCCTCCCTTTAGCCCCTGGCAACTACTGTGCTATATTTTTCTTTGTAAATTTGACTGCTCTGCTGCTGCTGCTAAGTCACTTCAGTCGTGTCCGACTCTGTGTGTCCCCATAGACGGCAGCCCACCAGGCTCCCCCGTCCCTGGGTTTCTCCTGGCAAGAACACTGGAGTGGGTTGCCATTTCCTTCTCCAGTGCATGAAAGTGAAAAGTGAAAGTGAAGTTGCTCAGTCGTGTCCAACTCTTGCATTTCTCTAATGGCTAGTGATTGGAAGGAAAGTTTTGACCCACCTAGATAGTGTATTAAGAAGCAGAGACATTACTTTGCCAACAAAGGCCTGTCTAGTCAAGGCTATGGTTTTTCCAGTGGTCATGTAAGAATGTGAGAGTTGGACTGTGAAGAAAGCTGAGTGCTGAAGAATTGATGCTTTTGAACTGTGGTGTTGGAGAAGACTCCTGAGAGTCCCTTGGACTGCAAGGAGATCCAACCAGTCCATCCTAAAGGAGATCAGTCCTGGATGTTCATTGGAAGGACTGATGCTGAAGCTGAAACTCCAGTACTTTGGCCACCTCATGTGAAGAGTTGACTCACTGGAAAAGACACTGATGCTGGGAGGGATTGGGGGCAGGAGGAGAAGGGGACGACAGAGGATGAGATGGCTGGATGGCATCACCGACTCCATGGACATGAGTTTGAGTAAACTCCGGGAGTTGGTGATGGACAGGGAGGCCCGGCGTGCTGCGATTCATGGGGTAGCAAAGAGTCAGACACGACTGAGCGACTGAACTGAACTGAATGGCTAGTGATGTTGTTTTCATATGCTTTTGGTCATGTGTTTGTTTTCTTTGGAGATATGTCTGTTCAGGTGTTTTACTCATTTTTTAATCAGGTGTGTTGTTGTTGAATTGTAGTAGTTCTTTATATACTTCTGGATATCAGTCCCTTATCAGATACATGTTTTGAAATATTTTATCCCATTCCATTGGTTGTCTTTTTATTCTGTTGATAACGTCTTTTCGTACGCGTGCATTTGTGTTCAGTCACTTGGTCGTATCTGACCCTGGACTCCGTGACCCTATGGACTATAGCCCGCCAGGCTCCTCTGTCCATGACATTTCCCAGGCAAGAATACTGGAGCAGGTTGCCATTCCCTCCTCCAGGAGATCTTCCTGACCCAGGGATTGAACTTGCATCTCTTTCACTGGCAGGCAGATTCTTTTATCACTGAGCCACCTAGGAAACTGCTTTAGATACACAACAGTTAACTAATTTCTGTGTTGCCCAATGTATTTTTTTCCTTTGTTGCTATACTTTTGGTGTCATCCAAGAAATCACTACCAAATCCAATGTCATGAAGCTTTTATCCTATATTTTCTTTTAAGGGTTAAATAGTTTTAACTCTTCTGTTTTGGTTGTTGGTCCAATTATTGCATGCTTTGATATTCTAGTTTTTCATGTTTCTATTTTGGCAAATTCATTCTTGAAAATTTTTTTTTTAATCTGTATTAAGTATAAGTAAAGATGATGAAACTTGATTCCTTTTTTATTCACTCCCTTTATTCCTTCATCTTTGACTTTACTTTTGGAATCAAAAGGGGAGAAGTAGATTCTAGAACAGTGAAGAGATTAGACTCATCTATAAACCTTGAAATTCAGGCTTACTTTTTTTCAGTTTAGTCGCTCAGTTGTGTCCGACTCTTTGCTACCCCATGGACTGCAGCACGCCAGGCCTCCCTGTCTATCACTAACTCCCAGAGTTTACTCAAATTCACGTCCATTGAGTCGGTGATGCCATCCAACCATATCATCTTCTGTCACCCCCTTTTCCTTCCGCCTTCAATCTTTCCCAGCGTCAGGGTCTTTCCCAATGAGTCAGTTCTTTGCATCAGCTGGCCAAAGTATTGGAGTTTCAGCATCATCATCAGTCCTTCCAATGACTATTCAGGACTGATTTCCTTTAGGATGGACTGGTTTGATCTCCCTGCAGTCCAAGCGACTCTCAAGAGTCTTCCCCAACACCACAGTTCAAAAGCATCGTATCTTTGGTGCTCAGCTTTCTTTACAGTCCAACTCTCACATCCATACACGACTACTGGAAAAACCATAGCTTTGACTAGATGGACCTTTGGTGGCAAAATAATGTCTCTGCTTTTTAAAATGCTGTCTAGGTTGGTCATAGCTGTTCTTCCAAGGAGCAAGCGTCTTTTAATTTCATGGCTACAGTCACCATCTGCAGTGATTTTGGAGCCCCCCAAAAATGAAGTCTGTCACTGTTTTCATAATTGAACAAAAATGTTCCCAATCTGACTCTATTGAAGTTTCTTACAAAAATATGAATATAAAGGAATAGCCAATATATTTCTCTAAGATATACATAATTGATATGAATTTTTAGATTTATGTGATAGAACACTGCAAGACCTTTAACTTGCCTACATTTAATTACTAAGGAGATCGAATTGTGAATTTAATCATTTTCATATTTTTAAAATAAAAAAAAACATATTTATTTTTAAGGTCTATAGAAGAAAGCTTTAATCTGTCAGATGAAAGCTGTGGCCCTAACCCAGGAATTGTGAGGAAAAAGAAGATTGCAATTGGGGTAATCTTTTCATTATCCAAAGATGAAGATGAAAGTAACAAATTTAATGAATTCTTTTTTTCACATTTTCCTCTGTTTGAAAGCCACATGAACAAATTAAAGAGTGCAATAGAACAGGTAAGCATAACCATGTTTATGGATTGTTTTTATTTTTTATTTTCCTTTGAATCTTATTCTCTTGCTTAAGCCTTGTCTTTATTCATTTGGCAGAAAAATTAACAGACTCTGTGCAGGTACCCTACAAAGTGACCTGGGAGATGCAAAGTAGACTTCAGTTGTTTTTTTTTTTAAATTAAACTTATTATTTTGTATTGGGGTATAGCTGATTAACAATGCTGTGATAATTTCAGGTGAACAGCAAAGGGATTCAGCCATACATGTATGTATCCATTCTCCTCCAAAATTCCCCTCCCATCTAGGCTGCCATATAATATTGACTTTAGTTCTTTTTAAGGAGCTTATTGCCTTAAAAAAGATCTAAGGTCATTTATCCATTCAATAAATAAATATTTGAGGGCCTATAATGTGGCAGGCCTCTTCTAGCAACTGAGGATAAGAGTGAAAAAAAGCAACACTCTAGATCATGGGGCAGCAAACAAATGAATGTATAAGATTTTAGATGGTAATAAGTACTATGAAGAAAAATAAAGGTTTTTATGGAGTGCTGGATGGAGGATTACAAATTTTTATAGGATAGTCAAGAATGCTCCTGATAAAGTCACATGTGACCCAGAGATACAGAGGAAATTGGGTATAACCATCTGAGACAAGAATTTTACAGGTAGAGGCAAAGAAGTAAGCCTGATGCTTGGGCATCAGTAGGGAGGAGTAAGGAGGCCAAAACGGCTAGGTTAGAAGTAGGACTAAATCATGTAGGGCCATACAGGATACCATTGTACGAGCATGGACATATACACTTAAGAAAGATAGGAAGCCATGGGAGTGTTTTGAGCAGGAAAATGACGTGATTCATGAGAATCACTCTTACTGCTGGTGGAGAATAGATCTTCTAGGGGTAAAGTTGGATGCTTTGGGATCAGTTACAAGGCTATTGAAATATAATTCAACTGAGAGATGATGGGTAGTCAAACCAGTTTCATGATGGAATTGGTGAGAAATGGTTGGATTCTGGATAT
This sequence comes from Cervus canadensis, assembly GCF_019320065.1. Lineage (NCBI taxonomy): Eukaryota > Metazoa > Chordata > Mammalia > Artiodactyla > Cervidae > Cervus > Cervus canadensis. The sequence goes on along the minus strand of NC_057389.1, from coordinate 84,462,400 downwards.
ATTTGAAAATAGAGCTAATGAGATTAGCTGATGAACTGAGTTGGAGCTGCAAAAGAATCATGGAGATGAACTGGGATTTTTCTTCTGAGCAGTAAGATGAATAGAATTGCCAGAACTAAAATGGGAAAACTACAAATGGAACAGGTTTGGTGTAAGAGGATCAGGAGTTTGTTTGTGATGCCTCCTGGACATCCAAGTAATTGTGAGTCTAGAGTTTAGGGTCCAGGATGAGCAGTCATCAGTATATAAGTGAAAGGGAAGTCACTCAGTTGCGACCCCGTGGACTGCAACCTACAAGGCTCCTCTGTCCATGGGATTCTCCAGGCAAGAATACTGGAGTGGGTTACCATTCCCTTCTCCAGGGAATCTTCCCAACCCAGGGATCGAACCCAGGTCTCCCGCATTGGAGGCAGATGCTTTAACCTCTGAGCCACCAGGGAAGCCCCATCAGTATATAGATGGTATTTTAATCTAAGAAGCTGATTGAAAGGGAGAGGAGATCCTGATTTGTGGAGCATTTCAGTAGTTAAAGTTGGAGGAACTGAGAACTAGTCAGGGAGACTGAGGATTTCCCATTTAAGTACAAGGAAAAACAAGAGAGAGTACTTTTGGGGTAAGCCTGGTGAAGAAAGTGGTCTAAGAAGGTAGGAGTGATCAGTTGTGTCACATGCTGCTGATAGTGCATGTAATAAATTGATGTAGAGAAAATTGAATATAAGATAGAACATAAGAGTAAATAAAAAAGAAGGAAAAGCAAAGATTTTTAGGAGTTCATAGGGAAGAAAAATGACTTCCTACTGGGAAGATGTTTCATTTGGACTGCATCTTAAAGGAGTTGTAGAATTTTTTTTTTTAGGAGTTGTAGAATTTTTTAAACATGATGCTTTGAAAAATGGATACAGCAGAGTAACAGGCAAAATTGCTATCTTTGCCACCCAAAGATAACTTATTAACATTTTGCTGAAACTCTTAATCAGACCTTTTCTATGCATATTGTATTTTACTTGATTGGGACTGTGCTGTGTTCATATTGTTTTTATTACATGCCTGTTTTGAAGAATTCATCCTTGTTAACATGTTTATTTCTCATAAATGGTTCTTAAATATATTTTAGTGGCTTTCCTCCATTTAAGTAACTTTTTAATTAGGCCATATCTGCTTTTTCTCAGCTATAGCTACACTTCAGTTAACAGCTTGGTGAATTTTCCAGATTATGTTTTACGAGATTCCTATAAGTTGAATCATTGAACATAACTAAATTTCTTAATCCCTGTGACAGAATGCGCAAAGGAAAGGATACAAAGAGTAGTAGTAGGTGGTATGGCTAACAGAGTTAATGTGGACAAGACCACAGAGAGTCTAGAATGCTTGCAAGGATTTTTGACTTTGTTTGACTGTCTTCAAATTGTGCTCTAAGAAGGTTATTATGGAAACATGTTTGAAAGAGACTAGTAAAAGAAACTTGAGATGCAGGAGCAATTAGAATGGTCTAGAAAGCAGAGGGTGCATTTCAGTAACTCAGTGCCTGAGGATCATGTGCCTCTAAAGAAGGCACAATGTTAGTTATTCACACTAAATCTATTAAAAGACAAATAGATCATTAGCAATACCTTTTTAGTGAGTAATGAGTAAAGTCCATTTTCGTTTTTCAGAAGTTCAACACTCATGACATTTTCTTCAGTTTGCTGATATGTTTTTTGTAGTCAGTTGTTGACAAAGTCAGTACACAGAATATTAAGCTGTGGCTGAACTGACATTTCGGTTACAGGGAAAAGTGTTTAAACTTTGTATAAAACTTGAAATATTCAAGCAATACAGAATGTTAGAGGTTACTTTTTAAATGTTTTAATGCTTTATTCATTCTGCACCCTAAAGGGCACATTGCAGTTGTATATTTGTTCATGTTTAGCAACTCATTTCTTTAAAAAACTGAAAGAGCTGAATGAATACTTTGATATAAATGAATAGAACTTATTTTATAGTTAATTAATCCTAGAATATAGTAAACATTGAAACACCTACATAAGTTATGTTCTAGGGCTGTTTTCGAATTATCACTTATTTTTATATTTTAAATGAAAAACTATAGATTCTGTTTCTGAGCACTGTGGGAGTTATTTCAAAGTCTGCACTACCTTTTGAGATCTATAATGTAGTTAAAATTTTTTTATTGTTCATAAAGTTAAGGAAGAATATTGCTCAATTCTAGCCAAAGAATATTTGCTTCTTTATATATTAGGAGTCTCTCAGCATTTTGTAAAAGCAAAAATTGTCACTTTTACCTTATGAAGCTTTGGTATGTACGTGAATGATTGTGGCCTGAAGTAGTCTAACCTTCTCTTAAATATACATTTGAACATTTAAAAAATTAATGTGTAATTACATAAGTAATGTAGAATTACATTCTCTTTGAAAAAGTTTTAAAAATTCCGAAGTTCTTTCTGATAACCATATTCTAATCCTGATCTTCTTTTTGTCTACCTAAAGTAGACAACCTTGGCTAAATATCTTTTTAAGAAAGCAAATATTACTAATAACTTGAGATATCTTTCAGTAGAATATTTATGTTTTAGATTTAAAAAAAGGATTTATTTAACAGAACCACTATGTATGGATTATTAGTGAAACTCAGGAGTTGTTACTGAGTTAGCATTTTATGATCTGTTTGGGAGAAAAGTTTTATGTAACTCAGAAACTGTCAACATCAATTTCTTTGTGTTTTGACATTCTCTTTCAATTAAGAGGCCTAACATCAGAAAAATTTGAATTTTATCATACTCATTAATGACCAAAAGTGCAAAAACAAGCAACTAGAAATATGTGTGCTGCCTTTATACATATCTAGTTAAGAATGGTAGGTAAAATGTTATAGAAATACGTGATTTTGTCTTTTACTTTTTCCCCCCATATTTTGCCCATGGTCACTTTAAAATTAACTATTTCATTGCTTTCAAGGCTATGAAAATGAGCCGGAGATCAGCTGATGCCAGTCAGAGGAGTTTGGCATATAATCGAATAGTTGATGCACTAAATGAATTCAGGTACATTTTCTCCAGCCTTTCATAATATAGAATTGTTTCATGGTATACACTGGAAAATTTACTTCTTTCCTTACTTACTCTGATAAAATATAATTCTTTAAACTTCTCTGTCCCATAGTCAAATGGGGATGTAATGCAGTAGGCCACTGATTCCTTTTTTATTAAATATTAAAAGTGCTTGGAATTCAAGCACACTTGGGAGGAGTCTGTAGTATGGTTGCTAGCATTGGACCACTAAACAAGCAGATACAACCAGAAGAGACCCTTGTTTTAACAGAAATGTGCTTTGTCCTTTGTTGGGCTCCTAGATGTAGGGACTGGTTAAGTGACGGTAATCACACATTCTTGGATACATGGGATACAAAAACATACATGGATATAAGGAGTATGAACTTTGATGTTCCATATAACTTTGTTGCTTAATCCTTTCTCTAGCAGTATTTTCTGGCACAACAAAGCTTGGTCCCTGAAGCTCAAGCAAGTGCTGTAACTGCATTGTAGTTATGGCAAGGAAACATGTTGCATATGACCTTATGTTGGGAATCACACTAAGTGACTGATGTGTTTGTCTCAAAGAGATTCACTTCAGTTTTACTTTGTCCTCTTATATTCTCAGTCTTTCCTCCTTTACCCTAGAGAAATAGTATAACACGTAGGGCAAGAACTCAAGGCTTTGGTATCTGACAGACAGACCTGTGGCTCTGCCTTTTATTATCCTTGATGACCTTGGGTGGATTTTTTAGCATTTTTTTTGACCCTTAGTTTTCTAACATAAAATCTGTGAATTCGATTTAGTAATGATCGAATAGATTGTTGTAAAGATAGAATAAGATAATGTATGTGAAGTACTTAGCAGAATGCCCAACATTGATGTGACCACTATTATATATGCCACATGTAACCTATATCAGTGATTTTCAAAAGTCATTCATAGTTGATGTTCATAGTATTCCCAGATCTAAATTGACCCTGTTTTGCTACCTAAATAAATGTGTTTCAAAATGAAACTTTATGCATTGTCACCCTAAATGGGAAATCAACATCCTGTGCTATGACAAGTAAGCTATAAAATGAGTTCATAATAATTAAAATTTGAAATATGTATCTGTGTACCACCTAAGGTTTATTATCTCCAGTAGTCTATGTACCTCACTTTTGTTCATTGGCTCATCTTGTATGGCACTTTATTGGGTCAAGGATCTTCTGGATTGTTTGTTTAAATATGAGTTACTGCATTTTGAAGTAAAAGGCTGGTTTAGCCTGTGATACTGCCAGATTGCTACTGTGAAACTATAGACATGTCATGTATATACTTTTTTTTTTTGATGGAAATGGCTAGGAAGTCATGTATTTATTTATTAGACAATAAGAGAACTCATTTGTTTTCAACTTTGATTCTTTTATATTCTTCATTTTTCTCTTTTTGTGTTAAACCTCAGTGAAAGTAAATCTGGTGTCCTCTTTTAAACCTCTCTCAAAGGAGAGATTTCATTGCTTCAGCCATATTCTAGAATCTTTAACTTAAGATAAAATAAAACATAAGATCATTAAGTTTTCAGCCATGTTACGCTCTAGAAGTATTACGATTTTGCATTTACAATTTAGTTCTATGATCCATTTTTATCTTTTGTGAAAGCTATAAGGTCTTTGTCTAGGTGCATATTTTTGCATATGAATGTCCACTTGTTCCAGCATCATTTGTTGAAAAGACTGTCTTTGCTTTCTATTGCTTTTACTCCTTTCAGTTTAGTTCAGTTCAGTCGCTCAGTCGTGTCCGACTCTTTGCGACCCCATGAATCACAGCACACTAGGCCTCCCTGTCCATCACCAACTCCTGGAGTTTACTCAAACTCATGTCCATGGAGTCGGTGATGCCATCCAGCCATCTCATCCTCTGTCGTCCCCTTCTCCTCCTGCCCCCAATCCCTCCCATCATCAGGGTCTTTACCAGTGAGTCAACTCTTCACATGAGGTGGCCAAAGTACTAGAGTTTCAGCTTCAGCATCAGTCCTTCCAGTGAACACCCAGGACTGATCTCCTTTAGGATGGACTGGTTGGATCTCCTTGCAGTCCAAGGGACTCTCAGGAGTCTTCTCCAACACCACAGTTCAAAAGCATCAATTCTTCAGCACTCAGCTTTCTTCACAGTCCAACTCTCATATCCATACATGACCACCGGAAAAACCATAGCCTTGACTGGACTGGCCTTAGTTGGCAATGTAATGTCTCTGCTTTTTAATATGTTATCTAGGTTGGTCATAACTCCTTCCAAGGAGTAAGCATCTTTTAATTTAATGGCTGCAATCACCATCTGCAATGATTTTGAAATGCAAAAAAATAAAGTCTGACACTGTTTCCACTGTTTCCCCATCTATTTATTCCTTTATCAGGTATCAACTGAGTATATTTCAGGGGCTCTATTTTTGAGCTTTCTGTTTGTTTTATTGATATATTTGTTTGATCTTTCAGCAGTACCACACTGTCCTGATTAATGTAACTTTATAATAACTCTTAAAATCAGTTTATATGAGTCCTCACATTTGTTCTTTTCCTTCAGTGTTGTGTTGACTCTTCTGGATCATTTGCCTCTCCAAACTTTATCAAATCTCCAACACATCAGTTTGTTGATATTTACAAAATAACTTACTGGGATTTTGATTGAGATTGCATTGAAACTGTAGATTGGGAAAAGTTGACATCTTACCAATAGTAATACTTCCTGTCCTTTAACATGAGATAGCTTGCTGTTTATTTGTATCTTCTTTGATTTCTTTAATCAGAGTTTTATGATTTTCCTCCTGTAAATCTTATACATTTAAAAATTTATACATAAATATCTCAGGGTGGTTTTTTAGTTGTTAATATTAATGATATCTTGTTTATAATTTCAAATTTCAACTGTTCATTGATGATATATAAGAAATCAATTGACTTTTGTATATTAACCTTATATCATGCAGCCTTGTTATAACTGCTTATTAATTCTAGGAGATTTTTGTCACTTTTACATTTTCTGCGTAAGTGCTTATGTGTGAATAGAGACAGATTTGTGTCTTCCATCCCAATCTGTTTACCTCTTATTTCTTTTTCTTGCCTACTGGATTAGCAAGGGCTTCCAGTATGATGTAGAAAAGCAATGATGAGAAGGTTCGTCCTTACCTTATACCAGATCTGAATGAAAAAGCTTCAACTTTTTCACCATTAAATATCAAGTAAAGTTTCTTACACTGTTTATCAAATTGAAGAAGTTCACTCTTGAATCCTGGCTTGCTGAGATATTATTAATATTATCATTATTATTATTACAATTATTCAATTGTAAAAATAGGTATTGGACTCTTCAGGTTATCTGTTTCATCTTGTGTGAGTTTTGATAGCTTGTATCTTTCAAGGAATTGTTCTAGTTCATCTAAATCATCAAATTTGCAAGCGTAGAGTTCATATTATTTCTGAATTATACTTTTGATGTCCATAGGTTAGTAGTGATGGACCTCTTTTATTTCTAATACTAGTGATTTGTGTCATTTCTCTTTTTTACTAGGTTATCTTGGATAGAAATTTATAAATTTTCAAAGAATCTTTGAGCATTTCAAAGAACCAGGTTTCGTTTTGTTGATTTTTAATCTGTTGATTTTTGTCTTTAATTTCAATAATTTTTAATCTGATTTTTATTTACTTTCTCCTGTTTGCTTTAGTTTTATGTTTTTCATCTTTCTCTAGTTTCCTGAAGTTAAACCTTAGATTATTGCTTTCAAATCTATCTTTTTCTCTAACATATGCATTCAATGCTATAAATTTCCCCCTAAACACTGCTTTTGCTGGATTCCACAGGTTTTGTTATATTGAGTGAAAGTTTAATTCAAAAATTTTAAAATTTCTCTTGAGATTTCTTCTTTGACTGTTACGTTTAAAAATATATTTTTAAAATCTTTTTAAGTATTTGGAGATTTCCCACATATCTTTCCTTTTTTTTAATTTTTATTTTAAAATGGAGTAAAGTTGTTAATTTCAGGTGAACAAAAAAATGATTCAGTTATATACATACATGTAATCTATTCCTTTTTAAGTTCTTTGCCCATTTAGGTTGTTATAGGGTATTGAACAGAGTTTCCTATGCTATGCGGTAGCACATAAGTTCGTTCTCTAAGTCTGTGAGTCTGTTTCTGTTTTGTAAATGAGTTCATTTGTATCATCTTCTTTTAGATTCCATAAATAAGTGATGTGATATATGATATTTGTCTTTGTCAGTCTGACTTACTTCACTTAGTATGTTAATCTCCACGTCCATTCATATTGTTGCAAATGGCACTATTTCATTCATTTTAATGGCTGAGTAATATTCCATTGTGTGTATTTACTGTGTTGTCTTTATCCATTCCTCTGTTGATGGACATTTAGGTTGCTTCCATATCTTGGCTATTGTAAATAGCACTGCTGTGAATATTGGGGTCCATGTATCCTTTTCAACCATGTTTTTTTCCAGATATATGCCCAGGAATGAGATTGCTGGGTCATATAGTAGCTCTGTATTTCGTTTCTTAATAAACCTCTGTACTGTTCTCAATAGTGGCTCCACCAATTACATTTGTACCAAAAGTGTAGGAGGGTTCCCTTTCCTCCTCACTGTCTCCAGCATTAATTGTTTGTAGACTATCCTGGTTGGTTTGAGATGATACCTCATTGTAGTTTTCATTTGCATTTCTCTAGTAATTAGCAGCGTTGAGCATCTTTTCTTAAAATATTTGTCTGTCTGTATGACTTCTTTGGCAAAATGGCTATTTAGGTCTTCTGCCTATTTTTTGACTGGATTGTTTGTTTTTTTTCCATAGGGCTTCCCTGATAGTTCAGTTGGTAAAGAATCCACCTGCAGTGCAGGAGACCCCAGTTCAGTTCATGGGTTGGGAAGAATCCACTGGAGAAGGGATAGGCTACCCACTCCAGTATTCTTGGGCTTCCCTTATGGCTCAGCAGATAAAGAATCCGCCTGCAATGTGGGAGACCTGGGTTCAATCCCTGAGTTGGGAAGATCCCCTGGAGAAGGGAAAGGCTACTCACTACAGTATTCTGGCCTGGAGAATTCCATGGACTGTGTAGTCCATGGTGTTGCAAAGAGTTGGACACGGCTGAGCGACTTGCACTTTGACTTTCACTTTGTTTTTTGATGTAGAGCTACATGAGCTGTTTGTAAATTTTGAAGATTAATTCCAGGTGGGTCATACTGTTGCAAATATTTTCTCCCTTTCTATGGATTGTCTTTTCATTTTGTTTATGGTTTCTTTTGCTGTGCAAAAGCTTTTGAATTTGATTAGATCCCGTTTCTTTATTTTTGCTTTTATTTCTCTTACTCTAGGAGACAGATTGTAAAAGGTATTGCTGTGATGTATGTCAAAGAGTGTTATGCCTTTATTTTCCTCTAATAAGAGTTTCATGGCTTCCCCTGTGCCTCAGTGGTAAAGAATCCATCTGCCAAGCAGGAGTCATGGGTTTGATCCTTGGGTTGGGAAGATCCCCTGGAGAAGGAAATGGCAACCAACTCCAGTATTCTTGCCTGGGAAATCCCATGGACAGAGGAGCCTGGTGGGCCGCAGTGCATGGGATTGCCAAGAGTCGGACATGACTTGGTGACATGCATGCATGCACATCATGAGATATTATCATAGCAAGTTTAGTGAACATCCATCATCTCCTATAGATACAAAATTAAAGAACTTTTAAAAAAATATTTTTCTTGTGATGAGAACTCAGAATTTACTCGTAACAGCTTTCATATATGACATACAGCAGTGGTAATTATTATTAATCTTGTACATTTATATCCTTAATTCTTATTTATCTTATAACTGGAAGTTTGTAGTACCTTTTGACTGCCTTCATTCAAGTCCCTCTCCTTCCTTACAGCTTACATATGTCAGTGCTCTCTTAAGTACATACATGTTAAGGCTTGTTATCTTCAATTATTGCCAAGATGGATGTCAAGGAGTTTACCTCTTTTGTTTTCTTTTAGGGGCTTTATGATTTCAGGTCTTGCGTTTAAATCTTTAGTCCATTTTGAATTGATTTTTGTTTGTGGTCTAAGATAAAGGTCCGGTCCTTCTTTTGTATGTGCTTGTCTAGTTCTCTGAGAACCATTTATTGAAGAGGTTGTCCTGTCTCCATGTTATGTTTTTGGTTCCTCTGTCATAAATTAATTGACCATATATATGCAAGAGTTTATCTCTGGGCTCTCTGTTCTGTTCCACTGATTTGTTTCTGTTTTTATTCCATTAGTATACTGTTTGATTATTATAGCTTTGTCATACAGTTTTAAACCAGGGAGCATGTTGCTTTCACCTCTGTTCTTCTTTCTCAATATTGCTTTGACTTTTCAGGGTTTTATGTGGTTCCATACAAGTTTTAAGATTGTCTCTTCTATTTTTGTGAAAAATGCGATTGGAATTTTGTTAGGGGTGCATTAAATATGTAGACTGCTTTGGATAGTATGAACTTGATTTTTAATTGTTTTTTTAAAAATATGGAATGTTTCATGAATTTGTGTGTCATCTTGGGCAGGTAGCCTTGCTAATCTTCTCTGTATTGTTTCAGTTTTATTATATGTGCTGTCAAATGAGCATGAGTATGATTTAATTCAATGTTTCGTTGACTTTGGGGTGGGATTGCTATATGTTTTGAACAATTCTTTTTGCTTATTGCCAAAAAGAATCCTGCCGTTTCTTTTGTTGTTGTTTGTTTTTTACATTCACATTTTGCGATATTACCCAGCATTGAATCATTGCCCTTGTACTTTGAGCTGTATCTTACATTATTGGATTAGTTTCTTTTCTTTAGTCACAGACTTTGTGGCAAAAGGCCAAGAGTCTGTTTTTGAGCTCTGAGGAAGCACTGTCATCAAAGATCCAGCTGAGGTTACCAGAATGGTAAATATTGTCATGAGACTCATTCCTGGTAGAATATTGATTTTGCTCTTAGGTTAAACTCAGCATTTTGATTAGTGAATTTTTGAGTTAAATACCTACAAGATAATTGCTGTGATGTAAAGTAGTGTGAATTGCCTCCCCTTAAAATTTTAACATTGCCTGGAATTTACAACATGTGTGAGTTATAAAATCATTGTAGGAAATTCCCTAGCCATTCCAGTGGGTTAGGTCTCTATGCTCTCACTGCCAAGGGCTTAGATTCGATCCCTGCTCAGGGCACAGATTCCACATGCTGCACAGTACAGGCAACAAAACAAAACAAAAAGAAAAAAAGCAGAAAACCATTGTAAATGTCTGTCCTGATTGTATCTTTTCCTTTTTGTATTAGTCTGATTATTTTACTTCAGTCTGTGCAAATCTGAATGACTACATGATATCAGTTAAGCATTCTTATAATATTTTTAAAATAGTTTATAAAACAGTTTTTTTAAAGCAATCTATCTGTAGATGTGCTTTTAATATGTACAGTTGATCCTCATTATTTACAGATTCTGTATTTGTGAATTAGTCTGCTTGCTGAAATTTATTTATAAACCTAAAATATACTTATAGTGATTATATGACCATTTGTGGACATATGCAGAGCAGTGAAAATTTTGAGTACTATGACACACACATTTCCAGATGAAGTCAAACAGGACAGTATTCTCCCTTATTTTTAATTGTTTATTTTAATTGGAGTATAATTGCTTTACAGTGTTGTGTTGGTGTGTACTGTACAGCAAAGTGAATAAAATACAAATGTACATATGTCTCCTCCCTTCTGAGTCTCTCCACCCACCCATCCTTCTCCTCTAGGTCACCGTAGAACCCTGAGCTGAGTTCTCTACAGCAGCTTCTCACTAGCTATCTGTTTACACATGGTAGTGTATTTATATCTGTGCTACTCTCTTAATTCATCCCACCCTCTCCTTCCCTGTTCTGTGTCCTCAAGTCTGTTTTCTGTGTCTGTGTCTATTCCTGCCCTGCATATAGGTTCATCAGTACCATTTTTTTTTTTATTCCATATGCATTAATATATGGTATTTCATTTTCTCTTTCTGACTTGCTTCACTCTGTTTACAGACTCTAGGTTCATTCACATCACAAAAATGACCCAATTTTGGTCCTGTTTATGGCTGTGTAATATTCCATTATATATATATATATATATGTACCCCAACTTCTTTATCTGTTCCTCTGTCAGTGGACTTCTGTATTGCTTCTGTGTCCTTGCTGTTATAAATAGTGCTGCAGTGAACATTGGTATCCATGTATCTTTTTGAGTTATGGTTTTCCTATGGTATATTCCCAGTAGTAGGTTTGCTGGGTCATATGGTAGTTTTTTATTCCTAGCTCCGTAAGGAACCTCCATCCTGTTCTCCGTAGTAGCGGTGTCAGTTATATTTCCACCATCATTGCAGTAAGGTCCCCTTTTCTCCATATCATCGCAAATGATTTGTTGTTTGTAGATTTTTTGATGATGGCCATTCTAACCGATGTGAGGTGATAATACCTCATTGTAGTTTTGATTTGCATTTCTCTAATAATGAGTGATGTTGAGCACCTTTTCATGTGTTTTTTGGTTGGTTGTATATCTTCTTTGGAGTACTCTTCCTTGTTTCAGCTCTCAGTTTTTTAAACAAGTGTACTTTTCATGGTCTATTTAGTGCTGCTTTTTAAAAAGCGTTTTGCACCCCCCTTTTTTAAGTGATTTTGCAATTAAAATTGGCCCCAAAGACAGTTTTCCAAAAAAGATGCACAGCTGGCCAAGATACACATGAAAAGATGCTTAACATCATTAATTACTAGAGAAATGCAAATCGAAATGACAGTGAGTTACTACCTCACACTGGTCAGAATGGCCATCATTTAAGAGGCTTTTAATAAATACTGGAGAAGGTGTGGAGAAAAGGGAACCCTCCGACACTGTTGGTGGGAATTTATAATGGTGCAGCTGCTATGGAGAACAGTATGGAGGTTCCTTAAAAAACTGAACATTGAGTTGCCATATGATCCAGCAATCCCACTTGTGGGCATATATCCAGAGAAAATTCTAATTTTAAAAGATACATGCACCCCACTGTTGACAGCATCACTATTTACAGTAGCCAAAGAATAGAAACATCTAAATGTCCATAGATAGATGAATGGATAAAGAAGGTGTGGTATATATACACAGTGGAATACTACTCAGTAAAGAAAAAAAAGAACGAAGTAATGCCATTTGCAGCAACATGAATGAGCCTAGAGATTATCATACTAAGTGAAGTTAGTCAGAAAGAGAAAGGCAAATATCATGTGATATCACTTATATGTAGAATCTAAAATATGTCACAAATGAACTTGTTTACAAAACAGAAACAAATTCATGGACAGAAAACAACCTTACAGTTACCAAAGAGGAAAGGTAGCGGGGAAGGATAAAACTGGGAGCCTTGGATTAGTGGGTACACACTACTGTATGGAAACTGGTAGGTGAACAGCACAGTCCTGCTGTTAGAGCCCATGAAAGGACATTCAGTACTGTGTGATAACTCAGTGGGAAAGAATATGTATATATACATATACAGGTAGGTATATCTATATGTATGTATTTAGGAATCACTTTACCGTGTACCAGAAACTAATACAACTTTGTAAATCAGCTATACTTCACTTTAAAAAAATATGGTCCAAATAACCTAACTCTACACCTAAAGCAACTAGAAAAGGAAGAAATGAAGAACCCTAGGGTTAGTAGAAGGAAAGAAATCTTAAAAATTAGGGCAGAAATAAATGCAAAAGAAACAAGAGACCATAGCAAAAATCAACAAAGCCAAAAGCTGTTTCTCTGAGAAGATAAATAAAATTGACAAACCATTAGCCAGACTCATCCAGAAACAAAGGGAGAATAATCAAATCAACGAAATTAGAAATGAAAGTGGAGAAATCACAACAGGTAACACAGAAATATAAAGGATCATAAGAGACTACTATCAGCAACTATATGCCAATAAAATGGACAACTTGGAAGAAATGGACAAATTCTTAGAGAAGTACAACTTTCCAAAACTGAACCAGGAAGAAATAGAAAATCTTAACAGACCCATCACAAGCACGGAAATCAAAACTGTAATCAGAAATCTTCCAGCAAACAAAAGCCCAGGACCAGAGTGCTTCACAGCTGGATTCTACCAAAAGTTTAGAGAGGAGCTAAGCTCAAACTTTTCCAGAATATTGCAGAGGAAGGGAAACTTCCAAACTCATTCTGTGAGGCCATCATCACCCTAATACCAAAACCAGACAAAGATGCCACAAAAAAAAGAAAACTACAGGCCAATATCACTGATGAACATAGATGCAAAAATGCTTAACAAAATTCTAGCAAACAGGATTCAACAACATATTAAAAAGATCATACATTGTGACCAAGTGGGCTTTGTCCCAGGGATGCAGGGATTCTTCAGTATCCGCAAATCAATCAATGTAATACACCACATTAACAAATTGAAAGATAAAAACCATATGATTATCTCAATAGATGCAGAAAAAGCCTTTGACAAAATTCAACATCCATTTATGATAAAAACCCTCCAGAAAGCAGAAATAGAAGGAACATACCTCAACATCATAAAAGCTATATATGACAAACCCACAGCAAACATTATCCTCAACGGTGGAAAATTGAAAGCATTTCCCCTGGAATCAGGAACAAGACAAGGGTACCCACTCTCACCACTACTATTCAACATAGTGTTGGAAGTTTTGACCACAGCAGTCAGAGCAGAAAAAGATATAAAAGGAATCCAGATTGGAAAAGAAGAATTAAAACTCTCACTGTTTGCAGATGACATGATCCTCTACATAGAAAACCCTAAAGATGCCACCAGAAAATTAATAGAGCTAATCAGTGAATATAGTAAAGCTGTAGGATATAGAATTAACATGCAGAAATCCCTTGCATTCCTACACACTAACAATGAGAAAGCAGAAAGAGAAATTAAGGAAACCATCCCATTCGCCATTGCAATTAAAAGAATAAAATACTTAGGAATATATCTACCTAAAGAAACAAAAGACCTATGTGTAGAAAACCATAAAACACTGATGAATGAAATCAAAGAGGACACAAATAGATGGAGAAATATACCATGTTCATGGATTGGAAGAATCCATATAATGAAAATGAGTGTACTACCCAAAGCAATCTATAGATTCAATGCAATCCATATCAAGCTACCAATGGTATTTTTCAGAGAACTAGAGCAAATAACTTCACAATTTATACATTGTGAAATTTGGAAATCCAAAAAACCTTGAATAGCCAACAATCTTGAGAAGAATGGACCTGGAGGAATCAACCTGCCTGACTTCAGGCTCTACTACAAAGCCACAGTCATCAAGACAGTATGGTACTGGCACAAAGACAGAAATATAGATCACTGGAACAAAATAGAAAGCCCAGAGGTAAATCCACACACCTGTGGACACCTTTTCTTTGACAAATGAGGAAAGAATATACAATGGAGAAAAGACAATCTCTTTAACAAGTGGTGCTGTGAAAACTGGTCAACCACTTGTAAAAGAATGAAACTAGAACACTTTGTAACACCATACACAAAAATAAACTCAAAATGGATTAAAGATCTAAACCTAAGACCAGAAACTATAAAACTCCTAGAGGAAAACATAGGCAAAACACTCTCCGACATAAATCACAGCAGGATCCTCTATGACCCACCTCCCAGAGTATTGGAAATAAAAGTAAAAATAAACCAATGGGACCTAATGAAACTTAAAAGCTTTTGCACAACAAAGGAAACTATAAGCAAGGTGAAAAGACAGCCTTCAGAATGGGAGAAAATAATCACAAATGAAGCAACCGAGAAAGCATTAATCTCAAAAATATACAAGCAACTCCTGAAGCTCAATTCCAGAAAAATAAATGACCCAATCAAAAAATGGGCCAAAGAACTAAACAGACATTTCTCCAAAGAAGACGTACAGATGGCTAATAAACACATGAAAAGATGCTCAACATCTCTCATTATCAGAGAAATGCAAATCAAAACCACAGTGAGGTAACATTTCAAGCCAGTCAGAATGGCTGTTATCCAAAAGTCTACAAGCAATAAATGCTGGAGAGGGTGTGGAGAAAAGGGAACCCTCTTACACTGTTGGTGGGAATGCAAACTAGTACAGCCACTATGGAGAGCAGTGTGGAGATTCCTTAAAAAACTGGAAATAGAACTGCCATATGACCCAGCAATCCCACTGCTGGGCATACACACCGAGGAAACCAGAATTGAAAGAGACACGTATACCCCAGTGTTCATCACAGCACTGTTTATAATAGCCAGGATGTGGAAGCAACCTAGATGTCCATCAGCAGACGAATGGGTAAGAAAGCTGTAGTACATATACAGAATGGAATATTACTCAGCCATTGAAAAGAATACATTTGAATCAGTTCTAATGAGGTGGATGAAACTGGAGCTTATTATACAGAGTGAAGTAAGCCAGAAAGAAAAACACCAACACAGTATACTAATGCATATATATGGAATTTAGAAAGATGGTAACAATAACTATTGCAAGACAGCAAAAGAGACACAGATGAATAGAACAGTCTTTTGGACTCTGTGGGAGAGGGCGAGGGTGGGCTGATTTGGGAGAATGGCATTGAAACGTGTATTATCATATATGAAACAGATCGCGAGTCCAGGTTCGATGCATGAGACAGGGTGCTCGGGGCTGGTGCACTGGGATGACCCAGAGGGATGGGATGGGAAGGGAGGTATGAGGGGGTTCAGGATGGGGAACACATGTACAACCGTGGCAGATTGATGTCAATGTATGGCAAAACCACTACAATATTGTAAAGTAATTAGCCTTCAATTAAAATAAATAAATTTGTAATTTTTAAAAAAATGGTCCACAAACATAGTGCCAAAATGCTAGCTAATGTTCATAAATGCAAGAACGTTATGATGTGCCTTACAGAGGAAGTATGTGTTAGATAAGCTTTTTCAAGGCATGCACCATAGTGCTGTTGCCTGTGAATTCATTAGTAATGAATTAACAGAATATTAAATAAAGTGTCTTTAAACAAAAACTCACATCAAGCAAGATTATATACTGATAGACTGACAAAAGTGTTGTGACCAGTGGCTCACAGGAACCTGACCCTGTATTTTCCTCATGAACAGTGATTCATTTTTCATTAATTCAGTGTTTCTGTTGACTTCATAGATCATTGCTACAAATAATGAGAAGCATTTTAAAGTATGTGTTTATTTGAAATGAGATGATTAATGAATTTTGTGTAGTTGAGAAGAAAGAGAAAGGAAATGATGCACATGTGTATGGAAGTCCTGTAAGCTAAAGAATTGAGAACTATGTTTAGTTAGCATTGCTGCCTGGCAGAGTTGAAGTCCTTGGATTTTTTTTTTTTTAATTTTAATTGGAGTATAGTTGCTTTATAATGTTTTGCTATTTTCTGCTATACAGCAGGTGAATCAGACATATGTATACATTGAAGTCCTTGGATTTTTACTTAGAGTTTATGTGTATCAATGAAAACTAAATCATGTCATAGTTCCCTTCTAAGTAAAGAGAATTTTTCATTCTCTAGGGACAGATGAAGAAAAATAAAGGGTCAGATGACTGAAAATACTTGCCTTTCTTACCATTCATCGGTAGGGAATAATCATTAAAGGGGCTAGAGAGCAAGTACTATTATTTCTAGGTTGTTAATGATAGCACAGAATTTTGTGTAGTGAGAGCCATATTGTGTAATTTTTTTTGCTGCCTTTTCACTTGCTACCTGAGAAGACTCTCCACTTCAGTACTCTTGCCTGGAAAATCCCATGGATGGAGGAACCTGGTAGGCTGCAGTCCATGAGGTCGCTAAGAGTTGGACATGACTGAGCAACTTCACTTTCACTTTTCAGTTTCATGCATTGGGGAAGGAAATGCCAACCCACTCCAGTGTTCTTGCCTGGAGAATCCCAGGGACGGGGGAGCCTGGTGGGCTGCCATCTATGGGGTCCCACAGAGTCAGACATGACTGAAGCACCTTAGCAGCAGCAGCACTTGATACACTTCAAGGTCATGGTGCATATTTTTAAATAACAAAACACTAAAGAGAATGTCCTCAGAGACTCGCTATGCTAGTGTTAACAATATGACTCTGGCATAGACTTGTATTAGGTTGGTACAAAAGCAATTGCTATTTTGCATTGTTGAACTTTACTATTTGGTATTGGAGTACATTCTTAAATAAATGTGGTTATATAATATATCATTTTAATTTGCATTTCTTTATTTTTATTTTTTGCTAATAACTTTTTACTTGCTGTTTATTTTATATTTATTTTAGACTAGGGAAATGATGTTAGACAAAAAGCAATTTTGAGGGATTTTCTTACTTGAGATCAAAATAAGTCATAAAGTAGTGGAGAGAACTCACAGCATCAACAACTCATTTGGCCCAGGAATTGCTAATGAATGTACAGTGCAGTGGTGGTTCAAGAAGTTTTGCAAAGGAGATGAGAGCCTTGAAGATAGGGAGCATAGTGGCCAACCATCAGAAGTTGACAGTGACCAACTGATAGGATCATCGAAGCTGATCCTCTTAAACTACACGAGAAGTTGCTGAAGAAGTCAGTGTCGACCATGTTATGGTCATTTGGCATTTGAGGCAAATTGGAAAGGTGAAAAAAGCTTGATAAGTGGGTGCTTCATGAACTGACTGCAAATCAAAAAAATTAGCAGTTTGAAGTGTTGTCTTCTCTAATTCTACACAACAGCAGCAAACCATTTCTTGATCAGATGTGACATGTGATGAAAAGTGGATTTTACGCGACGACCAGCTCAGTGGTTGGACCTAGAAGAAGCTCCAAAGCACTTCCCAAAGTCCAGCTTACACCAGAACAGGTCATGGTCAGCGTTTGGGGGTCTGCTGCTGCTCTGAAACAGTATAGCTTTACGAATCCGAGTGAAACCATTATGTCTGAGAAGCATGCTCAGCACATATGAGATGCACTAAAAACTGCAGTGCCTATAGCCGGCTTTGGTCAACAAAATGGACTCAGTTCTTCTCCATGACAACGCCCACCCCCACATTGCACAGCCAACACTTGAAAAGTTGAATGAACTGGACTATGAAGTTTTGCCTCATCTGCCATTTTCACCTGACCTCTCGCCAACTGACAACCACTTCTTCAAGCATCTCGACAACTTTTTGCAGAGAAAATGCTTCCACAACCAGCAGAAGGCAGAAAATGCTTTCCAAGTGTTCGTTGAATCCTGAAATGTGGATTTTTACACTATAGGAATAAACAAACTTAGTTCTCATTGGCAAAAATGTGTTGATTGCAATGGTTCCTGTTTTGATTAATAAAGATGTGTTTGAGCCTGGTTATAATTTAAAATTCACAGTCCAAAATCGCAGTTATGTTTGCACGAACCTAATGGTAGACAGTTATTCTGAAGAAACTTCTGAAAAATGAGTTAATCAGCCTGTTCATTTATTTAATCAAAAAGGACATTCACATGGTTAAGAAACAAAAATTATGTACTGACAGTTCTAATAATGAAAAGTAAATGAACCGTATCCTACTTCTCTTATTGCCATTCTTTTTCTGAAGAGCATCCTCTTTTAACTCTTAAGTGTTTCTTTTGTTATTTACCTCCATATTATTGAACAGTATACTTAATGCAGCTATTTCGTGATTTATCAATTGTAGGACATATTTATCTCCTGCCATGAATTCATACTTGATCTTTGTTCCTTTAGCCTTTCTGTGTGGTTTTAGCACTGTCTTTCAGCTTTGGTAAATTAGTTTCGCTGATAATTTATTTTCCTCTATTTTCTCTCTTGAGCTAATTTTGTTAGAAATTGACACTCCTGAATTGATCGTCTATATTTTTTTCTTTTGTATTTTTCTTCTCTTTTTCTGAATATATTATTTTCTCTTTCCTCTGGAGTCCTTTGTGTGCATGTTTCTGTCTTTGTGTCCCTCTCTCCTTGGAGGCTTTACCTGTGTATTAGTATCAAAATGTTGGTTGCCCATTAAGAATTGAGAGCAAGGAATCAAAATAAAGGTTGGGAGAACAGATTGGAGAACCTTACTTTAGAGCAGTGTTGTTCAACTTTTTTCATTTTCACTGCCTGAAGGAGCATATTTAAACATTTTTTTCCCCCATAATTGTTGCTTCTGCCATGAAATTTTAATACTACAAGATTTACTATATATGTATTTATGTACTATGAAAGATTCAAATATCAGGGAGGGTTTGGGGATGTCATTTCCCCGAGCAGGTCAGTTGCTGCCGCTGCTCTCCTATCTTTAGTTATTCTACAGGAAGATGGGGTAGAAGGTAGGGGTCATCAACCATTTATGGACCTTGAATTAGTCTGTCAGTTTATAGTCCTATATGACTCCTGACGTACTTTTGAAAAGTTAGACTCTCTTTGTGTCACTGGGGCAAATTAGCTTCTCTTTGTACATGTCCCCTATTATGAGCACCATAATCCATCATCTTTCTCTACCCTGCTACTTTAGTGAACATCTCTTGTGTTTTGTCTTCTAGAATCTTATTAGATCTATAATTTTAATTTTCACTAAAGTTCTATCTGTTGTAGTGATTCATTTGATTTTTAAATCATTAAGTAGTGTTCATTTGGGGCATAAGAACTGAAAGTGGATAAACATTTGTTTTCATTTTTTTATCCTATCTGGATATCCTTAATAGTCTTTTAAAAATAAGCATTATCACATGTCCCTCATTTATATTCTCCTCATAGTTTTCTCTATAAGATGCCTGTAGTTTTTTCCATTCATATATTTTTAAGTTCTCAGTAGTTATTTTGTACCCTACCAAGAATTCATTAATGTGACCTCTATTTGTCACTTTATGGTAAGATATCCTATTCATATTAGGTTGAGATTCAGTAAAACTTGAACAAGGAACAGAATTCTTTTTCTTTTGTGAATTTTGAAAGTGAAAGTGAAGTCATGTCCAACTCTTTGCGACCCCATGGACTGTAGCCTACCAGGCTCCTCTGTCCATGAGATTCTGTAGGCAAGAATACTGGAGTAGGTTGCCATTTCCTTCTCCAGGGGATCTTCCCGACCCAGGGATCATACCCAGGTCTCCCGCATTGCATGTAGACACTTCAACCTCTGAGCCACCAAGGAAGCCACCAGAATCCTAGTTATTTTAAATTATATTGAGGTAGGTATTGGAGCTTTGTGGAAATCTCAGAGAACCTTGTAGAGCCTTACTAATATATTAATAACCATTAGCCACCTGTGGCTATGTAAATTAATTTAATTACAACAAAATAAAATTTAAAATTCAATTCTACAGTTACATTGACCACATTTTAGTTATTCTGTAATCACATATGACTGGCTAGTGGCTACCATGTTGGATAGCACAGATAATATAACATACCCATTAGTGCTGAAAGTTCTGTTAGAGAGGACCATTTGAGAAAGTAGAAAGATACCATTCTGTGGTTTCTATGAGATTGACTAGTTTCTTAAGCCCCAACTTTGTGGGAGTTGCTTATCCTGGTGACTATATAGTACTTTACCAAACAGATATTAATGTAAAAAAAAAAAAAGAATTGCCATCTTAAAGGTATTCTTTAAAGCCTTTAGTAAAGAGTGCAGGTCACAAGACTAGCTATTATCTAAGTAAATGCAAGAGACAGCCAGTAAAGCACTATCTTAATTGTGTAGTAATCCTCTTTTGTGTGGATTCAAGAGAAAACTTCAGAAAATTGAGAGGCAGTCATAATATATACATTTATTCATAGTATCCTCATCCTCCCTCAGAATTTTACTGAGGAGTCTCAGCACAGGCAACAAAATGATGCTGATAACTATTGTTCTGAGTGGGTATTATCGGTAAGCTGTTACTCCATTTAAAATAATTTTCTATGTTTTTGATTATTTGCAATATATATGTAAGTATAGCTTATACCTTAGAAATGTAGAACTGGAAAGGGTCTAGAAATTATCTAGTCCTTTCCTTTCATTTTACAGGTAAGGGTAACTGATGCTTAAGGTAGGGGCAATAATTTATCCAAAGGCACACAATCTTTGCAGACAGAGCCAGTTCCAGGACCAAAACATTTTTTTTTTTTTTTAAATTTTTTTATTAGTTGGAGGCTAATTACTTCACAACATTTCAGTGGGTTTTGTCATACATTGATATGAATCAGCCATAGATTTACACTTATTCCCCATCCCGATCCCCCCTCCCACCTCCCTCTCCACTCGATTCCTCTGGGTCTTCCCAGTGTACCAGGCCCGAGCACTTGTCTCATGCATCCCACCTGGGCTGGTGATCTGTTTCACCATAGATAGTATACATGCTGTTCTTTTGAAACATCCCACCCTCACCTTCTCCCACAGAGTTCAAAAGTCTGTTCTGTATTTCTGTGTCTCTTTTTCTGTTTTGCATATAGGGTTATCGTTACCATCTTTCTAAATTCCATATATATGTGTTAGTATGCTGTAATGTTCTTTATCTTTCTGGCTTACTTCACTCTGTATAAGGGGCTCCAGTTTCATCCATCTCATTAGGACTGGTTCAAATGAATTCTTTTTGACGGCTGAGTAATATTCCATGGTGTATATGTACCACAGCTTCCTTATCCATTCATCTGCTGATGGGCATCTAGGTTGCTTCCATGTCCTGGCTATTATAAACAGTGCTGCGATGAACATTGGGGTGCACGTGTCTCTTTCAGATCTGGTTTCCTCAGTGTGTATGCCCAGAAGTGGGATTGCTGGGTCATATGGCAGTTCTATTTCCAGTTTTTTAAGGAATCTCCACACTGTTCTCCATAGCGGCTGTACTAGTTTGCATTCCCACCAACAGTGTAAGAGGGTTCCCTTTTCTCCACACCCTCTCCAGCATTTATTGCTTGTAGACTTTTGGATAGCAGCCATCCTGACTGGCGTGTAATGGTACCTCATTGTGGTTTTGATTTGCATTTCTCTAATAATGAGTGATGTTGAGCATCTTTTCATGTGTTTGTTAGCCATCTGTATGTCTTCTTTGGAGAAATGTCTGTTTAGTTCTCTGGCCCATTTTTTGATTGGGTCATTTATTTTTCTGGAATTGAGCTGCAGGAGTTGCTTGTATATTTTTGAGATTAATCCTTTGTCTGTTTCTTCATTTGCTATTATTTTCTCCCAATCTGACGGCTGTCTTTTCACCTTACTTATAGTTTCCTTTGTAGTAGTGCAAAAGCTTTTAAGTTTCATTAGACCCAATTTGTTTAGTGTTGCTTTTATTTCCAATATTCTGGGAGGTGGGTCATAGAGGATCTTGCTGTGATTTATGTCGGAGAGTGTTTTGCCTATGTTCTCCTCTAGGAGTTTTATAGTTTCTGGTCTTACATTTAGAATCTAACCCTAACCTTATCTTTGACAAAGGAGGCAAGGATATACAATGGAAAAAAGACAACCTCTTTAACAAGTGGTGCTGGGAAAACTGGTCAACCACTTGCAAAAGAATGAAACTAGAACACTTTCTAACACCAGGACCAAAACATTTTGAGTTCCTGTTCCCCCTTTCCCTTGGTACTATGCTGAGGACAAAGAAGGAAAGACTTGATTCATTCATTACCTCTTTTCCAAAGCTTTTAATAACCTATGTGGGAGCCAGCAACATTAAGAGTATGTAATTCTGGGAACTGAGTTTTATAATGTGTTTTCCTCTTTTTTAGAACAACAATTTGTAATCTTTATACAATGCCACGAATTGGAGAGCCTGTCTGGCTTACAATGATGTCGGGGACTCCAGAAAAGAACCAGCTTTGCCATCGATTCATGAAGGAGTTCACTTTTCTAATGGAAAATGCTTCAAAAAATCAGTATGGCCCTCGCTCCCTCCCATCTTCCCTTTCTTCCATCTATCCATCCATCCAAGCTATCTTAACTGTCTTAGCTGTTATTTATAATAATTAGATATCTAGATTGTGATCAAGTTCAGTTACAAAAATGAAAGAGTTAATCATTGCCTTTGGAAATTTTCATATTATTAATGAGCAAGACAGAATTATATAAGGTAATTAATATAATGAAAAGATATGGAAGAAGGCCAAAGAAGCTTATGAATGAGAAACAGTGAAAATGTCTTTGTGTATTAAATTAAAACTCCTGACATTTTACGGAACTGTGTGAGGCTTCTCATTTTTCATAATTATATCTACATGTGCAGTTTCATTCTATAGAAAATAACTTAACAAATATATAGATAAGTGCCAGAATTCCAATAATAATGTTTTTAGTTTGGTACTTTATCATATTGCTTTCTTCTAATCATTTATCAAATTCTTAGACTCTAGATGAGTAATTTAAATGTTTATATTCTCTAAACAAAGTTTTCTTAATACTTTGTTTCCTTTTCCTTTTCAGTAATTGGGAAATGTATAGACCTACTGGTTGATTCATAAACACTGAAAAGAATCCATAGTTTTTCAAATAAAATGGCATTTTTGTTTTTTAATTATGAGTCAAAATAGCTCCTTTTGAATGCTATCTTTATTTTGAGGATTTTTCTTTTTTAACTAGTACAACAAAAAAATTTATTAACTTTTGTTTTCATCTTGGTGATATACCTGCCCTTTCCTCTATTCCTTCCTTTTTTATGATGATTGGCCATATACCCTCTCTGTTTTATTCTGTCACTGCTTTTTGCTTGAGGTTTTCTGAAAGCATATTAGAATCTGATAGGATGCATTTTGTTTTCAGATTCTTGCCAGCACTCATTACTGCAGTTCTGACCAATCATCTTGCCTGGGTTCCAACAGTCATGCCAAATGGACAACCACCTATAAAAATATTTTTAGAAAAACATTCCTCTCAGAGTGTAGACATGTTGGCGAAGACTCATCCATACAATCCACTCTGGGCACAACTGGGTGTGTATTCTGAAAGCCTTTACGTGATGTGTTAGACGTCTGTGTAACTGTCTGGAGTCACTATTTCATAGCAAAAGTAAATAGAGAAAAATTAAGTGCTCTCTTTTCCCTTTCCTTTCTAAAGCACTTCTTCCTTGTTTCATGACTGCTAAATTGTCTCATCCCCATCTTTAGTATCGTTCCTTATGGATACAGACCTGCAACTGCAACAAAAGGAGCAGAATTTACTACTAACTTTGGGGGCTTCTGGATTTTTTGTATTCAGTTACCTTGCCTAGAAAGAATGAAGGAACAGAGTTACCTGTGATTTCTAGAATAAATCTGGTTAGCTGAGAAGCAGTCATCGAGTTTTCCATTGTACCATGTTTGTTTCTTTTGTTGAGTAAATTTTGAAAATGTTTCCCTTAGTGCTGTGCACCCCACTAAATAAATGGGTGACAGGAGAGAGGGTTTAATTGATGAGTTGACAGTCATTAGGAAGGCAGTATAGCCTGGAGCTTAAATTTAAGCATAGGCTGGGGAGTCAGGCATACCATGTTTGAATCACAGTTTCCCTGTTTATAAAGTAGGGATAATAAATAGTACAGGGAATGGTTTAGTGGTTAGCATTCTGTGCTTTCACTGCCTCGGTCTGGGTTCAGTCCCTAGTTGGGGAACTGAGATCCCACAAGATGCATGGAGTGGCCAAAAATATATAAAATAAATAGTACATACTTTATAATGTGAAAAGTTAATGAGATAACATGAGTATAGTATTTAGGACAGTGGTCGGTAAATATATGTAGTTGGTGTTATTCCTGCTGTTACTCTGTTGCTATTTGGTGATGGTGGAAGAACATAGTGAGAACATTTTGGTGACCTGGTAGAAACTTTAAATCCTCTTAGTTGTTAGGGTGAGTGAGCTTGCCAGGCAGATTGTCATGTGGCTTATTAATTCATATAACCAGTCAACTTCCCTCCCTCCCTCACTCCCACTCTATTTCTTCCCTCCCTCCCTCCCTTTCCTTTTTTCTACAAAATTAAGGAATGATTGGCATACAACAAACACATGTATAAAGTATACAGTTTTGTAAGTTTTGATATATATGTCAAAATATGTATGAAACCATCACCAAAATCATAATGGTGAACATACTCATCATTACAAGTTTTCCTCATGGCCCTTGTAATCGCTTCCTCCCTACTCTGCCTGTTCACTGTCCCTTATACTCAGGCAACCATTCGTCTGCTTTCTATCACTGTAGATTAGTTTGCATTTTCTAGAATTTTATATAAGTGGAATCATACACTAAGTGTTTTTCTTTGCTCTGAATTCTTTCATTCAACATAATTATTTTGAGATTCACCTATATTACATGTATTACTAGTTCATTCTTTTTAAATGCTAAGTAGTATTTCATTGTATGAATATTTAATATACCTTTTTCCAAATCAAGTAGTTCAGTAGTTTTTTTTTTATTTTGAACATTTCAAATCTGTTTTCAGTTTCACAGTCGTTTATTGAATGCACAATATATCTAAGGCTTGGTACAAAGAGCATTGGAGGATATAAAGATGAGTGTCTTCAAGAAATGACAGTCATACTGTAGGTAAAATGTATATAGACAATGAGGGTAATTCAGATAGGAGCTATAAGAAATTAAAAGTCTAGTGGGAGTTCAATTACAGAAGCTTACTTTTGTCCAAGGGAAGATGCTTGGGTGGAAAACTTTGGGCTGACAGAGATTCAGAGGGACGTGGAAGTACATAACATGAGTGAAGGGGTCTCGGTGCTAAATGTGCTGAGCGTATTCAGGGGTCTGGTTTAAGTAATCCACTTTAACTTGGACTTTGGATGAATAAAGATGAGAAAAGGTAATTATCAGAAGATAAACCTGGAAAAGTAAAGTGGAACCAGTCATGAAAGACTCACCATGCCAAAGCAGTTTGAATTTATTTGCTTGTTAGTGAAAACCTTGGGAGTAGTTTGAACAGTGGCATCGTGGTGCTAGAGCCAGTGTCTTAGCTAGAGGAGAAAATGTATCATGTTAATACAGTCTATAGCATATTATTTGAGACCTGTTTATGTTTATGGAATTCTTGTAAAGTAAAAATAGAGGTTTTTCAAAAGTTGAATTAAATTCCACTCCCCCCTTTTTAAATGTAATAGCTGTTCATGTATAGTATGAATACAGAGGTGAAAATGAATCATAAAGCTGAACATATTGCCCTTTTGGGTCTATTGTGAGTATCCAGCTCTCTGGGGAATGGAATGGAAAGGAAAATGGACTTTTCAAAACACGGAAGTTAATGTGAGGTCCTGAGTAGGACAGCAACAGTTGAGGTTCAGGAATATAATTTGAATCAAGGAAAGTTAATCATGTGATGTGACTATTTCAGCTCTGCTCATTTTCATTTCTACTGCCTTCCTGTCCTTGGTCCCCAGCAAATGTGCTTTGGCACATGAGTACTTTAGTCAGTACTTGTCCACCCAGATGTTGTACTCTGCGAGGGGACTAGCATGGAGCATGTTCTTGGTAAATGTGACTTTCACAACTGACTGTTTGCTTGTGGTTTCAGCACCACAGCAGCTGCTTCAGGAGGAAGCTAGAAAGCTCCTCCATTCACCTCTCTCTTTGGTTAAGATCATTCATCTCATCCTACTCCTGAACACTCACTCACCTCTGAAGGAGCCAAAAGTAAAACCTGACCTACCCCTCATACAATGAGAGTAGGTTTCTGTTAATTGAAAATAGGCTGCTTAGCTGTATAAATAGAGGATATGCCCATTAACTGATTTTTCTATTTCAGGAGACTTATATGGCGCTATTGGCTCTCCTGTACGGTTAGCAAGGACTGTGGTAGTTGGCAAACGACAAGACATGGTCCAGAGGCTGCTTTATTTTCTTACTTATTTCATAAGATGCTCTGAACTTCAAGAAACCCATCTTTTAGAAAATGGAGAAGATGAAGCCATTGTTATGCCAGGCACAGTAATTACTACCACTTTGGAGAAAGGGGAAATCGAAGAATCTGAGTATGTGCTGATCACAATGCATAGAAACAAAAGCAGTTTGCTCTTTAAGGAGTCAGAAGAGACAAGGACTCCTAATTGTAACTGTAAATATTGCAGTCGTCCACTCCTTGGGCAACATACAGAGAATGTTTCACGACAAGAGAGAGAAGATATTCAGAACAGCTCTAAGGAGCTGCTTGGAATTTCAAATGAGTGCCAAATGATTTCTCCCGACTGCCAAGAAGAAAATGCTCCTGGTGTTAAACAGTACAGAGATAAGTCAAGAACTTGCCTTGATACTAAGTTAGAAACAGTTGTTTGCACAGGATCTGCTCCAGTAGACAGATGTGCATTGTCAAAGTCAGGCCTAGACCCAGCAGAGGAAACATGGCAGAATGAGGAGTTGCTAGATTCAGGTAGTCATACAGGTAAAGTGTTGAGATCTGCAGGAATGGTTGTGGAAAAAAAACCTCCAGATAAGCTTGTGACAGCTGCATTTTCTTGTGAGGCAACCCAGACAAAGGTTACTTTCTTGATTGGGGATTCTATGTCACCTGACTCAGATACTGAACTCAGGAGTCAGGCAGTAGTGGATCAGATTACCAGGCATCACACCAAATCACCACAAGAGGAAAGAGGGGCTGTTGATCAGCATCAAGAAAGTAAACAAACAACTAAATCTGAAGAGTCTGATATACCGAACACAGTATCTGGAGAACCCTGTGAACTTCCTTGCTGGAATCATTCAGACCTAGAAAGCATGAGTTTATTTGATGAATATTTTAATGATGATTCAATTGAAACCAGGACTATTGATGATATTCCACTTAAAACAAGTACAGACAGTAAACAACACTGCTGTATGTTAGAGTTTTCAAAAAGATTGTGTACAAATAATAGCAAACCAAACAATGAATTTTGCAAATGTGTAGGAACAGTTCACCAAGATTCATGTAAAACCTGTTTTCCTCAACAAGACCAAAGAGATACACTCTCCATTCTTGTCCCCCATGGGGATAAAGAGAGTTCAGAGAAAAAAATTGCTGTGGGAGCTGAATGGGACATTCCAAGAAATGAAAGTTCAGATAGTGCCCTTGGGGACAGTGAAAGTGAAGATACAGGTCAAGATGTGGCCAGACAAGGAAACAGTTATTATGGAGGAGAGCAGGAGGATTGGGCAGAAGAAGATGAGATACCTTTTCCTGGGTGAGTATGCAGTTTTAACCTTTCATAGAACTGATAAAAATATGTACCATTCTTTTTTTTTTTCCCCCCACAGAGTATCATAATTCTTTTATTGCAATAAAAAACACAAACATGAGAGCTACTCTCTTAACAAAAATTATAAATGCACAACACAGTATTGTTAACTGTGGCCAGTCTTGCACAGTAAATCTCAAGGACGTATTCTTCTTGTATACTGATGTGACCTTTGCTTGAGTCTGGGGAAGACAGTAAAGATACTGGCCCACTTCTGAAAGGTGGTTCAGACTGTATCAGGCAGGCTCTCCTCTGCCTCTTTCCCTTTGTGGATGAAAGATAAGAGTGGAAGGTTCATACAGCAGGGAGAGACATTTGTAACATTAGAATGATGACCATTTTTATATGAGCTGCTGTTAACTAATCTTAGGAGATTTTATAATTATTATTTGGTCCTCCTTATATTCAACAAGTGACAATTTATTGCAGTCTTCAAATGCATGTAGATTTTTTTCCATTTATTTTTATTAGTTGGAGGCTAATTACTTTACAATATTGTAGTGGTTTTTGCCATACATTGACATGCATCAGCCATGAATTTACATGTGTACCGTTCCTTTGTTTAACTGGTCTCTGAAAGTTGGTAGTAGCTAATATAAAAGAAGAGATCATTGTTCTGGACAAATTTTCTTTGATTATGATGTGCTTTTACAAGAAGGATTAAAGGCTGAGACTCATAGGTACTGTGGAAAAGCTTTGTGAAGACATTAGAGAAAAGTTATGTTGGTGTATGGGAGATTCCTTACTGTCTAGGAGTTTTCAAGCCGTTTAGGATAGAATTATGCTCCTCAGAACCTGTGCTGAGCCTGGCAACTCCAGAGAGGTGATCACTGAGAGAAGGTAGGAGATAGCTGTTAGAAATTAGTTTGGAAATAAGAGGAAAGCATGGAACATAAACTCTCAGTCAAGAACACAGGGAAGAGAGTCATACCTGAGAAATGTTACATACCAAGCTTTGGGTTTAATGAATTATTTATACTTTGTTTTAGGTGATGGTTTCTGTAATTTGATTGTATTAAGGGTGTGTTACATATACACAAGGGCTAGCCTTCCTAAAGTCTGTTGTGAAAGATTCATGCTCATCTCATTATAGTTGTCCATCAAACTCTTTTTGGATACGAAGGAGTGTTTTGTGTTCTCATTGAGCCCTTAAGCCAGTGTGTTTTTTTGGTTTGCTTTTAGGCCATTTTTTATTTTAGGATGATTTTAGTTTTAGTATATTTTATAGAGAATGATGGTACTGGAAATGTGGATTAGTAGAGTCCAAATTTTTTTTGTATGTTTTTAAAATATATTTATTACTGAATAGATATGCCTTCTTTTGGAACTTTTCTCCCAGGTCGAAGTTAATTGAAGTGAGTGCTGTTCAGCCCAACATCGCCAACTTTGGGAGATCCTTGCTAGGTGGCTATTGCTCTTCTTACGTCCCTGACTTTGTTCTTCAAGGAATTGGGAATGATGAGAGGCTCCGTCAGTGTCTGGTGTCAGATTTGTCTCATGCGGTGCAGGTGAGTGACCTTCACTGCTCTTAATTTCAGACAAACTGTTAACCAGTAGAACCCAGAGTTGCCTTGTTTTGGTCACACTTCAGTGTATAATTGGAGAAGGAAATGGCAACCCACTCCAGTATTCTTGCCTGGAAAATTCCATGGACAGAGGAGCCTGGTGGTCGCAAAGAGCTGAACACGACTGAACACACACAGATGCACACACAGTGTGTAACACAATTTTCCTCTAAATCCATCACTTTATATGTAGTTACCTGTATGTTTTGTACCTGTCATCATGAAAATAAGTGAAAGGAATCTGTCAAATTGGAAATCTGAAAATACAGAAAATACTATGTGTATTCTTAGGTGTTCATCACCAAGTTATTTATAACATCAAAATATTGCAGATGCATAAATGTGAATGAAATTAATTTTCATTTCTGGCATATAGTATTACAGTTGATTTTTCTATATATTGCTCTTGTATCCTGATGCTTTGCTGAGCTCTTTTATTAGTTTTCATAGTTCTTTGCGTGACTTCTTTGAGATTTTCTACATATAGCTTCATGTTGCCGGCTTCCTTTCCAGTCTGGGTGCCTCTCTTCTCCCTCGCCTGATAGTATAGCCGAGAGCGTTTAGTGCAGCGTTGCACTGACGTGCTGATAGTAGACATCTCTGTCTTGTTCTTTTTCTTAGGGAAAAGACATCAAGTGTTTAATTGTTAAGCATAATAATGTTAGCTGTTGGATTCTTACACCATGCTCTTTTATCAGCTGGATGAAGTTCTATTCCTATTGTTTTGAGTTTTCTGTGCCCTACCCCCTTAAATCATGACCTAGTGTGGGGTTTTGTCAAATACTTTTTGTGAATCTATTGAAATGATCATGTGGGTTTTTCTGTTAATGTGATAGATTACACTGATTGATTTTTAGATGTTAATCCAATCTTTGTATTCCTAGGGGGGAGAAAAATCCCATTTGGTCATGGTATATAAAACTCATTTAGTTGACTTTGTGTGTGGTATAAGATAGTGGTCCGGTTTCATTCTTTTGCAGTATGGCTGTTCAGTTTCTTAAGCACCATTTATTGAAGAAACTATTCTTGGGTCCTTAGTCAAATTAATTGAACATATATACATGGGTTTATTTCTGTGTTCTTTAGTCTCATTGCTCAAATTTAAAAAACAACTTTTCTTTCTTTTATTGTTATAAGTAATATTGATACTGTTGCTGCATTTTATGAATTTAAGGTTATTTCTTTCGGCTAGATTCCCAGAGATGAAGATATTGAGCAATTTTTAAATTTAGAACTATTTTCATGTTCTTGTTTCATGTTTGGTAGTTTCTTCTCCAAAGACAATGCTAGTTTGAACAGCAGTTTGTAATGTCCCTAAAACCTGTTCCGTTTAAAATATTGGGGTTCTCTCTCTTAAAAAAAAAAAGATAAATGAAGAAAACTGACTAGTTTTGAGGAAAGTATTTGTATCCAGCCTCAAATACTTCCCGGTCACAAAATAGGAAATGTATTCTCAGTTAAGAATATGTTCCTATTGGGTATAGGCTGTTTTTTTCCCAGAAGTTGATGGTTAAGGAAAGGACTGAAATTGACTAACTTGAAATTTTATCAGATTAGGATATTGCTTATGATAATCCATTGAGTGAAAAGAAGCAGCTTCAGAATAAATCACTGGTACTGCCCCCTTGTTTCTTTAACAACTCCTAAAATGAATTTATACTGTTACATAGTGGAAATGACAGATAGATTCAGGGGGTTAGATCTGATAGACAGAGCACCTAAGGAACTGTGTAACACTGTATAGGAGTCAGTGATCAAAACCATTCCCATGAAGAAGAAATGCAAAAAGGTAAAGTGGCTGTCTGAGGAGGCCTTACAAATAGCTGAGGAAAGAAGAGAAGCAAAAGGCAAAGGAGAGGAGGAAAGATATATCCATCTGAATGCAGAGTTTCCAAAGAATAGCAAGGAGAGATAAGAAAGCCTTCCTAAGTAAGTGATCAATGCAAATAGAGGAAAACAATAAAATGGGCAAGATGAGAGATCTCTTCAAAAAATTGATAGCAAGGGAACATTTCATGCGGAGATGGGCACAATAAAGGACAGAAATGGTATGGACCTAACAGATGCAGAAGATATTAAGAAGAGGTGGCAAGAACTGTGCAAAAAAGATCTTAATCACTCAGCTAACCATGATGGTGTGATCACTCACCTAGAGCCAGGCATCCTGGAGTGTGAAGTCAGGTGGTCCTTAGGAAGCATCACCATGAACAAAGCTAGTGGAGGTGATGGAATTTCAGCTGAGCTGTATGAAATCCTAAAAGATGATGCTGTTAAAGTGCTGCACTCAATGTACCAGCAAATTTGTAAAACTCTGCAGTGGCCACAGAACTGGAAAAGGTTAGTTTTCATTCCAGTCCCCAAGAAGAGAAAGTGCAAGTCACTCAGTCATGTTCGACTCTTTGCGACCCCACTGACTGTATAGTCCTTGGAATTCCCCCAGCCAGAATACTGGAGTGGGTAGCCTTTCTCTTCTTCCCAATCCAGGGATCAAACCCAGGTCTCCTGCATTGCAGCGGATTCTTTACCAGTTGAGCAACTAGGGAAGCCCATCCCAAAGAAAGGCAGTGACAAAGAATGTTTAAATTACCACACAATTGCACTCATCTCACATGCTAGCAAAGTAATGCTCAAAATTCTCCAGGCTAGGCTTCAACAATATGTGAACTGAGAACTTCCAGATGTTCAAACTGGATTTAGAAAAGGCAGAGGAACCAGAGATCAAATTGCTACCATCCATTGGATAATAGAAAAAGCAAGAAAATTCAGAAAATCATCTGCTTCATTGACTTTGCTGAAGCCTTTGACCGTGTGGATCATAATAAACTGTGGAAAATTCTTAAAGAGATGAGAATACCAGACCACCTGACCTGCCTCCTGTGAAACCCGTATACTGGTCAAAGAGCAGCAGTTAGAACTGGACATGGAGCAGCGGACAGGTTCCAAGTTGAGAAAGGAGTATGTCAAGGCTGCATACTGTCACCCTGCTTGTTTAACTGTAAGCAGAGTACATCATACGAATTGCCAGGCTGGATGAAACACAAGCTAGAATCAGGATTGCTGGGAGAAATACCAATAACCTCAGATACGCAGATGACACCACCCTTAATGGCAGAAAGTGAAGAGGAACTAAAGAGCTTCTTGATGAAAGTGAAAGAGGAGAGTGAAAAAACTGGCTTTATTAAAACTCAGCATTCAGAAAACTAAGCTTATGGCATCTGGTCCCATCACTTCATGGCAAATAGATGGGGAAACATTGGAAACTGTGACAGTCTTTATTTTTATTTTCTTGGACTCCAAACTCACTGCAGATGGTGACTGCAGCCATGAAATTAAAAGACAGTTGCTCCTTTTAAGAAAAGTGATGACAAACCTAGACAGCATATTAAAAAGCAGAGACATTACTTTGTCAACAAAGGTCCGTCTGGTCAAGGCTATGGTTTTTCCAGTAGTCATTTATGGATGTGAGAGTTGGACCATAAAGAAAGCTGAGCACTAAAGAATTGATGCTTTTGAACTGTGGTGTTGGAGAAGACTCTTGAGAGTCCCTTGGACTGCAAGGAGATCAAACCAGTCTATCCTAAAGGAAATCCCGAATATTCAACGGAGGAACTGATGCTGAAGCTGAAACTCCAGTACTTTGGCCACCTGATGTGAAGAGCTGACTCATTATAAAAGACCATGATGCTGGGAAAGTTTGAAAGCAGCAGGAGAAGCAGATGACAGGGGATGAATTGGTTGGATAGCATCACCATGAGTTTGAGCAAGCTATAGGAGTTGGTGATGGACAAGGAAGCCTGGCGTGCTACAGTCTGTGGGGTAGCAGAGTCGGACACGACTAAGTGACTGAACTGAATTGTAAGTGAGTTTGATTTGAATCAGTTCTAGTCTCAGACTTGGGGTTTAGGCCCTTCTTTCTTGGGAAACTGGGCTTCCCTGATGGCTCAGAGGATAAAGAATCTGCCTGCAATTTGGGAGACTCGGGTTCGATCCTGGGGTCAGGATGATGCATGGCAACCCATTCCAGTATTCTTGCCTGGAGAATTCCATGGACAGAGGAGCCTGTAGAGCCCATGGGGTTGCAAAGAGTTGGACATGACTGAGAAACTAACACTTCTTGGGAAACTACTGATGTGGGCTCATTTTCCTTTATCTTACCAAAAAAAAAATAGCTTTAAAAATCTTAGCCATGTGACTTTTGATTGAGGAGCTATAAAGTGAATTTCTAAAGAAGTTTTTAAGCCTTTAAAAAAGAGATATGTTTATTTCATAGCAGTTTCCTCATTACCTGTTTAGGCATTTCCTTGTGAGGCTAGTAGATGGATTTCCATTGTGATTCTCATCTCCTGAAGATGCCCTCTGCTTTTGCAAGACATATCCTCCTTTAACCGGAGAAGGCGATGGCAACCCACTCCAGTACTCTTGCCTGGAAAATCCCATGGACGGAGGAGCCTGGTAGGCTGTAGTCCATGAGGTTGCGAAGAGTCGGACACGACTGAGCGACTTCACTTTCACTTCTCACTTTCATGCATTGGAGAAGGAAATGGCAACCCATTCCAGTGTCCTTGCCTGGAGAATCCCAGGGATGGGGGAGCCTGGTGGGCTGCCGTCTATGGGGTCGTACAGAGTCGGACACGACTGAAGCGACTTAGCAGCAGCATCCTCCTTTCACAGCTTGTTTTCCACTTTAATTATTTAATCCTATCTCCCACCGTATTTTTCTTTTATAAGAACAAAAGTAGTTACATTAAATATATATTCACTCTTCTCTTGTTTCTTAAAAATGTAAGATTTACTTTTCCTCTTTAGATGTATATACCATTTTCAAAATTATGTTTCAGTATTGAAGTTGATGAAAAGTATTATATCCTTGGTAAGAGTTGAATAAGAAATATTTAACTACCATTTATAAAAACAAATATAGAATTTACAGTTTCATGGGAAGTCTTCACAGTGTTAGCTTTCCAGCGTCCTTCTTGCATTCTCTTGTTCCCCACTTTTCAGTGTCATTTTCCACAAATTTGGTTACATGCATCTACTTCTCTTTTTGAGTCTTTTCATGGTATTCCCCTTTACGGAATTATCTATAATCCTCTTCCATCTTTCATTAGGAATGCTATTCATGCTTCAGTGTCATATCCTTGTGTTCCTTCTCCTGTGTAACTTCCAGTCATACAGAACCCACTGTTGCCCTCCTCTGATACCCCATCACTTGGTGACTGTTTAATTCGTTACACAAGTATTTTCATAGCTCTGTATGTATTTCTTTTTAGCTCCCTCATAGGACTGTGAGTGCCCTTCTCTTTGTTTCCTTAGCATCAAGCAAAGAACTTTATTCTGGACCAGGAGATATCCCTGGGGGGTTGCCAAACTTGGGTTTTTCCAGGAGTAAACTTGTTACATTCTTGCTATGAAATTTTAGTAACAGTGAAAATTATAAAGGAGAAAGGCCATTGGGTTTAAGTATTTCAGATTGTAGTTTATATTTCAGTCTTATTGCTAATATGTTAATTCATATGGCCAGTGGTGAAGAAAGCCTAATCTTTCTGAATACGAAAAGATGTATTGAGTATCTCTTATTTATGGTGGTACTGTGTACTTAATTCTTTGTGGGTAAACCATGGGAACCCAAGGGCACAGGCATATGCCTGTGGTTCTTTTATCCATATATATGAGCTAAAAATATTTTTTCTCTCTGTTTCTTAAATTATTAAAATATCATTTAGATGAATGCTTCTGATAGAAATTTAAGCAGTATAAAGATATACAAAGCCAAAAGTGAAAATTCTGTATACTCTTAATATTTCGTACTTCTTCACAGGAAACTTTATAATAGAGAGTTTGATTTGAGTATTTTCTTTTTTCTATACATTTTCATTTAGATAAAGATCTGAATTTTTAAGAACATAACTGGGATATAGTGTGCATACATGTGCACATGCTCAGTCATGTCTGACTCTTTGCAACTCCGTTGTAGCCCAGCAGGCTCCTCTGTCCATGGAATTTTCCAGGCAGGAATGCTGGAGTGGGTTGCCATTTCCTCTTCCAGGGGATCTTCCCGACCCAGGGATTAAACCCACATCTCTTGTGTCTCCTGCCTTGCTTGGCAGGTGGATTCCTTACTACTGTACTACCTGGGAAGCTGCATGTAGTGACTTTTCTCCCCCCATTTAACCACGTATCCTGAGAGACTTGTTATAGTATGTGTTGATTTGTCTCCTTTTCAACTGCTGTATCTATACTCTGGATATATAAAAACCTAGTACACATAGTCAGGAAGAGATAATCAAGGGATAGCCTTGGAGGTGCTCAAACAAATTAATGCCTGACTGGATGGGATAGTTAGCACAGAACCTTATCATTGACCTTTCATGTGAATTTATTTCCTTCCTATTTTTAAAACATTCAGCTCTTTCAAAGTAAAAATGCTTTCTTTCAGTTGCCTGGCACATAGTTGGCAGTAAATTTGTTGAATAAATGACCAAAATACTTTTTAAAATTCAATTTCTGGATTAAAGGATACAAAGTTCTGGTAATGAATCTATTATGATTTCTATAAGATATCTCAGGGTATTTGTTATTTAGCTGCTTTCTTCACCGTCAAGGATTCTTTGGCAGTAACTCTCAGAAGTTTCATATTCCTTTGTTTTGTTTTTGTCTGGTATCTCTTCCTTGCCCATCCCATTAACATTATCTTTGGAAACTTTTCTTTTTTTAAGATGATTTCTTTTTCTTTTTTTCCAGCATCCAGTATTGGATGAACCAATAGCAGAAGCTGTCTGTATTATAGCAGATATGGATAAATGGACTGTTCAAGTGGCCAGTAGCCAGAGACGAATGACAGATAATAAACTGGGAAAGGAAGTGTTGGTTTCCAGTCTTGTTTCCAATCTGCTTCATTCCACTCTTCAGCTTTATAAACATAACCTGTCTCCAAATTTTGTAAGTATGTGTAAGGCTTGAATTACTATTGGCACTGTGATAACTAACTTAATCCTATTGTCATTCATGTGCCTACATTGAATACTACTGTTATCTTCATTATTATTTTCCTGAAAGAAGGTGTTATGGACTCAATGTTTGTGTTCCTCTAAAATCAATATGTGAAGCCTGCAATGGGATACTTTTGAGAAGTAATTAGGATTAGATTAGGTTATGAGAGTGGGACTCTCTATGAGATCAGTGGCCTTATAAGAAGAGGAAGAGAGAGATTCCACTTGCTCTACCATGTGAGGACACAGGGAGAAGGGAGCCATCTGCCAGCCAGGAAGAGAGTTCTCACCAAAACTCAGCCATGCTGGCACCCTGATCTCAGACTCCCAGTTTCCAGAACTGTGAGAAAATAATTTTCTGTTATTTAGGCCATTGAGTCTGTGGTACTTTGTTGTTGCAACTCAATTTAAGACAGAAAGGAATATGTACGTGTACTTGTCTATATAGTCTATATGATTTCTGCAGTACCTGGCTTAGTATTATGTGAAGTAATGACATGTAACAAGCCCTAAGCTCTGTGCAGAATGCCAGTGCATTGTGTATCCTCATTTTCATATTAGGACTTTGGATGATCATTTTTAAAAAAATTTTTAAATTAAGTATTTATTTATTTATTTGGCTGTGCCAAGTCTTAGTTGCAATATTTGGGATTTAGTTCCCTGACCAGGGATTGAACCCAGGGTCCCTGCACTGGCAGTGTGGAGTTTTAGCCACTGAACCACCAAGGAGGTCCCTGGATGATCCTTTTTTATAACACTGGTAACCTTTTTCTGAAGATGCCATTTCCAAGATTTCAAGATTCTTTCCTTTTTTGGTTAGGAGAACTGTAATACAGCATAGTGAAAAACCTTTGTAGATCAACATGACAAAAGCTATATATGACAGACCCAAGATGGCATTATAGTCAGTGATTAAAGACTAATGAAAGTTTTATCCTTAAGAACAGGGAGAAGATGTGGTTGTTCACCTTCACCAGTTTTATTCAACATAGTATTGGAAAGTCATAACCAGAGCAGTTAGGCAAGAAAAGAAGCAAAAGGTATCCAAATTGGAAAAAAAGAAATAAAACTATCTCTGCAGATATGATCTTATACGTAGGAAACTTAAGATTCCACCAAAAAACCCTGATAGAGTTAATAAATGAATTTAGCAAAGATGCAAGATGAATCAGCATGCAAATATAGTTGCATTTACGTATGCTAGGAATGAAGTCTTGAAGAAGAAATTAAGAAGGCAATTGCAGTAGCATTAAAAGAATAAGTTACTTAGGAATATATTTCACCAAGGAGGCAAAAGACTTCTCCATTGAAAACTACAAAACATCTCTGGTAGAAATTAAAGACATAAATAAATGAAAGTCATTTCACATTGTTTGGAAGACTTAGTATTATTAAGGTGATAGCACTAAGAATGAAGCTGGGGGACTCACTACTTCTAATTTTAAAACTTTACACAAAGGGACAGTAATCAAAACAGTGTGGTAGTATCATAAGGACAGACATATAGACCAATTGATTATAGTATCCCCCAAATAAACCCTATATGGTCAATTGGTTTTTTTTTTTTTTTTTGGTCAATTGGTTTTTGACAAGGAAACCAAGACTATTCAAAGGAGAAAGGAGTCTTTGCAGCAAATCCTACTGAGAAAACTGGATGTGTACATGTCCCTGGAGATGGGAAAGGCTAACCACTCCAGTATTCCGGCCTAGAGAAAACTGGATATCCACATGCAAAAGAATGAAGTTGAACTGTTACTTTACACCATTAACAAAAATGACCTTTAACTTAAATCTAAACTTAAACCTAAAGTTTAAAAAAAAACACCTATATTTAAATATTAAACCATAAAACTCTTCAAAGAAAATATAGGGGATAATCTTCATGATACTGGATTTAGCAGTGATTCCTTGGACCTGGCATCAAAAGGACAGACAGTAAAGGAAAAATAGATAAATTGTGATTTCATCAAGCTAAAAAACTTTTGTGTATCAGCAGAGGAAAAAGACAACTGACAGGACAGGGGAAAATGTTTACTAATCATGCATCTGAAAAGAGATTGATATCCAGAATATATAGAGAACTCCTACAACTCAGCAAAGAAACAACTCAAAAAATAGTCAATAGACCTGAGTAGACACTTCTCTAAAGAAGTTACACAAATAGCCAATAAACACATGAGAAGATATTCAACATCCATTAGTTATTAGGAAAGTGAAAATCAAAACTACATTGAAATACCATTTCACACCCATAGGATGGTTTTGATCAAACAAACCCCCAAAAGAACAAATATTGAATACAGAGAAATCAGAACCCTTATGCATTGCTGGTGGGAATGTAAAATGGTGTAGCTGCTGTGGAAACAGTTTGGCAATTCCTCAAAAAGTTTAACATTGTATTGTCATGTGGTCCAGCAGGTCTGCTTCTATGTTTATAATCAAAATAACTGAAAGCGGGGACTGAACAGTTGTTCCCTATTTTTCACAGCAGTATTACTTGCAATAGACAATATTGGAAACAACTCATGTACATCAGTAAATGATGTGTAATACATAGAATGGAATATTTCAGCTATAAAGAGGAAGAAAATTCTGATACATGATACAGCAGGGTTGGAACGTTACGCTAAGTGAAATAAGCAAAATACAAAAAGACAGATATTGTGTGGTCCCAGTTACATAAGGTGTCTGGAATAGGCATGTTCATAGAAACAGAATAGAGAGGGAGGTTACTGGGAGTCGGGGGAAGGAGGGCATAAAGGGTTATTGTGTACTGGATGTAGAGTTTCTGTTTGGGATAATGAAAAAAGTTCTGGAAATGGATAGTGATGACGGTGTACAACATTGTGAATATACTTAATAATATTGAATTGTGTGCCTAACAGTAGGTAATATGGTAAATTGTGTGTGTGTATGAATCCTATTATTAACATATGTTTTATAGATATTTTCTTTTTCACTTACGGCATTTTCAGTCTACATGAGCATTAATACTACCAAAAATATACCACAAAAGAATGTGTGTCAAGAAATCTATTCAGTTTTTTTTTTTTCCTGAAGAAAAAGAAAATGTGTTTTTATTAGGAGCTGTAACAGCAGCCAGTTTTCATACAAGAGAAATACTCTGCAGGAATTTAGTATGTTAGCACCTACACCTCATGCTTTTTCCTCATACATGCATATCAACAATTCACATGAAAAGACACTTATTTTAGTGACTTATGCAAATTAATTGACAAGAAACAAAATGTATATGTTTTAGTTTTTAATATTCCAGCCAAGAAACATTTCTTCTAGTGAGGCCTATAGAGCATTCTCTATGAGCTGCTGGAAATTTTTTTCTTTTGCTTTCCATAGGAGAATGCAGCCTTCTAATGTAAATACATTTGAAGTATATTAATTTATAAGAGTTACAGTTATCAAATTTGGAATAAAAACTTATTTTTCAAAGTGCTGGATATGGATGGTGGTGATAAGTTGTATAACCTTTTGAATGTACTTAATGCCTCTCAGTTATATAAAGTAGTTAAAATGGTAACTCTTATATTTAAAATGGTTAACTTTATATTACATATAATTTACCACATTAAAAAATAGCTCTGTAGAATCTAAATCTTTGATACAAGCTAGTGAGTTTACACTCCTTTAGCTAATATTGCATGTTTTCAAAATATGCTCCAAATTTTAGATTATGTTGAAATAGCTAAGTAGAATTGTCAAAGTATAATGCTGTGGAATTTGCCATTACTTTGCGTTGTGCATTTTCTGACCTCGTTCTCGGTTCCCTCCTAACTGCAGTGTGTAATGCATCTTGAAGACCGGTTACAGGAGCTGTACTTCAAGAGCAAAATGCTGTCTGAGTACCTGAGGGGGCAGATGCGTGTTCATGTCAAGGAACTGGGAGTGGTTCTAGGGTACGTTCCTGATTTCTTCTCTCGCTTTGCTTTCTCATTGCACTGTCTTTATTTAGGAAAGGAA
The DNA here is from genome assembly GCF_019320065.1 of Cervus canadensis. Taxonomy (NCBI): domain Eukaryota; kingdom Metazoa; phylum Chordata; class Mammalia; order Artiodactyla; family Cervidae; genus Cervus; species Cervus canadensis. The sequence goes on along the minus strand of NC_057389.1, from coordinate 84,421,686 downwards.
CAGTCATCAGAATTGCCTTTTTCTTTTTAAATTGTTGTCTTGTTAGAAGCTGTACAGTAGTATCATCTGGGTTGCGCTTTACAGTATAAAAGCAGAACCTAGTCTTGGACTGATGTGAAAGGCACTGTCCCTGTGTAGTTCACTGGACTGAGAAATGCAGTTTAATAGAAATGAATTAAAATATAAATTTTTGCATTAGAAAAATTGAATATTCATTTTTATTAAATATATTATAAACTCATCATTCCCAGCATTTGCCCTGTCATCCAGATGAACTGATTGAAGAAGTAATGGCACTCTGGATGGTGGTATATTATCTACATATTTATTGCTCCTTCTCCATTTTTTATATATTATGTCTTAATACTCTGCAGTTTTCCTGGGAAGAAGCTAGTTATGTAAAATCCTAACTGAAGGACAAAGAGGAAATTGGCGGGAGTCATAGTATAGCCCCTTTCATTGCGTTCTGTGGCCACTTTTCGTGTGTGTGTGTGCATGCGCAGGTGCATGAATTATTTCTTGAAATGCTGGTTGAATAAATTAAAACAAGCTAGAACTTTTTTCTAGTTTTAGCTTTCATGAAGGGAGAAAGTCAATATTGAGTTACTACTGTATGTCTGAAACCAGATTAAATTCTTTCATTAATATTATTCCTTAGTATCCAGATTGGAAATGATTCTCTGTGTGTGAAGCTTTTCATTTTATAAAAGTTTAAACTAATTTTTAAGGTAATGTATGTACAGTGCACATGCATTTTGGCATAAAGTGAAAAGTAAGTTGTATCATCTTTTCCACAACTTCTGTTTCCATCCAAACACAGTTAATGAATTGTTTCTTATAGAATTTTTAAATGTGTAGGGTTAAAAATACAAATTAGTTTATACTCTGTTTGCCATTGTGCAACTTGCCTTTTAATGAATCTTGAATGTTTGTTCATTTAAGCACGTACCGCACATACTGGTTAAAGGCTATATTGCATTTCATTGTATGGTGTTTAGATTATTTTCAGTAGTTTGATATTATAGATCAGTGCTGGAATCAGTATAATTCTTTAAAGTTTATAGGATACATTATTTGAAGTAGGATTTTTGAATTAAAGGACATGTGTATTAAATTGTTGATAGATCTTGGTATTTATTTTGACAATAGTAAATTCTATTCAGAAAGTACCAGAATAAATTCCCACAAACAATGGGAAACACACTCTTCCTACTACTTTTATCACCAAACTTTTTAATCTTTGCTAAGCTACTTGCTGAAAAATGAAATCTGATTTTATTCAGATTTATTCTCTAACCATAAGTGAGTCTACATAACTTATTTTGATATTTATTGTCCAGTTTTCTTTTCCTGTACATTATTTGTGGTAGATTGTATTTTTAAGAGGCTTTCATTACTTCTTTCCAGTGAATCTTACTGTAGAAACATTTGTATACAGAACAATAGGGCTGCATGCTGTCATTCTGTTATTATATAGTATTTCTTAGACATCATCACTTGCCCTTATGCATGCATGGTCCATCAGCAGATCACTGAGATGGTTTTCTACATTTAAGACTTCGTTTCTGTTGCATTTCAGAGGTTTTCTTTTTAAAAAAATCTTTGGTTATGGTTTTTACTTATGGAAAAATTTATTTTCATTATCTTCAGCTCTCTTCCCTTTTTCATTTTGGCCATGGTGGCCAATGACCTTGATTGGAGATGTATAGTGACCTTACAGGTAGCAGTCTTTGCCTGTAGGACTTATGTACTGGGTATAGAAAACCTGAACTGAGTTTTTTTTTTTTTTAATTTCAGGATTGAATCCAGTGATCTTCCTCTCTTGGCTGCTGTAGCAAGCACTCACTCCCCGTATGTTGCTCAGATACTACTTTAACATAAAGGCTGTTGGAAATTAACTTCAGTCAAAAGTTAAGTAGAAACCAAGGAAGCAGTCACAACATGCATTTATGGCAATTTTTTTTCTCTGTCAGACTTTCATCTGAATGAATCAGTCACCTTGGTATTCTGCATTGCAGTGCATATCATGTCACCATTGGATGACTTTTTCATTTTGATTGGACTTTTGGATGGTGGTAGATTTTTAACCAAGTGAAACTAAAAAAGCATTTGGGGGGAAAGCATTTGAAGAAGCCACATTGTAACTTAGAAGTTTCTATAAAATGAGTAACATTGAAGAATTTGATTATGATCACTACAGTCTTGCCAGAGCTCGTAAGTAACAACAGATATCTCACTAAATGGCCCAGAAATAGTCATTTCACTCGTTTTCTTTGTTTCTAAGGTACAGAGATCTGTAAAGTTGTGTTTATTTGTTTTTTGTTTGTTTGTTTTTCAATTCAAAATAGCTAATTTCTAAGTATTTCTCAAAGTATTTTAAACAACTTTTAATTAAAATAAACTCAGAATAAAGTGTATAAATTTGTGTTATGTTATCCACCCAAGTGTACATATGTATCTATTTTTTAAAAAGCCAGAGGTAGAAATCCAAGATTGGTAAACATGCCTTTTTAAAGATATATTTTCAACTAGTAGTAATTGTATATAGTATTGAAATATTACTTTCTGGTGATTTTTCTGTTTCACACGCCCTAAAATATAAGTAAAGCCAATCTCTTTTTAAGGTTGAGGAATGTAGATTCCCAAAATAAGAATACTGCTTTATACCATTTGTTTTGTTTGTAAGTATAAGCTAATTCTTATAAACGTTAATATTTACATATTTGCATCTAATTTAATAAATTAAAATTGGGATTAAAAATTGCACCAAAGCATTGGCAGAAATAATACTATTTTCTTTAAAAGTGCTCAGGTAGCCGAGGCCCTTGGTTTTCGGTATCAAGCCCTTCTTGAACCCATAGGAACTGAATATTTGTTTCACTGCTTCATAATAGTCAATTTACACTAAGAAACTTATTAATTCTTAAAATTTTATTTTCTCTAATAGCTCCTCCCTTCCAGTAGCTAATTTTTTTCAAAGATTTCAACTTTTCAGTTGTAACTGTTTTTGTATATACTGGGGAGGGTTGTTTGTGAGAAAGGCTAATATGGAACCAAACTCTTGTAAGTAATGTAAATAGAAAGATGGGTAGATAAAATTTTCAGTATGCTCTACTACCTCAGTTTACTTGAAATACTACATTATATTAATAGTTTATCCTTTACTTATCTGGTCTAAGATGTTCTTAATGTAAGAAGTGAAACTGGTTTCTGCTTTCATGAACTATTTTCATCATAATTAGCTGATTAGCTTAAAACTGAAAACCACTTGCTTATTCTGTTAGTATCTTTTGTATAATGCATCCATTCTTGCTATTTAAATTTTCAGTAATTAAGGAAATTTCTGTGGTTTATTTAGTTTTTTGACCTCAAATTTATAGCATTGGGTCACATTTTACCTTGTTCTAATCTCCAGCTAGACTGAGATGAAATGGTTATTTTAATGGAATGTAAACCTGAAGTTGGTGTGCCTGCAGGCAGTTTGGCCCCTGATCCTATCAGCTGGTTTAGTTCCTGAGTCTCCCATAGGTGACTTGCTGTCAAAGAGTGTTCGTGGATATATTTTCATTGGCATAGTTTTTTTTTAGTCTATTCATTAAAGAAATTCTCTGATCTGTTGTTTGGAATTTTATGAATCAGTCTCTTTATCTGAATTCAGAATATGGAAAAGATCATATGTGGGCCACTTATATTTTTTCTCATTATAGTTCAGGACACGTAGACAATGTCTGTTTTTGTGTCTTATTTTTAAAATTAATCATCAAATTATTCACAGTCCTATCTATTAGAAATCTGTAATAAATTACCATTTTGGAAATCTGGTTTTCAACAAATGGATGGCTCATGCTACTGTAATTCTTTAAGCTTTGTTTGGAAGGGAAAGCACTATGGTTTCTTATAGAATCATTAATCCTTACAGGATTCCTGAGTTTTATAATTTACCATCCTGTAATTTTTGCTCTGTTTGTTATAGTTATTCTTTCATTACAGAAAACCCAAGGAATGAACTGCTACTTCTTTGAAGTATGGTCATTATGATGAATGTGAAAAGAATTTTGGCTTTTCAAAACAATTTTTCAACTTCTTATGGTACAGACAGATATGTATTACACATTTTAAAAACCTGTTCGTTGCAGCAGGAAATGAAAAAGGAATCTTTTACATTATAGATTTAAAACTAATTTTTCCTGTATATAAACTAGTTGTTTTGATTTTAAATATTCCTGGCTTTTATTAATGTGTCTTAATTTTGAGTTTGAAAATGTTAAGTGCAATAAACATACTAGCACAGATTTCATTTTGTTGAAATTGGCATACACTGGGGATGATCACTTTAACAAAAACAGATTTTATACAATGCCTACTTCTGCTAAATGTCTTATGAGATTGTTTTGCTTTCTCTAAGTTATTTAGATGGTGGGAGATGTAAAATGTAAATACATGTTCCTTGTTCTGTATACATTTCTCAAATGTACGCCTGTATTATAATAACCTCCCAGTTCTAGGGGATATTTGTGCAATAAATACACATGTCAATTTGATGGATGATGTTGGTTTTTTTTTCACATTTAATAAGGTATATGTAACATTGTAGACTCTATTGCCTGCCCATCTGGATTCTTTTCCCTAGTGTGACACCTCTAGGCAGGGACCTTGTTCATAATGTCCTCTAAGTTTGTCCTTCTCTAATCCAAAATTTCTGTATTGGTAATTTAGTTGAATCTACTTTATGAGGTGGTGAGAATCAAGTGAAATAATGACTATCAAGAGTTTACCTCAATGCTTGGCACACTCCAAATGCTCAGTAATGTTGGTATGTTGCTAGGTGGAGGAGGGCATGGCAACCCACTCCAGTACCCTTGCCTGGAGAATCCCCGTGGACAGAGGAGCCTGGTGGGCTATGGTTCATGGAGTTGCCAAGAGTCGGACATGACTGAAGTGACTTCGCGCACACACAGCATGGTTACTAGGTAATCTGTACAGCCCGTATCTATTTTATTGTGGGCAGAATTTACTATACATTCTTTTGAGTTAAAATATAGTAGCCAAAAAATATGGTATATTCTTATATTTAATTTTCATGATCACAAATTGGAAATTTCTTTAAATACTTTTATGAAAACAACTGAGAATCATTTAACACCTAGAAGAAGTCATGTAAACCTGTTAAGAACATTGTATCTAATTAAAATTACTACTTACTTTAAAATTCCTATCTCAGACCAGAATGCTTCTAATTAGGATGTGGTGATAAATGCATTGTAAAGCTATCTGAGATTTCTTTTATTTGTCTTTGCCATTGTAGGAGGTAGGGGTGGGATGGCAAGTGGAACCAAACATGAGCTGAAGGTGCACTGGGGGCTGGGGAATTATAACTGAGTGAGAAGGATTTAGGCAGATAGAAAAGAGGGAAGTCGGAGAGTGTAGTGTTTCCTGTTGTTGCTCTGTAGTTCAGACTGTGGACTTGACTATGTTTGTTCTAGACTTCCCTAAAGAAAGGAAATACTGGCAGTCCAAAAGAGATTTTTTCCAAAGGTTTTTAAAGTTTTAGAAGAAATTAACAGATTTCTAAGTGGATGAAATTTCCATCCATTATTTTTTCAGGAGAACTTTTGGTCTTAAAACATATGCTCGGGTCATAGGCTCCTTTCTTGCCCACACCCCAGGACTTGGTCCTCTTATAACCTTTTCTTTAAAAGGGACTCTTCTTTTCATAGAAGTGTGAGCCTAGACTGATTCCTTTATCAGGTTGCAGACAGCTCTCTGCCCATGTTAACACTATCTGACTAGACCTCCCATAAATAGATGTGTATTTACTCTAAGGAGGATATTAAGTTGAAGAAGTTTGAAATTCCTTCCTTTCCAAATAACCATTGTATCAAGGAGAGTCCCAAAACATGTGTTTATATTCACCCCAGCACTCAAAGTAAGATTATTGATAAAAGCAGTGTTACCTAAATTTTCTGAAAGGGAATAACATTGTTGAAGTGTTGTGTAAATATAGGGAAGATACTATTATATCCTCAAGAAACTTGTGATGCCATTATTGTGTCACATTTGGTTCAGCACTCAGAAGTATCTTTCACTGTTGGAATTAAGATGGGTCTGACTAGCCAGAACCTGAGTTAGTTTAAAGTAGTTTTCAAACCTGGTTTCATGTGAGAAACACCTAGATGGTGCTTGGAACATATTTCTAGACCCCACCCTCAAAGATTCTTACTCAATGATAGAAAGTGACCTTCTGGATTTAGGCCAGCAAGTGCTCTTATTTTCCCAGTAGTAGTGACTCAGTCTCCCAGCATACCCCAAATGTCACTTCCTTATACCGTTTCAGGTGCTATTAAAACCAGTGCTGTTAACTTCTTTTTGTTGGTCTGCTGTTGTTCTGCAAAGATGGTAATATGATTGTGTATGCATTCAGTTTTGCATAATAGAGTAGTTGCCTAGCCAGACATACGTCTTTTCCATAGGAGAGCAATCAAGTTCCTATCTTTCTAACAGCAAAATCCTCTCTTAATCACTTAGTCCTTAGATAGTTCCATTCATTTAGCAGATATTGATTGAACACCTGTTGTGTGCTAGACAGAGATCTGGGTACCAGGAATAAGTCAGTAAAAAAGTTTCTCATGAAGTTTACATATTTCCTGCTGGTGGAGGAGACAGACAAAAATATTAAGCTGTCAGGTTGTGATAAGTATGACAAAAGTTAAGATTGGGTAAAGAGTCAAGCTGCTTTTTCCTTTTTTGAAGATTTGTTTTTGTTTCATAGCAAAGTTGTGTCTGACCCCATCGATTGTAGCCCGCCAGGCTCCTCTGTCCATGCCAAATTGTGTCTCTTTTGTGACCCCATGGACTGTAACCTGCCAGGCTCCTCTGTTCATGGGAATTTTCCAGGCAAGACTACTGGAGTGGGTGGCCATTTACAGGGGATCTTCTGAATCCATGGATTGAACCTTCCATCTCCTGCATTGGCAGGCACATTCCTTACCACTGAGACACCAGGGAAGCAATATTTAACCATCTTTAAAGATTCAACCACCTAGAATTTAAGAACCATTATGTTTTCCTTTTAGATGTATGTTAATATTGGTGAATCCTGTCCTGGAGGTTGGCTTTTCTCTGAAGATAGTTATTAGAGCTCTCACTCTGTCTCTTCACTTTTTTTTTAGCATACCAAAGCATAATACAGGATGGTAAAGGACAACATAGACTTTGAAAATATCCTCAAATTTAGCTGTGTATAGTTACTATGGATATTAATATACTGTTTTTACTGTTGCTGCTTTATCACAATAAAGTATATTAATAAGTATTTTTATAGACTTAATTCATTTTCCTTGTCAAGTACAAGATGAATAAATATACACTATTGTAACCATCACTTAGATCAAGAAGTAAATCCTTTTCAGCAACCCAGAATCCACCCCCCCCATCTCCATGTGCCCTATCCTGATCATAATACTCTGCCTTCTCATTTTGTGACTTCTAACCTGACTTTCATGAACCTTTCCTTGCTCTTCTCTCTATGGTTTTACTTCTTTGTATGCATCCCTAAGTGATATTCTTCAGATTTGCTTGTGTTTGAACTTTGTGTAGTGATACTCCATATTTTGCTTCTTTTTCCTGTCAGCATTATGTTGGAGATTCATTCTTGTGCTATGGGGGTGGTATTACACTGAAAGAATATACAACAGTTTACCCATTCTATAAGTGATGAACAAATGGGTTATTCCAATTTTTGGCTAATATGAACAGTGACCATTTTTGTTCATCTTTTCTGGGTGTTCTTTAGAACAAACATCCAGGAGTGGGCTTGCTGTCAAAGGATATGTTAAATTTCAGCTTTACTTAGATAACTTCTTTTTTCTAAGTGGTTTCCCAATATACACTTAACTGGCAGTTTGTGCGAGTTCCTGTTGCTCCACATCTTCATGAATACTTAAATGTGTTTCTGAATAGTTCTGGTGAAAAAAAACAGCAGATGAAAAAAACCCTATCCAGCTCTTCAAATTTTATTTTATGCTTTAGAGAAATCACTTCCTAGAGGTAATGTAATAGAAATAATAAAAGAGTGCTTATACTGTGCAGATTGTTCACATAAATTATCTCATGTATGTAGAAAGAAAGAAAGTGAAGTCGCTCAGTCATGTCCAACTTTTTGCAACCCCATGGACTGTAGCCTACCAGGTTCCTCCGTCCATGGGATTTTCTAGACAAGAATAGTGAAGTGGGTTGCCATTTCCTTCTCCAGGCGATCTTCCCAACCCAGGGAGTGAACCTGGGTCTTCCGCATTGTAGTTAGACGCTTGACCATCTGAGCCATCAGGGAAGTCTATGTATGTAATCTCATGTATGCAATCCTCAGAAAATTCAAAGTAGTAGTTCTTTTACTAGTCCCATTTTACAGATAAGGAAACAAGTTCAGAAATAAATAACCAAGTTATTTAGCTAGAAATGGCCTATTAAAGACACAAATATAGATGTTTGCCCTTAAAAATCCAAGTTCATGGTTGTCGTACTTTTAATTCCTTTTCTCTCTTTTCAAAATACTGGTGTGGCTTTGGAAACATGCTTGAAAAATGGGGTAACCTTTGTGATCTTAGATTTTTGAGAGAATATACACACAAAAAAATGACGAAAGTAGGTTATTGCAATTATTTGTAACCAACTGAAAATTTTGAGTGGCTGAGCCATAGCTTCCGTGGTAAAGTTTTGCCCGCTACTCAAAAAAGAAATGTGCCAATATTATGTTGTAAACTTCCAAGTTTGGGCAAGCTGAATGACCAGCGGAAAACAAAGCCCCTTACTAACATCAGCCATTACCAGATCCCTGAAATGGTCAATGTTGCAGCCTGAACCTTTTCCCTTTGTTACTCTAAAATTTTTTTTACCATGTCATTAAAAAATTAATGGGAACAACATCATAATCTTACATCAGAGTTACTTAGTGAACCATAAGTACTGTTAAAATACTAAGCTGTATTCAGTGGAAAGGACATGATTATGTCACTCCAAGGAAGATTGTGTGTCTTAGTGCGGCCCATCTGGGCGCTGAAATAGGATTGTTCAGAAGGATGGATTCTGGAATTCTGTCAGTGACGTTCCAGTGGAAACAACTTCTACAGATGTCTGGCTGCCCCGGAGAATAGATGTTTTTATTACCAAAGTACTAGCTAATAAATGTTCATTTGCATTATTCGGCCTGTTGGGAAACGGACTACTGTATAAAATGTAAAAAGCGCACACTCCTAAGTCAGGCAACCTTGAGAAGGGGTTGAGCGGAGGGAGGGCTGGCCTCAGCATTGGTTATGTGAACGTAATCCAGACTGACTTTGCGCACCAGCGCTTAATTCTGAGCTGGCGGCAGGCTCGGCGACTGCCCGCTCCTGCTCAAGGCCATCAAGCTTCTATTTCTCTGCGCTGATGTCAGGGCGTCCGTCTTAGAGTAGGTTCTTTTCGGCTGGTCCCTTCCACAAGAGACTCGTTTTATTAGAAGACAGGGGGGCAAGATAGAGTAGAAACTCCCTCGTTTGTTGGATGGTAGCCTCGACTTCCGCACATTCTCCGAGGGAGCGGTGTCGGAGCTGCAGAACTGGAGCTCGGCCTCGAGACTGGCCACGCCCTGAACTTCCGGATTTTGGCACAAACAACTCTCCACCCAGAACGCCTGCCCCACAGTTCGATCCTCGACACGCTATTTTCTCTCAGTCGGTCACAACCAGTTTCCGGCCCCGCCACCGGAAGCTGGAGCGGCTGAAACCTCAACTCCGAGGCGGAAGCAGAGACAGGTTTAAGGGAAGTCTCGCGACGTTTCTTCAACTCTCACGAAGAAGGGTTGGGAGAGGCTTCGGGGCACCGCCCCAGTTTTTACGTCACCGCGGAGTCACGCCCTTAGGCGTTCGTTTGCGCGCTTGCGCGTGCTGCGCACGCGCACTAGCCTTCCCTCCGCCCCCGCGCGGGCTTCCCTCTGGCCAGTCGCGCGTGGGCTGAGGCCCTGGGCGGGCGTTGCGAAGGCTTGTTTGCCAAAGCGCGGTCCCCGCAGCAGTTCGGAGTTCCTTTCTTCAGGGGAGTTGCGCGGGGGAGGGTGTAGCCCCCAATACCTAGGGTAAATGGCCTGTCTCATGGGCTGCTAAGGGCAGTCTGGGGAGCACGGGGGCCGGGGCCGCGACCATGAACTCACCTGTGGACCCTGGCGCTAGGCAGGCGCTGAAGAAGAAGCCACCCGAGCGGACGCCCGAGGTAAGCCCAGCTGACCCGTCGAGCCTCCCGCTGTCCAAGGGACAGCATCCCTCTGTCGGTCCGAAACTTGCGGCGACTGTCCCCTTGCCAGAGCCTCGCACCTGCTGCCAGACTATCTGTTCTCTGCGTTCCCGGCCCTAAACTGGGCCCTTCTCGCGGGCGGGTGACGGCCGTCTTTCCTTCTCGAAAAACTGCCTTCCCCGCACACCCGGTACTTGGCGGTGACTTCCCAGTGTTTTCGATAAGAAATCTCCATTACTAAATCGTATTTTTTCAGGGTAAAATGCAGTTCTCGGAGTGAGATTGTCCCGTAACTAGGTAGGCTATGGAAAAGGAGGTGGAAGTTGTAAGTGAAATGTAACTGCTGTGTCATTAACAATAACAACAAGAAAACCCAAAACCTCTGTTAAAGTTACTGAAAGTTTAATAACTTATCTTAAAGTAACCGTATAGGCACTTTAAATACTGTTCAGTTGCCTGAACGATGAAGTTTTCAACATCAGTTTAAAACTTTGCGTCCAGTTCAGGTGATGAATTCTAGTGGAGAATTCTGCGTATTTAAAGATCAGTTCAGGAGGTAATTTTTCAGACTGTGTGTCATTGGCAAATTTTACAGTATTTTGTGCTTGGATCTAAAACCTGGTATATTGAGTTAGCAGTAATGACATCAGTTTAAATGATTTGACCTGCAGGCTAGTTTTCAGGCAAATAACTAAAACCTGTTAACCTTGCGGGTCAGTGTAGAGTGCTTAGGGGGCGGGTTGAGGTTTTCCTTAATTTGAAGACGTTTCCATAATAAGTGCTATGTTTCCTAAACCAAAAAGCAAAAACAATGTTGTGAATGTATTGTTGGATTGTCTTGTGTGTAATTGAAATAAATGAAAGAAAGTGGTTTAGGTTAGTTCTTCCGAATTCACTTTTGTGTTTTTCAGGTTTATAATGTTTTGCATAGTAGATCTCAGTAATTTGGACTGACCTTTTGTGACATGACAGTCAAGCTGTAATTTTAGCTGATGGGTCAGACTTTGTTGTTGGAGATCCTGATGTTTGCATAGAAACAAAGCAAATTCTACCACTTTCCACAGCCTTCTTTTCAAGACTTGAATTTGTAGTTCTAGGTGTCTTAATTTCCCTGATAATTCTTGAGGTCGTTGTGAGTTAATTGAAAGCGTTCATTTTGAACAGGTGAACCTACTGTAGTTTCTATATCATTAGACAGTATCAAGCAGCTTCAGCTGCCTGCAACAAATTCTGGTAAATTTTCTTTTCCTTTTTATTCTGTTAAAAATATTCTCTGATTTTCCTTGTTATGGCTTCTTAGATACACCCATCATTTAAAAGTGGACATTTAATTTCCAAATGCATGAAGTTTCTAAAGTATCTTTGATAGTAATACTTTCTTCTGTCTTCTCAGTCATCCTCTGTGTTTTTTCAGTCTTTTTTGAGGCTTTCAATGGCTCAGTCAGATCTCTCTTGGTAACTGTCACATTGCACTTGAAAATAAGTGGGTTATTTTTCACATACATTTTGATACTGATTTCTAACATAATTCCACAGTGATAAGAGAGCATGTTAATGGAAAACTAATTCTCTTTATTAACAAAATTACCTAGTTTGCTTATTTTTGAGCCTTAGGAAATTTTCTGAACTGTTCACAAAGTTATGTTGGCTAGTGTTTGCTGTGTTAAGTACTTCATCTTGTTTTACTGGAGCAGCAGCATTGTTTAAGGGAATGAATGCTGAAACAGCTGCCCACAGTACACAGACTGGAGCTCTGACATCTAGCAGCGTATAACATGCTAACTGCTTGATTCATTGGCAGTGCTTTTTAAACTATTTTTATTTATTTATGGCCACACCACGAGACTTGTGGGATCTTAGTTCCCCGACTAGGGATTGAACCCTGGCTCTTAGCAGGGAAAGTGTAGAGTCCTAAGGGAAGTCCCATCGTTGGCAGTGCTTTTGATTGAGTGTAGAATTTGTTTGGGGGGCACAGAAGTATCAATAAAGAAGTGATAAATTGAATTCTAGTGATGATTTATTTGTGGTAAATAATTTGATGAAATTCTCACAGGGTCATTTCTGCTTTCAGAAGTTCCTTATTCTTTTTAGTGGACTGTTAAGCATCTATTTTAAATATATTCAGCAGTTATTGAAAGCTTACCAGTTCAAGGCATTATTTTGTGCACTAGGGTGTATCAGTGAACTAAACAGGCCTACCTGAAGAGGGAGGGAGATGGACAGATAAATACAGGAAGCAAGTATGCTACATAATATGTTAGTTGATAATTGCAAATTTTAAAAAGATCAGGATAAAGGAATTGGAAGAAATGGACAAGGAGTGGATGCAGTTTAAGGTAGTTGGTGTCTTGATTGAGATGAATTTTTTTTAAAGCTTTAATTAATGTGATGGAATTAGCCATCAGGATATATTGGGAAATAGCTTTCCAAGTAGAATAAGAGAGTCATTGCAAAGGTCCTTAGGTGAGAGTGTGTTTGGTGCATTCGGGGAATAGCAAGGAGCTCTGAGCGACGAACGCAAAGTGGTAAGAGATGAAGTCAGAGAGGCAGTGGTGATGTAAGATGGAGCTTATCATGCAGGACTCTAAATTGTATGTTTTTGACTTTTATTTTGAATGAAAAAGAGTTTTGTTTTCCTCCAAAATGTTTTGAAGCAGAGGAGCAATGTAATCCTACTTTTTAATGCATTCCCTGGCTGTTTGCTGGGTTGAGAATAGACTGGGAGCAAGGATAGAAAGAAACAGGAACATCAGTTAGAGGTTATCGCATTAGAGCAGGGAAGAGATGATCATAGCTCAGACTAAAGGATAGTATTGCTGGTGGTGAGCAGTAGTTGATTATGGAAATATTTTTGAAGGTTTAGCAAACATGATTTGCTAGTGGTTTAGATTTGTGCTTTGAGGGAAAGGAAAGCCATCAAGCATGATTTCAAAGTTTTTGGCCGGAATAACTGGAGTGTTGGAGTTAACCATCAAAGAGAGTTTGAGCTGTTGTCAAAGAGACCAGGAAAGCTGCAGGATGAGTAGTTTGGGGATCCGGAATGGATCAGAAATTCAGTTTTGAGCATGTCACATTTGAACTGTCTGTTAGAAATGTTGAGTAAGGAGTCGCATATACAATTTATAATTATTTCTAAAGAGAAGGCTGGGCTGCAAATAGAAGCTTTATAGTTATTAGCTTAAAGATAATGTTTAAAGTCATGAGACTAGATGAAATTGCCAAAGCGGTGAGCATACATGGGAATAGAAGAGGACCAAAGACAGTGCCCTGGGAGACTTGATCATTACAAGGTCAGTGAGAAGAGCAAAAACCAGCAAACGAGAATGCATGGGAGTCAATAGTGCAGCAGAGGAAAAACCAGGATTGAGTGGTAATGTCCTAGAAGCTAAGTCAAGAAAGTGTATAATAGAAGGGGTAAAATGCATTCATTCAGCTTATTTTTCCTTGAATACCTACTGGGTACAAAGCATTATGAAAAATATACAAATAGATTAAGAATCAGTGTCTTACAATCTTGTAATCAGATATTTGCATCATATAATTAATGAATAAAGAACTCTTCTGTTTGTTTCTGGGACAAAATTAATGGTTCCTTTATTTTGAACCATCTGCTGTCCTTAAATGAAACTATCAACTCAAGCATAATCCTAGTGAGCCAGACACTGAGAATGGGAAGTTTTGTGTAGAATGCCATTTAGAACTGTGTTCTAAAGCAGTTTTTACTTTTCTGGCCAGTTCTCCTACTTTGTAGATTCAACTTCCATAGCACATTGGCTTTCCTGAGCTAGTCGTCTGATTTCCTTTTTCACTTTACAAAGTTTTTTTTTTTTTTTTTAATGGAAAATTTTAGGCTTAAATACTCCGTGGGAAGCTCAGTGCTCTGAAGCAACGAAAGCTGTTAAGGTACTCATTTTGAGTCCTTATACCAAAATTAAAGACACCACAGTCAAAATTGAGACCCTGAATTTGCGTTTTTCTCAACTCAGTTCATATTCAATGCCATTCTTTCTCTGTAATCTTTCTTTTCTACCTCAGAGTGAGCACAGTATTTCTCTTATATTTCCATTTCTAACTGCTTAATACCATGCTTCACACATATTAAACAATCAATATGTTGAACAGAACAAAATTTGGAATTAGTTTTGTAAAGATCTCATTTTAAAAGATAATACTTTTTATTCATTAGAACTGCTGATTTTGTATACCTGGGTGGTCTCACTCAGCAGTGTGACTTCTGTTAATTTTTAATAGGTTGACACGTAAGTCTGTCACATCTTACCCCCTTTCATGTGCTTCAGATTCATTATGTAACTACTAAATTGTCCTCCAGGTTCTTAAGTCACTTGTCTGAAATTGAAACCATCATCATTCCTACTCTTTAATATTCTTCTGGTGACTGCCTCAGTTTCTCAGTTCAGAATTAATGTCTTTACTCAGTTTCCCCTGCTGTCCTCTTCTCTCTGTCTAACTGGTCACTAAACCTTGTTGGTTTTACATCTTGAGTCTCTTTCTACTTCCTGTCCAGCCCAATTACCCTAATTCACACTTTTATCATTTCACCCCTGAATTTTTGAGTCATTTTATTTATTGTCATATTTGGTTAGAATGATCTTTCTAATACTGAGATCTGATCATCTTCTATTCTTGCTCAGAATTATTTCCCATTGCCTAGATAGGTTAGCAGTATAAATTGTCATCCAAGTTATTTTTGAGAATTAGAAGAGGTGGATTAATATTTACACCCGGAAAACAGATTAAAGAAGTCATTTGTCTCCAGCAAACTGAGATGTTTAGTTACTGCATGCAGATGATAACATTAATTTATCCATTCAGTAAGCAGATAAGTTAGAATACTAAAAACCAAGGTTGTAGGGAGAAATTGGACATGGTCCCTATTCTTCAGTGATTTAGGATACCGACAAGACATTAGTAAAACGTAAGATTACTGGGGACAAAGATGTGAATAGGGCACTTTACAGCTCCAAGTGAGAAAAGGAAAGGCTCCGTGGAGGACCTTTAGATTAAACCCATAATATCGTGAATAGGTTTCTAGATGATATCCAGAGGGAGGTCATTCCAGGCAGAGAGCAGCAGGAGCAAAGGCACTAATGGTGACAAGCCAGGTACATTTGTAGAACAAGTAGCCAGTCTGTGAGCATGAATTCCCAGTGGGGGTGATGTCATTCCCAGTGGGACAAAAATTGGGTCTTTTAGGGGAATGGGGGGAGAAAAAAACATCTATATCTATGGTTTGTGTAGCAGTATCTACACGAATCTCGTTGTTACTGGACAGTGTCCTATTCCTTAATATTTAATTGGAGACGGGGTGGCAGTTAAGAAAAATACTCTTTGGAGAGATGTGATAATGAAGAAAGGTCACGAAACACTGGACTAGTGTATGGTGTTTTGTGTGTATGCGTGGTGTTGGATGTTAAATGTTGAAGCTGGATATAATAGCAGGGTTGGATCATTTGAGGGATTTGGACTGGATGTTGTAAATAAAGGAGAACTGTTGGAGGGTTTAACAGCTATTTAGCCCAGAAATAGGGTCACTTTTACAAAGATTACTCTGTGGGCATTGTTGAAGATGTAGGTGGAGCCAGGGGATGGGTTAAGAAGCAGTACAGGCTGGCTACACTAGAGGCAGGTGGTTTTCAGTAGGATGAACAAACAACATTTTGTCCACACCAGAGTATTTTTCAATGTGAAAGGCAAGACTGTTAGTGATTATATCAGGAAAACTGGGAAATCAGGAGATATGGATCTATTATAGGAAACAAATGCAATAGTTTAGGAGTGAAATAAGGTAGCAGAATATGAGATAGTGGAATAGTGAAGTAGAGTTGTCTCAACATGGTCATTGATTGAAATGGGAGTTTGTACATCCGACCACCAGACTTCTTTTTTTAGTCTTTGAAATTGACTATCATACACATGGGGGCTTCCCTGGTGGCTCAGTGGTAAAGAATCTGTCTGCCAGTGCAGGAGACACAGGGTTAGTCCTTGCGTTGGAAAGATTCCCTGGAGAAAGAAATGGCAGCCCACTCCATTGTTCTTGAGTGGGAAATCCCAGGGAGAAAGGAAGCTGGCAGGCTACAGTCCTTGGGTTCACAAAAATGAGACATGGCTTAGCAACTAAACAACAACGTAATACACATACAGTAAATTCCACATGCTTTCAAGTGTATAGCCAGCTTAATTTTCACAAATATATCTAGGTACCATCCAAATCATTATTATAGAATATTACCAGCACTCCAGAAACTCCCCCTTTGCCTCTCCCATTCAGTACCTTTTCCCAAAGGAAACTGTGCTGATATCTTTCGCCATGAAAGATGTTTTTGCATTCGAGTGGAATCATACAGTGTGTCTTCTTTTCAATAACCAAGAGAACTAGGAAACTTATCTTGGTTCTTTGCATTTTAATCTCTGGGCTGGACTTTGAACCTCTTATCTTGGCTTTTCTTGATCTTCCTCTGCTTCTCCTTTATACCTTGACTCACCTGACCCTTTTTGGATTGGCCACCTCATTCTTTCCAACCCTACTCTTGTGGCAACTGCCTCAAACTTCAGATGCTGCGCTTCAGGCCAAGAGACCCTCTGTCTTTTTGTTCCTTCAAGTGTCTGCAGTAGCTCTGGGGCAAATGTGGCAAGCTTTTCTGTCTTTTGCTTGTTGGGACAGGCTTGGATTGGGTCTGTTCAGAGCAAAGCAGAAGTTCAGATAATTTCTTAGTTTCTCATTTGGGTAACTGCACATTATTAAAAGGCAGAGTTGGGGTAGGAAGAGAATTCAGTTTTGGAGAAGGTTTGAGGCTCCCTGCAGGAGACACAGAGATGTTCAGAAAGCATTTGGAGCTGCAGATCAGACCAACTTATGGTCTGAGTTGGTCTGAGAGTCTACAGCTTATGGGTCATAGATGAAGTGATGGGATTGGTAGGAATCCTCAGTGAAAAAACTGAGTGAGAAAAGGACAGACTCCTGAGTGCTCTGATATTAAAGGGATGAGGGAAGGAAAAGAAAGCTGCCAGAGACAATGAAGAGAAAGTGTTTACAGAGGTAAGAGGAGAACTTACAGGAAAACATTTCAGAAAGAAATCCCTAATTATTAACATCAGGTACTGTAGAGGGTTCAAGAAAGGTGAAGGCTTCTATGTTCTTCAGGTTGCTTCCATCAGAATGCTCTCAGTGGACTGAATATGGAGTCTGACTGCAGTGGATTAGAGAATAAGACCCAAGAAAGTGAGGGCTGCAAATTCATGAATTTGGCTCTGATGGAAATGGGAAAGATGTAGAGTCCTCCATTATCTTCTGCCTTGCACTCTAGCCTTATCATCCCCCAGCCCCAAACACATGCTTTTTTTTTTTTTTGGCATTACTTGAGTTTATTTTTTATTTATTTTTAATTGGAGGATAATTGCTTTACAATATTGTGTTAGTTTCTGCCATACATCAGCATGAATCAGCTATAGGCATATACATATATATGTCTGCTCCCTATTGAACCTCTCACCTCCCACCCCATCCCACCCCTCTAGGTAGTCACAGAGCACCAAGTTTGAACTCCCTTTGTTGTATAGCAAATTCCTACCAGCTCCAGCTATCTGTTTTACATATGGTAATGTATATATTTCAGTGCTAATTTCTTTATTCGTCACACCCTCTCCTTCTACTGTGTCCACAAGTCTGTTTTCTGTGTCTGCGTCTCCATTGCTGCCCTGCAAATACGTTCATCAGTACCATCTTTCTAGAGTTCATTTATAGGCATAATACGATATTTGTTTTTCTCTTTCTGACTTTCTTCACTCTGTGTAATAGTCTCTAGGTTCGTCCACATCATTAGAACTGATTCAAATGCGTTCATTTTTATGGCTGAGTAATATTCCATGGTATATGTGTACCCCAGCTTCTTTATCCATTCTTCTGTAAGTGGACATCTGGCTTGCTTCCATGACCTAGCTACTGTTAATACTGCTGCAGTGAGCATTGGGGTACATGTGTCTTTTTCAGTTATGGTTCCTTCAGGGTATATGCCCACTAGTGGAATTCTTGGGTCATATGGTAGTTTTATTCCTAGTTTTTTAAAAGGAATTTCTGTACTCTTCTCCATAGTGGCTGTGTCAATTTACATTCCCACCAACAGTGCAAGAGGGTACCCTTTGCTCCACACCCTCTGCAGCATTTATTGTTTGTAGATTTTTTTGATCATGGCCATTCTGACTGGTGTGAGGTGATAACCTCATTGTAGTTTTGATTTGCGTGTCTCTAATAATGAGTGATGAGCATCTTTGCATGTGTTTCTTAGCTATCTGCATGTCTTCTTTGGAGAAGTGTCTGTTCAGGTCTTCTGCCCACTTCTGATTGGGTTCAAACCATGCATACATACACTCAGTTCAGTTCAGTCGCTCAGTCGTGTCCGACTCTTTGCGACCCCATGAATCGCAGCACGCCAGGCCTCCCTGTCCATCACGAACTCCTGGATCTTACTCAAACTCATGCCCATTGAGTTGGTGATGCCATCCAGCCATCTCATCCTCTGTCGTCCCCTTCTCCTCCTGCCCCCAATCCCTCCCAGCATCAGGGTCTTTTCCAGTGAGTCACCTCTTCGCATGAGGTGGCCAAAGTACTGGTGTTTCAGCTTCAGCATCAGTCCTTCCAATGAACACCCAGGACTGATCTCCTTTAGGATGGACTGGTTGGATCTCCTTGCAGTCCGACTCTCAAGAGTCTTCTCCAACACCACAGTTCAGAAGCATCAATTCTTCGGTGCTCAGCTTTCTTCACAGTCCAACTCTCACATCCATACATGACCACTGGAAAAACCATAGGCTTGACCAGACGGACCTTTGTTGGCAAAGTAATGTCTCTGCTTTTTAATATGCTATCTAGGTTGGTCATCACTTTCCTCCCAAGGAGTAAGCGTCTTTTAATTTCATGGCTGCAATCACCATCTGCAGTGATTTTGGAGCCCCCAAAAATAAAGTCTGACGCTGTTTCCACTGTCTCCCCATCTATTTCCCATGAGGTGATGGGACCAGATGCCATGATCTTAGTTTTCTCAATGTTAAGCTTTAAGCCAACTTTTTCACTCTCCTCTTTCACTTTCATCAAGAGGCTTTTTAGTTTCTCTTCACTTTCTGCCATAAGGGTGGTGTCATCTGCATATCTGAGGTTATTGATATTTCTCCCAGCAATCTTGATTCCAGCTTGTGCTTCTTCCAGCCCAGCGTTTCTCATGATGGACTCTGCATATAAGTTAAATAAGCATGGTGACAATATACAGCCTTGACGTACTCCTTTTCCTATTTGGAGCCAGTCTGTTGTTCTATGTTCAGTTCTAACTGTTGCTTCCTGACCTGCATACAGGTTTTTCAAGAGGCAGGTCAGGTGGTCTGGTATTCCCATCTCTTTAAGAATTTTCCACAGTTTATTGTGATCCACACAGTCAAAGGCTTTGGCATAGTCAGTAAAGCAGAAATAGATGTTTTTCTGGAACTCTCTTGCTTTTTCGATGATCCAGCAGATATTGGCAATTTGATTTCTGGTTCCTCTGCCTTTTCTAAAACCAGCTTGAACATCTGGAGGTTCACGGTTCATGTGTTGCTGAAGCCTGGCTTGGAGAATTTTGAGCATCACTTTACTAGCATGTGAGATGAGTGCAATTGTGTGGTAGTTTGAGCATTCTTTGGCATTGCCTTTCTTAGGGATTGGAATGAAAACTGACCTTTTCCAGTCCTGTGGCCACTGCTGAGTTTTCCAAATTTGCTGGCATATTGAGTGCAGCACTTTCACAGCATCATCTTTCAGGATTTTAAATAGCTCAACTGGAATTCCATCACATCCACTAGCTTTGTTCGTAGTGATGTTTTCTAAGGCCTACTTGACTTCACACTCCAGGATGTCTGGCTCTAGGTGAGTGATCACACCATTGTGATTATCTGGGTCATGAAGATCTTTTTTGTACAGTTCTTCTGTGTATTCTTGCCACCTGTTCTTAATATCTTCTGCTTCTGTTAGGTCCATACCATTTCTGTCCTTTATCGAACCGATCTTTGCCTGAAATGTTGCCTTGGTATGTCTAATTTTCTTGAAGAGATCTCTAGTCTTTCCCATTCTGTTGTTTTTCTCTATTTCTTTGCCCTGGTTGCTGAGGAAGGCTTTTTTATCTCTCTTTGCTGTTCTTTGGAACTGTGCATTCAAATGGGAATATCTTTCCTTTTCTCCTTTGCTTTTCACTTCTCTTCTTTTCACAGCTATTTTTAAGGCCTCCTCAGACAACCATTTTGCTTTTTGGCATTTCTTTTCCATGGGGATGGTCTTGATCCCTGTCACCTGTACAATGTCACGAACCTCCGTCCATAGTTCATCAGGCACTCTGTCTATCAGATCTAGTCCCTTAAATCTATTTCTCACTTCCACTGTATAGTCATA
This sequence comes from Cervus canadensis, assembly GCF_019320065.1. Taxonomy (NCBI): domain Eukaryota; kingdom Metazoa; phylum Chordata; class Mammalia; order Artiodactyla; family Cervidae; genus Cervus; species Cervus canadensis. Next base: position 84,400,997 of record NC_057389.1, on the reverse strand, counting down.
AGGGATTTGATTTAGGTCATACCTGAATGGTCTACTGGTTTTCCCTACTTCCTTAAATTTAAGTCTGAATGTGGCAATAAGGAGTTCATGATCTGAGCCACAGTCAACTCCCGGTCTTATTTTTGCTGACTGTATAGAGCTTCTCCATCTTTGGCTGAAAGAATATAATCAATCTGATTTTGGTGTCGACCATCTGGTGAGGTCCATGTGTAGAGTCTTCTCTTGTGTTGTTGGAAGAGGGTGTTTGCTACGACCAGTGCATTCTCTTGGCAAAATTCTATTAGCCTTTGCCCTGCTTCATTCCATGCTCCAAGGCCAAATTTCCCTGTTACTTTCTTGGCTTCCTGCTTTTGCATTCCAGTCCCCTATAATGAAAAGGACATCTTTTTTGGGTGTTAGCATGCACTACTGTGTATAAAGTAGATAACTAACGAGAACCCTCTGTGTGGTACACGGAACGCTGCTTGGTGCTCTGCTGTGACTTTAGGCAGGCGTGGTGCATGTGCGTCAGTTCCAGTCTTCCAGTTCATCCCACACCCGCCCTGCTTCCCTTCCTCCTGTAGGTAAGTTCTCTACCTCTGAGTCTCTATTTCTGATTTGCCAGTGCATTTATCTGTACTATTTATCTAGATTCCACATATAAGTGATATACAATATTTTTCTCTTTCTGACTCTTTTCACTCTTTACAACAGTCTCTAGATCCAGCCACTTCTCTGCAAACAGCACTATTTTGTCCCTTTATACGGCTGAGTAGTATTTCATTGTATGTATATACCACATACTCTTTATCCATTCCTCTGTTGATGGATGTTTAGGTTGCATCCATGTCCTGGCCAGTCTGAATAGTACTGCAGTGAACATTGGGGTATATGTATCTTTTTGAATTATGGTTTTCCCCAGGTATATGCCCAGGAGTCGAATTGCTGGGACACATGGTAGCTCTGCTTTTATTTTAAGGAAACTTTGTACTGTTCTCTATAGTAGCTACACTGGGTTACATTCCCACCAACAGTGTAGGGAGGAGTCTCTTCTCTCCACACCCTTTCCAGCATTTATTGTTTGTAGATTTTTTGATGATGACCATTCTGACCAGTAGGAGGGGATACCTCTGTGTAGTTTAGATCAATTGAACAGAATAGAAAGCCCAGAAGTAAGCCCATGCACCTATGGTCACCTAATCTATGACAAACGAGGCAAGAATATACAATGGAGAGAAGGCAGTCTCTTCAGTAAGTGGTCCTGGGAAAACTGGACAGTTCAGTTGAGTCGCTCAGTCATGTCCAGCCCTCTGTGACTTCATGGACTGCAGCACACCAGACTTCCCTGTCCATCACCAACTCCTGGAGCTTGCTCAAACTCATGTCCATCGAGTCAGTGATTCCATCCAACCATCTCGTCCTCTGTCATCCCCTTCTCCTCCTGCATTCAGTCTTTCCCAGCATCAGGATCTTTTTCAGTCATTTCTTCGCATCAGATGGCCTTAAGTATTGGAGCTTCAGCATCAGTTCCTCCAATGAATATTCAGGACTGATTTCCTTTAGAATAGACTGGTTTGATCTCCTTGCAGTCCAAGGGACTCTCAAGTCTTCTCCAACACCACAGTACAAAAGCATCAATTCTTTGGAGCTCAGCTTTCCTTATGGTCCAACTCTCACATCCATACATGACTCCTGGGAAAACCATAGCTTTGACTATATGGACTTTTGTTGGTAATGTCCCTGCTTTTTAATATGCTGTCTAGGTTTGTCATAGCTTTTCTTCCAAGGAGCAAGCGTCTTTTAATTTCACAGTTACATGTAAGAGAATGAAATTAGAACACTCCTGGGAAGGGAGATGTGGGAGGTTCAAAAGGGAAGGTACAGATGTATACCTATGACTGATTCATGTTGAGGTTTGACAGAAAACAACAAAATTCTGTAAAGTAATTATCCTTCAATTAAAAAAAAATTAGAACACTCCCTAACACCATACACAAACTCAAAATAGATTAAAGACTTAAATGTGAGTCTAGACACTACAAAGCTCTTAGAGGAAAACATAGGCACAGCACTCTTTGACATAAATCACAGCAAGGTCTTTTTTGACCCACCTCCTAGAGTAATGAAAATAAAAACAAAAATAAACAAATGAGACCTAATTAAACTTAAAAGCTTTTGCAAGCAAAGGAAACCATAAATGAGGAGAAAAGACAACCCTTAGAATGGGAGAAAATATTAAAAAAAAAAAACAATGAAAAAATGGACAGAAGGCTTAAAGAGACATATCTCCACAGAAGACACACAGATGGCCAACAAACATGAAAAGATGGTCAGCATCACTGATTTTCAGAGAAATATGAGTATCATAATACAGTACTTTTCAACCTGGGCTACATATGTTTCTCAACCTAGGGAATTTTTTTTTTTTTTTTTTTAAATAATGCTGAGGCCCATCTTTCATTTCTTGGATTAAAATCTTCTGGAATGGAGTGTCAAGCATTGGTATTTATAGAAGTAATTCTATACTCTTTAAGTATTATGATATATAAATAGCGGTTAGCAACATTGTCCATTGTGTCATTTTCCCCTGTCTCTGTGCTTTTATGTAGGATGGAAAAGTGTTTACAGTCCTGGAATTTTGCGTTTAAACAAGCCTGCTTCAGATCTGGGCTATAGCACTGAGAATTTGAGTGACCTTGGAAAAGTTACCTAATTTTAAGATTGAATATCTTTGGGGGATTGTTATGTGGACTAAATGAGATATGTAAAGTTTTGCTACCCAATGAATTGTAGCCCCCCCAGGCTCCTCTGTCCATGGAAGTCTTCAAGCAAGAATACTTGAGTGGGTAGCTGTTCCCTTTGCCAGGCGATCTTCCTGACCCAGAGATCCAACCCAGGTCACCTTTACTTGTGGGCCACCAGGGAAGCCCCAAAGTATGTAACGAGGTGCCAGTCAAAACGCACACTCAGTAACAGCCGTACATGCTGGTTTGCTATTTTCTTTGTCTTGAACACCATCCTCTCACTTGACAAACACAGACGCCTCACTGAAATCTGCTCTCCCACTCCTCTGTGTCCCTTCCTCTCTCAGAGCAGTTACTATTCTGTGTTTTGATTGCTGGCTTGTTCTCTCTGGCTGGATTGTAAGCGTCTTGAAGACAATGACTGTATCTTTATCTCCCAGTTCCATCATGCAATACTAGTTACATGGTAGGTAGCCAAAGATTTGTAGAATGAATGACTCTAAAAAGGAAAAGAATGTGAACAGTACTGTTTTCGTGTTTTTCTAGTAGTAATTTCTTTTGGTCTGATATTTGAAGTGCTGGGGAAAAAAGACTAAAGTTTGGCACCGTGGCAAAATTTGCTATTAATATTCTCTTATTAAGATGTAAATAATGTACAGTGACCATAAAGAAACTATGTGTTTTACCTGGCAGTTCTTCAGCGACAATTCAGATAGAGGAACTTAAGTCATACTTTGAAAGAGGAACTTCTTTTTTATACAGCTTTAAAACATTTGCAGCTTTACCTGCAATGCCAGTTTTAATTTTTCATGTGTTTTTAAGCATATAACTTAAAACTTTTGTTGGACAAATATTTCTTGCTCAGCTAGATGTTAATGTAATTGCCTATTTACAATCCAGAAAATAATTTTATAAAAAATCTAGCTTGTTTGTGTTACCAAAATTTAAAGAGGGAGCTTGGACTGAAAGAATTTAAAATTCGGTGTTCTTGTAATTATTTATTAAATCTTTTTCATAATTTAGAATAATGGTCTTTACATGTACATTTTAGCGTTTTTTTTTTTTTTCCTTCTGAATTGGCAAAAGAGCACCATTGTACTCAAAATTTTTGAAGGAGTCACTGTGTGCATCCTCAAGGGTGGCAGAACAAAAATTCTGTTGTGCTTTTCTACAGCAGGTGCACATTTAGAGAGCTCCTTGGAAAGTAAGAACTTATTTATGCTCCCGAGGCCCTCTGACCTTCGTTTGTAAACTAAACTGTATAGAAGGGGAATACTAGACCTGGATGGGGCCTTTATTGGATAATTTCTCTTCCAAGACGCCTCATACATGTATTGGAGATCCCCAACTTGAGAAAAAAGCAAAACAATAACAAAACTCTGGCCATTCAGTAGTTCTGACACCATAAAATCTTGTTTTTGAGTGATAAGGAGCTTCTCTGAGAAGTTCACCCCCAGGCATGGTGAACTTGACTCTATGACAAAGTCATTCTTGGATGTACAGTTGTGAGCTCTGTAACATTGTAGTTGCCTTTTGGCTTTACCTTGTACTAGCTGGTGTAAACTGAGATCTGGCTTAGATTAAAAACTGAAGAAGCCCCTTCATTGTTAAGAACTTGAGGTTGCAAAGGCATCAGCAGCCCTTGTTTGATGTTCTCCATTATTTGCCCCAAACTGAAACTTTGGCAGCTTTGACATGTGGCAGAGACTGTGGGACTTGGTGGACGGGGCACTTAGTACATAGCAGAAGTAGCAGCACCACCTAGCAAGTATTTGTGAATGTATGTATATATAATTTCCAAAAATACTTCAGCTGATGGTTCAAGAGCTAGTGAAGTGGGTTACATACAGATAAAGGAAGTAAACTTGAGAGGTAGAAGGTCTTGCTCAGGGTCACGTGATTCATCATTTACTTCCTTGTCCTGTGGTGTCCCCGTGCTCTCTATCAGTGAACCTCAGGTTACATTTTAAGCTTTGATCTTGTTTGGTGTTTTTTTTTTGACATCTATACAGAGCCTATACTTTCCTAAATAAATGCCTCTTATTTAATCTTGCCTGTACTGTATGAAGTATAATATTTTAAGGTGCTTGTGTCTGTTTAAGTTTATAATTCTCAAGGTTTATGTAGAATGAAAACAGGTGTATTTGTTACATGATTTTTTTATACCATTCTGTTTTATAACTTGTTTTCAGAAGCTGATAGTCTATTCTAGTTTGGTTTCTTAAAAGCATTCAACTAATACGAGAAGACTTTATCATAAAGAAGAGTTCATAAGTATCACAAGTGCCAACTGAAGTTTGGATTGCTTATGAGCTCCTCAGAGGACTCTCTGAGGCAGAGTTGAATGCATACATTTTTGTAGAAGACTTCCTAATGAATGTTTGTGTGATATGTATTTTTCAAGTCCTGTTTTTAAGTGCTAGGAATAAAATGTTCTTAGAGGGGGAGATAGACAAGTACACAGACAATTAAAATACATCCTGGTTAAGTACTGTGACAGTTGCACATATCAGATGCTCAGGAGTTTGTAGGAGGGCTGTTGGGAGAGAGGAGTAAAGGGTAGGTACATGCCATTCAAATTGTTTTAGAAAGGGAACCCTGACTTGAGTATAAATTAGAATCTATAAAAGTTAGATGAAGAAAGAACTGCATGTTTTTCCTGTAAAGGGAGCAGCATTTTCCAAGGCCACAGATGAGCTTGGTAGGAACATGCACGTTGCCTGGATAGCTGGAATATTGGGACAAGACTAAGTAGTAAAATAGATGAGGCTGGAGGCATGGTCAGGATTCAGAACATGAAGGACTATGTTCTCCTTGTTAAGTTTGTATTTTCTTTTCAGAAAGATCACTTTGGTAGCACTCTGAAGAATGGATTATAGGGGGCCAGACTAGAGGCAAGTAGGCTGTTTTCTGTTGTGAATGAAAGTTGCTCAGTTGTGTCCGACTCTCTGTGACCCCATGGACTGTGGCCTGCCAGACTCCCCAGTCCGTGGAATTCTCTAGGCCAGAATACTGGAGTGGGTTGCCATTCTATTCTCCAGGGGAATCTTCCCAACCCAGGGATTGAACCCAGGTCTCCCGCATTGTGGGTGAATTCTTTACCGTCTGAGCCACCAGGAAAGCCCAAGAATACTGGAGTGGGTAGCCTATCCCTTCTCCCATGGATCTTCCTGACCTCAGGGTCTCCTGCATTTCTGGTGGATTCTTTACCAGCTGAGCTACCAGGGAAGCCCAAACTGTGCTCACTGAGGTTGGAACTCAGGACCTTCACATTATGAGACCGAAATGCTGCCTACTGTGCTAAGAAGGCAGACAGACGTTTGATGATGTATAAACATGGACTTAGCCCTCCAGGCTCCTCTGTCCATGGAATTCTCTAAGAATACTGGAGTGGGTAGCCATTCCCTTCTCCAGGGAATTTTCCCAACCCAGGGATCCAACCTGGGTCTGCAGCACTGCAAGCAGACTGTATTTCCTGAGTCCCCAGGGAAGGACTCTCTAAATTGCTTTAGCTGAGATGGTGAACAGAGGTGTTTAGAAAGTAGAATTGACAGATTTCTCACCAGAGCCGTTAAAGGTGAGTGCTGTCACCTAAATCAGGGAACCTAGGAGCAAGACACAGCTAGGGGATAGATAATCAGTTTAGCTTTGGATATATTGCATTTGAGATGCTGAGGGGTCACCAGGTGACAGTGTTCAGTGAGCAGTAGAAAGTGTAGGCTGTTTATTCCTTCTGTCCATTTATTAGCTGATGTTCTGTTTGGAAGAACTTTTCCTGCTTTACACTCTTCTCTTCCTCCTCCTTAGAACTTTGGCATGATCCAGTAGTCTTTAGGACTTCCCAGGTGGCTCAATGGTAACGAATCTGCCTGCCCAGCAGAAGACACACGTTCGATCCCTGGATCGGGATGATCCCCAGTGTAGGAAGTGGCGACCTTCTCCGGTATTCTTGCCTGAGAGATCCCATGGACAGAGAGGAGCCTGATGGGCTACAGCCCATAGGATCGCAAAAGAGTCGGACACAGCTCAGCGACTAAATAACAAGAAGAAATAGTGTTTTAAGTAATACTCTACTTTCTGGCCCAAAAAGGTATTTCAGGCTTTTACTTTCCTTGCCCTACTACTGAAATTAGCCATATATCTAGGGAGCCAGGTTCCTTTTAGTAGGAAATGGCATTTAGAATCTGTGGTGTGATCTTCAGGTGTGGTAAGTGTTACAGCTTTTCATTGCCATTTTGCAGAATATATTTACACCTTCATGGATGATAAAACCAATGGAATGGAATTCTATATTTAATGTTTTGGGCATGTTAATTTGGAGATATTGTTGAAAGTCAAATAGTTTTAATGGTCTGCTGATATAATTTAACTTGTAATTTCATAATGAAACATAAAACATAAGACTAGTATTTGTTAACTTTTAACATGTGTTAGTGTCTGTGCTACACATTTAGTGGATATATTTTAAAATTTTATGTTTAAAAAGAAGCTGTTTACATTCCTGATTGTACAAAAAATAAATGTTAAGCAGATTATCTATTACATGGTTAATAACTGATAGAGGCAGGATTTGAAACCACAGCTGTCTCCAGAGTCCCAAGTTTTTAACCGCACTGTTAGGCTGAAGGCAGCCTAACAATAATTTGGAGAAGATTCTTCAGCATAACTTTTGATTATAGAATTATAGCTGCAAACTGTGTATATCTTGAGTTTGAATTTGTATTGACCATAGAGATCCATCCTGAGAGGGTTTTTTGTCTTGTTTTTAATGTGTGTTTACTTGGCTGCATTGGGCATTAGTTGGGGCACGCGGGCTCTCTAGCTGTGTCACGTGGGATCAGTAGTTTTAGGGCACGGGCTTAGTAGTTGCTTCATGGCGTGTGGGATCTTAGTTCCCCAACCAGGGATTGAACCCATATTTCCCTCATTGTAAGGCAGATTCTCAACCACTGAGCCACCAGAGAATCCCCTGAGGGTTTTCTTTTTAATTGCTGAGATAATGAGTAAAATACCTTGGTTGATGAATGTTTTAGATAATTGATGTTGCATTGAATGTTGTATGTGATCACAAGCATTTCACAGGTAAGAAATTCACTAGATTTAGACTTGTAGAAACAGAAAAATTCAGAATTGCTCTAAGCATTCCAATTTGAATTTTCCAAGTTTAATTAGTTTTATAAGCATGTGTAGAAGAGCTGAATTGAGATATGTAGTTGAGAGCAGCACACTGCTTGGTGCAGCATTGAGGGAGGGGATAGAAATCCCAGAGTGCTTAATTAGAAGTGTATGCTTAACAGAATCATTAATTTCTCATACATACAGAGCTACAAACGTGAATTGAATATGTCATTTTACAGTGAAATTGAAAAGCCATAGAACATGCCTACAGTGAATGCGTTAGGTGTGGGTCGTTGAAGGGCAGCTTGTAGGATGACATTGGTCTCACGTACCTCAGCTTGCCCACCTTCACTCACTCACATAACTGACTGGCTGGGACAGTATTGCTGATGTGTTTCATGATGTGCTGAGTCATCACCATTTCCTCACCTTCTTTTTGGCCAAATGGGACTAATTATTTTTATCCTCTAATCCTGAGTTGGTATTCGTTCTTCTAATTTGTGTGTGTTCAGTCGCTCAGTCATATCTGACTCTGTGACTTCATGCCCCTGGATAATTTTTCCACTATTTTGTAGTTACAGAACCAAGGTCTGATGTAGGTGTTGCTGCTCTAGAATGTCATAAATTCCTAGTTTTCCCATCGTCTTCATGATTTCCCTCTTTTGTTCAGTAGAGCAACTTTCAAGTGCACAATGTAAATAACATTGCTTTAAATATAGCATTTACGTTTTTTATTACCAAAAAATGTCTGTAAGACTTCCAGTCTGCCTCTGTCGGGGTTGTTTTGGGTGTCTATAATAGCTTTTATTGATCTTGGACACACCAGGAGCCTAACAGACAATGCAGTACCTTAAGCCTGTGTCAGTGATAATTGGTACAGAAACCACAAGAAACCCCTTTCTAAGACCAGCGTTACACAGTCAACAACTATAAATACTTATTGTCTCATGTAGACCAAAAACCATAACCAACCGTATCATATAAGAATTTATCAGTTTGCTATTACAACTATCCTTTGTTCTGAAAGATTATTTTCTCTTGTTTCATAAATGCTTAGCATCTTGTGACCCTAAGACCAGGTGCTCTGGAGGGACCAAGGTTTACTAGACATCTCAGTGCTTGTGTCCCTCCTCTTTAATAGGTTATCAACCAGATAACCCGGAGTGGCGTGTGTGCGTGCGTGTTCAACTGCTAAGTCATGTCTGACTTTTTTTGACCCCATGGACGGTAGCCTCCAGGCTCCTCTGTCCATGGTATTTTCCAGGCAGGATTACTGGAGTGGGTTGCCATTTCCTATTCCAGGGGATCCTCTCAACCCAGGGATCGAACCCATGTCTCTTGTGGCTCCTGCATTGACAGGCAGGTTCTTTACCACTGAGCCACCTGGGAAGCCCCCAGAGTGGCATAAATCCTACCAATAAACCACTTGTTCTAAACTTTAATGTGTATCAGAACCACCTGTAGGTCTCATTAAACCACAGACTGCTAGATCCTGCTCCCAGAGATTCTGATTCATTAAATATGGAAATGCACATCTTTGCCAAGTTCCCAAGTGACAATGGTGGTGCTACTGTAAGAGTCTTTTAGGTTGTAACTTACATGCAGCAAAACCCAGTTCTGGTCAGTTTAAAGAAAAGGAATTTATTAAGAGGATAGTGGGTAGGTGTAGACGTGTCGGGAGTGCTGGAGAAACAGACGTGGAGCTAGACAGGCCTGACTCGTACTCCTTATCACATGCTTGGTAAGGATACTGCTGCTGCTTGCGTTGAACACAGTGGGTACCATGACTTGCAGTGCTGGTCAGGTACACTGCATGTGTTGACAGAGCCTTCAACCACAGTTCTCGCTTCTTGGTATCACTAGATTAAAAGTTTGTGATGAGTATATCTGATTGGGAGCACTTGGATCATTTGCCTGTGCCATAGTTTTATGGAAGCTTGGAAAAGTAGAAATCTGATGTTTCCAGTTTCCACCTCATTCATGCTTGACTTTCTTGGTAGATATTTTTGACCATATGCATTAGAAGTTGGGCTTCCCAGGTGACACAGTGGTCAAGAATCCTCCTGTCAATGCGGGAGACCCAATACGTAGGTTCGATCCCTAGATCAGGAAGATCCCCTAGAGTAGGAAATGGCAACCCACTCCAGTATTCTTGCCTGGAAAACCCCATGGACAGAGGAACCTGATGGGCTACAGTCCATGGGATTCCGAAGAGTCGGACATGACTGTGTGAATGAACACACAAACACACATTATGACTTTACAGAGTATTCCCTAGGGACCAAATTTAGCCTACCGGGTATTTTGTAACTAAAGTTTTGTTGGAATGTACCCACTCCCATTCATTTACCTCTGGTGGTTTGTTTTGTTTTGTTTTGTTTTTTTGGTTGTTTTCATGCCGCACAGGCAAGGTAGATTAGTAGTAGTGACAAAAACCATATGGCCCAGAAAACCTAGAATGTTTACTGTCTGACCCTTTATAGAAAAAGTTTGCTAACTCCTAATAGGAGTAATCCTAATACTTCTCTTCAAATCCTTGTGGTCACCATTTATAGATGCCATTGTAGAACTGAATGTAAACTGACCAAATTGTTGAAGAGAAGATTGGAGACAAATAAAGGGCGAAGTTTTAGATATTTGAAGAAGGACTTGCAGAATCTAAAGTTGAGAAACTTTGTCAGCCTTTATTCAGTCAGAGCACTGGAGAACCATATGTATTTAAAAACTTGTGAATTATATTTTCACAGACTTTAAAATTGAAGAGTGAATTCCTAATTGCCAGCTATTGATGTCCCATCACCAGTGATGTACCAAAGATATCCTTTGACTTGAAAACAGGAAATTATATGACATAGTTCATTTGAGAATCTCAGAAAACTCTGGAACTCCTGGACTCTAGTCTGCCCTCATCTGGCAGATCAGGTTTTGGGACTTCTAATTTTGTTTGTCATGACATACATAACCTTTTGTGTTACAGTTTTGAAAACTTGTTTGCCACTAAAAATTGTCTGATGTCAGAAAATAACAAGCATATTTCCATGGGCTAGGCATTTTGTGAGTGTCTGGCCAGGTTATGATGACTCTTAACTAAAAGGGTGGGGCCCCAGCAGCTGTGTTTATCGTATATGACTACACCTACCAGCCATTGTTTTGGAAGCCCTAGCTCATGCATTAAAGCTAGGGGAAAAAATTACCTGCATATATATATATATGGAGGAGGAAACAATACTGTTCTTGTTCACAGGAGATTTTATTGTATAGTAGAAAATCCAAAAGAATCTGCAAACTATCAGTTTTGTTAAGGTTTATAGTATATATCTTAAACTTATCACGACCTTCAAGTTATATTATACTGTTTCTCATATAATAAAAGAACCTTACAATGTTATACCTACATTTTTACCTCCTGGCCTTTGCTGTTGTGATGCATTTTACTTGTACACGTCTTATAAACCTCAGAATACGTTGTTATCATTATTGTTGCTGTTTCTTTAAATAGTCATGTTTTTTAAAATAGGAAAAAGATTTATATTTACCCATGTAGTTACCATTTCCAGTTTTCTTCATTCTTTGTATAACTCCAGATTTCCATCTGGTATTGTTTTCCTCTTTTATGGAAATAACTTTTATTTTTGTAGAGCAGGTCTGCTGGTAATTGATTGATTCAATCTTTGTATATATGAAAAATATTTGCTTTCCTATTTGAAAGGTATTTCGACTGGAAGAATATTCTAGATAATTTTTTTCTCTTACGACTTTAAAGGTGTTAACTACAGTGTTGTCTGGATTGCATTGTTTCTGACTAGAAGTGTTCTGTAATTCTAATTATTATTCTCACTGTGTAATTTACCTTCTTTCTCTAACTACTTTTTTTTTTTCTTCTTCTTTTGTCCTGAGTCTTTGTTGCCACATGCAGGCTCTCTCTAGTTGTGGTGAGTGAGAACTACTCTTGATTGTGGTGCATGGACTTACCGTGGTGGCTTCTCTTGTTGCAGAGTACAGGCTCTAGGCATGTGGACTTTGGTAGTTGTGGCTCACGAACCCTAGAGTTCAGCCTCGGTAGTTGTGGCACACAGGCTTAGTTGCTCTGTGGCATGTGGGATCTTCCCAGACCAGAGATCGAACCTGTGTCCCTGCATTGGCAGGCGGATTCTTATCCACTGTACCACCAGGGATGTCCTCTGCCTGCTTTTACAACTTTCTCTTTATCATTTCTTAAGCAGTTTATGTGCTTTGCTATTGTTTATTTCATATTTCTTGTGCTTGAGTTTTGTTGAGCCTTATGGATGTGCAAGCTTATAGTTTTTAATCAAATAAGGAAAACTTTCCACCGTTTTTCAAATTATTTTTTTTTCTTCGTTTTCTTCACAGTGGCTCCAATTATACTTTTGTTGGGCTGTTTGAAGTTGTTCCCTGTCTCACTGGTGCTCTGTTCAGATTTTTTTCGTCTTTTCTCCCTGTGTTTTATTTATTTATATTTATTCTTTTAAATTTAAGTATAATTTGATTTACAGTATTGTACAGTATTAGTTTATACATACAACATAGCCATTCAGTATTTTTGCAGGTTATCCTCCATTTACAGTTAATATTGGCTCTATTCCTATGCTGTACATTACATCCTTGTATCTTCTTTATTTTATACTTAGTAGTTTGTACTTATTAGTCTTCTACTAGCCCTATCTTGGCCTCTCTCCCCATCAGTAACAACTAATTTGTTCTCTATATCCATGAGTGTTTCTGTTTTGTTATATGTATTCATTGGTTTTATTTTTAGATTCCACATGTAAATGATAACATATAATATTTGTCTTTTTCTGTATGACTTATTTCACTAGGCATAGTATCTTCCAGGTCCATCTATGTTCTTTAAAAGGGCAAAATTTCACTCCTTTTCGTGGTTGAGCAGTTTTCCATTGTGTGTATATGTGTGTGCACACACATTCACATACCACATCTTCTTTACTCATCTATTGGTTGACACTTAGTTGCTTCAGTATCTTGGCTATTGTATGTAAATAATAGTGCTATAAACATTGGGTACATTGGGTACATGCTGGATCATATGGTAGCTCTATTTTTCTTTTTTTGAGGAACCTCCATATTGTTTTTCATAGTGAAAGTGAAAGTCACTCATTTGTGTCTGACTGTTTGCGACCCTATGGCATATATATACAGTCCATGGAATTCTCCAGGCCAGAATACTGGAGTGGATAGCCTTTCCCTTCTCCAGGGGATCTTCCCAACCCAGGGATCCAACCCAGGTCTCTTGCATTGCAGGCGGATTCTTTACCAGCTGAGCCACAAGGGAAGCCCAGGAATACTGGAGTGGGTCGCCTGTCCCTTCTCCAGCGGATCTTCCTGACCCAGGAATTGAACCAGGTTCTCTTGCATTGCAGATGGATTCTTTACCAACTGAGCTATCTGGGAAGCCCTATGGTAGTTTTCCATAGTGGCTGCACTAATTTATATTCCCTTTCCTTCTAGGACTCTCTTATCCCCACATCCTTACCAGCATTTGTTATTTGTGATCTTTCTGGTGGTAGGCATTCTGACAGAACTGAAGTAATGTTTAATTGTGGTTTAATTTCTCTGCTGAATTAGTGATGTTATGCATCTTGTCATATGTCTATTGGCCACCTGTATATCTTCTTTGGAAAAATGTCTTACATGTCTTCTGTCCATTTTCTGAGTTTTAATTCTTTGATAATTAATTTTATAAGCTATTTATCTATTTAGGATATTAAGTCCTTGTCAGTCATATCATTTGTAAATATTTTCTCTCATTGAGCAGTTGATTTGTCCTTTTGTTTCTTAACCTTTAGGTGGTCATACAGAGTGAAGTAAGTCAGACAGAGAAGAAACATTGTATCACAACCCCTATAGGTGAAATCTCAAAAGAAATGATACAAATGAATTTACAAAACAGGAAGAGCCTTACAGACTTAGAGAATGAATTTATGGTTTGGGTGGGGGAAGGATGAGGGAAGGGATAGTTTCGGAGTTTGGGATGCACATGTACACTGTGTTTGAAATGAATAACCAGCAGGGGCCTACTGTATAGCACATGAACTCTGCTCAGTGTTATGTGGCAGCCTGGATGGGAGGGGAATTTGGGAGAGAATGGATACATGTGTATGTGTGGCTGAGCCCCTTCCCTGTTCACCAGAAACTATCACAACATTGTGAATCAGCTATACTCCAATACAAAATAGAAAGTTTTTTTTTCAACTCTTAATGTTTAATTAGGTCTCATCTGTTTTTGCTTTGGTTTTTGTTGCCTTAGGAGACAGGTACAAAAGAATTATTGCTTTGATTTACAGAGTGTTCTGTAGTCAGAGTGTTCTGCCTGTATTCTCTTCTAGGAGTTTATGGTTTCAGGTTTTACATTTAGGTCTTTAATCCATTTTGACTTTTCTTTGTATATGGTTTGAGGAAATGTTTTAATTTCATTCTTTCACATATAGCTGTCCAGTTTTCCCAGCACAGCTTATTGCAGAGAGTGTCTTTTTCCCAATTGTATGTTCTTGCTCCCTTTGACTTAGATTAATTGACTATAGGTGTGTGGGTTTATTTTTGGGTTCTTTAACCCAAAAATTCTATTCTATTTCCTTGATCTATTGTGTCTTCTTTTGGAGCCAGTACCATACTGTTGGGCTTCCCTGGTGGCTCAGAGGTTGAAGCATCTGCCTGCAGTATGGAAGATCTGGATTCAATCCCTGGGTCGGGAAGATTCCCTAGAGAAGGAAATGGCAACCCACTCCAGTATTTTTGCCTGGAGAATCCCATGGACGGAAGAGCCTGGTGAACTACAGTACACAGGGTCGCGAAGAGTCAGACAGGACTGAGCAACTTCACTTTCACTTTCCTTTCACCATACTGTTTTGATTATTGTTACTTTGTAGTATAGTTTTAAGTCAGGGAGCATGATACCTCAAGCTTTGTCTTCTTTCTCAAGATTGCTTTGGCTATTTAGGTTCTTTTGCAGTTCATATAAATTTTAGGATTATTTGTTCTAGTTCTTTGAAGAATGTCGTGGTTATTTTAATTGGGGACTGCATTAAATCTGTAGATTATTTTGGGTAGTATGGACATTTTAACAATATTAGTTCTTCCAGTCCATGAGCACAAAACATCTTTCCATTTCTTTTTATTGTCTTCAGTTTCCTGTATCAGTGTGTTACGGTTTTGAATGTATAGGCCTTTCACCTCCTTGGTTAAGTTTATTCCTAGGTATTTTATTCTTTTCATGCAGTTTCAAATGTGATTGTTTATCCTGTTTTCTCTTTGTATAGTTCATTATTAGTATATAGAAAAGCAACAGGTTTCTATATGTTAATCTTGTATCTTGCAACTTTACTGAATTCATTTATTCTAATAGTTTTTTGGTGGAGTCTTTAGAGTTTTCTATATAAAGTATGATGCCATCTGCAGATAGTGACAGTTTTTCTTCTCTTCCAATTGAGTCTTATATTTTCTTTTCTTGTCTGGTTGCTATGCCCAGGACTTCCAGTACTATGTTAAATAGAAGGGCCAAGAGTGGGCATCTTTTTTCCCAAGTTTCCAAGGTATTGAAGCAGAAGTGCTGAAGGTTAGGTCTGAGCTGGTTCCCTTTTCTCTAAGCATGTGTCTCATCCCTCCCAACTTTGACATTTTCACCCCGGAGCGTAGCAGTGCTGAGGCACGAGGGGCCAGAGTGGGCAGTCATCGTGGGCCCAGGTGCATGCTGGGGCGGGCCCAGCACACTGGAGTTCCAGGCGGCTTCAGACCTTCTGTCCCCACAAATGCCGGTAATGGTTGCCTTCACCCCATTCAGATGCATGCTGGGTCTGAACTGACTCTGTCTGTCTCAATGACTTAATCTACTTGGAAGTGTCAGCCTTTGCCCTAGTGGGGAGCTGTGCTGTGGAGCAAGAGGGGCTGAAATTGCCCCCAGCATGGGCCAGGGTACACTCTGGGACCGATGTAGGAAGCCAGCTGGAGTCCCTGACATTTTCAGTTGCTTTTTCCATCTTGTTTTGAGAGCAAGCAAGTATATACGTGCTCTTCACTAGCGGAGTCTAGATTTCTCACAGCAGCCCCTGCCAGTCCCACTGGCCTTCTAGCTAGCCATGTGGACTTATCTTTCTGGTGTTGGACTCCAGGGCTAGGTTTCCCAATTTGTGGTTTGGGTCTTGACCTGATTGCTTCTCTTCCCTTCTTATCTGACTTCATGTGGATCTTTCTTTACAGCCTTGGTTGTATGAGCCTTTCTGCCAGTCTCCAGTTTGTTTTCAGTGAGAATTGTTCCCCATGTAGATATATTTTTGATGTGTTCATTGGGGGAGGTGAGTTCAGACTCCTCCTAATCTGCCATTTTGATCTCCTTTCCCCATGGTTTTTTAAAAAATTAATTTATTTATTTTGCCTGCACTGGGTCTTTGTTGCTGCACTTGGGCTTTCTCTAGTTGCGGCGTGTGGAGCCTACTCTCTAATTGTGGTGCATGGGCTTCTCATTTTGGTAGCTTCTCTTGTTGCAGAGCACTAGCTCTAGGGTGCACAGGCTTCAGTAGTTGCAGCTCACAGGCTCTAAAGCGTGAGCTCAGTAGCTGTGGCTCAGTAGTTGCTCCATGGCATGTGAAATCTTCCAGGGCCAGGGATTGAACCCTTCTGCCTTGTTTTGGCAGGCAGATTCTTAATCACTACACCACCAGGGAAGTCCTGGAATTTTTTAATACCCCTTCTTATATGGCTAATCTTTTCTATATTTTCCTGAACATGAGTATAGTTTTAATAAGTTTTTAAATGTCTTTTAAATTCTATTATGAATTCTATTATCTGATAATTACTGAGTTGATTTTGGTTGGTGTTTTTTTTTTTTTTTTTTCTCATTATGGGTCATTTTCCCTGTTTCTTTGCATGCCTGATGATCTTTGATGGACTACCAGAGATTGTGAAGTTTACTTTCTTATGTGCTAGGTATTTTTTATTTCTTATAAATATTTTTCTGGGGCAGAGTTAAGTAATTTGGAAATTCTTTTGATCCTTTTGGGGCTGTTTTTTGAACTATGCTGAGTAGCACCAGAGTAGCATTTAGTGAGGCATTGATTTTGCCCTAATACTGAATCCAAAGGCTCCTGAGTATTCTACTAAATGTGTTCTGAATTATGAGATTTTTGCAGTCTCTCTGGTGGGAGTAACAACTTTTCTGGTCCCAGTGTGAGTTTTGGGTATTGTTCCCTCTAATCCAGGAAATTTCAACCTCAGAACTATTGTTTTGGCCCAGAGAATTCTTTATTTTAAGGCTTTGTCTTGGGCATCACAGGATATTTAGCAGCATCTCTGGCTTATAGTCAGTGGATGCTAGGAGCACTTCCCCCTACCCCTTCAAAAATGATGACAGCCCCAAATGTCTCCAGAAATAACTCTGTCACCCAAGGAGCAAAATCAGTCTTGATTGAGGACCACTACGCTAATTCCTTAAGGTGATTCTTTCTCTGAATTCAGAAATTTCTTCCTGTACTTGAAATGGTTGGTACTCAAGCTAAGACTCAGGTGAAACCCTCTGTAAGTTGGCAGCACGTTCTTCTCTTGTGTGTAGTATGCACCTCCTCCCTCCTGCTCTGCAGACTTCAGCTGCGCTCTCCTCCCTGGTGGCCAGGTGATTCTCAAAACGTGCTTAGTCGCTTCAGTCATGTCTGACTCTTTGTGACCCTATGGATTGTAGCCTACCAGGCCCCTCTCTCCATGGGTTTCTACAGGCAGGAATACTGGAGTGCGTTGCCCTGCCTTCCTCCAAGGCATCTTCCCAAACCCAGGTCTCCCACATCGCGGGCAGATTCTTTACCACTCAGCCACTGGGAGCCCTCTTCTCAAGACACCACCAAGCATTTTTTTCCCCTTTCTCAAGTTCACTGTCTTTTTTCTTTTTTTTTAAACTGATGTTTTTATCTCTTGAAAAATGTTGTTTTATTTATTATGACTTTTTGTTGTTTTAGGTGGAAGGTAAGTCCAGCCCCTCTTTTTCCACCTTGAATGAAAGCTTAAGTCTCAACAGTTTGTATTTCACTTTGGAGGGGATGTCTTGTAATGCTCTTGACCACTGCACCTCTAAAAACATTTAAGCTGCAGGTCTTTGAGCCCTCATAGAATTAATATCTCATTTTCTGGAGTTGAGTGTGTTCTCCAAGACTCCACAATACCAGGTACCTCTTGCTTATTTTCTTGTTGGTTCTTTCCTGTCAGCAAAATATGTATGTAATGTGTCAGGTGGTCTAGATGTTTTCAGGTTTATTATGACAGAAACTTGAGAAAGTTAAAACAGCCCTTAGGCAAAACTGTAAATTAATGCGGTCCTACATGGTTGCTGTTTTTTGTACTTTTTACTTTAGTAACTGGAATGGAAAAGAATACATTGACCAAATCAACACCCGAAGCTTAATTAAACAGTTCCTTCAACAGTATTATGTTTGGGACTTGCAGCTGTGCCCAGGGCTAAAATTTGGTTAAGTGTCTGGCAGTCTGTAGTCATTTTTCTGGCAGTCTGCTTTTTCCAGATTATGCATGGGAAGTACCATCACCCTGCATACTTAAAAATCTTTACTGGCGGCATTAGTCTTTGCTTCTTTGCCCCTTTGGAAAAGCAATATTGTCTTTTACTTACTGTCTTGTTCTGGGGAATGGGGCAATTTCAGAGGCCTTCCCAGTTGGTGCTAGTGGTAAAGAACTCACCTGCCAGTGCAGGTAGACCTAAGAGACATAGGTCTGATCCCTGGTAGGGACGACCCCTGGACGAGGGCTCAGCAGTGCACTCCAGTATTCTTGCCTGGAGAATCCCACAGCCAGAGGAACCCGGTGGGCTACAGTCCATAGGGTCTCGCACAGAGTTGTAAATGACTGAAGCGACTTCTTAGCATGCATGCACACAGAGGTTTCTACTTGACCTTTTCCACCATGACAGCTTTTACCACATAGGATCCTTTGTGAGGGTTATTCTAACTGCCAGTTATATAAATTTAGTTACAAACTTTGGGAGTAGAGAGAGACTATTAGGGTGGGTCTGCAGGCTCAGTGAGAGCTCACTGTGAACCAGACTTTTGCCAGTACTCTGCTTATTATCCCAACTCAGAAAGTTTTGGCTGGGAGGTTATTTCTTTTGTCCCACAGAACCTTGACTTTGATCATTCTCTTAGTCCCATTCAGCTGGTCTGGTCTCAGAAAGAATCACATATTTGGTACTTTGGTGCTGTTCCATTGGCCTTTTTCTCTCAGTGAGGCTATTTTGGGCTTACTCACAACGTTGGTGGACTCAGGGTATTTGAATCTTAGAAGTTACACAACCTCATTTCTGCCACATTCTTTGGATCAGAACAAATTACAGGACGAGATTCATAGGGAGGGTGCCTAGTTGTCAGTTTTGATGAGGGAGTGACAAAGTCTCATTGCAAAATAGGATATGGGATAAGATTTGTCATTGTAGCCCTCTTTGAAAGTACAGTTTATCGTATCACTGCTCCATCTGCTGTCTTATAGAATTTTATAGACCTTATTTAGGTCTACAGACTAATTTGTTAGTTTCTTCTTTTAATCTGTTCATCTCTCTTTTAAAAAAAAAAAATACTTAAAAGTCTTTTTCACTCTTATTTTGGTAAGGATTTAGCAGAGATATGTGTGGTCATTGAATCCATCACGGTTAATTGGCAGTTGTAATCTTCGGAATCAGAGATTATTGCTTTTTTCCTTAGGACTTCTTCTTCTTGTCTTACTTGGGAAAAAAGCTGTCGTGTCTTTTTCTTTGTCATCTGATAATTCTTGGATAGTTACATATCAGTAAGAGGGAAGGTGGTGTTTGGGAGCAGTCTGCCTTGGTATAAAGACATTACTCCTTGTAAGAAAATAAGGAGGTACATTTTTTGTAAGGAATTTAAGTTTCTTTGTAATCACTGTGCACTAGCATTCTGTGGTAAAATACTGTGTTCTGACAGGAATATTCCCTGCTTCCATACTTTTCTCTTGCTATGCCATTGCTTTTAGCAGAGGTTATACTATACCTCTGTATTAACCTGCATTTATTAATATCTAATTATCTGAATGAGGGCTAGAGACACATTCCCCAGTTCTCTTAGAGAGGGAAAGAACATGACTGAGCGACTAACACTTCACTGATAACACTTTATCGTGTGTGCGTGCATGCATAGTTGTGTCCAACTCTTTGTGACCCCCATGGACTGTAGCCCACCAGGCTCCTGTGTCCCTGGGATTTTCCAGGCAAGAATACTGGAGTGGGTTGCCATTTCCTATTCTAGGGGATCCTCCTCACCTGGGATTGGACACACATCTCTTCCTTTTGCTGCATTTCCTGCGTTGGCAGGCAGGTTCTTGACCACTGCTGCACCTGGTGAACCCCTTCAGTCTATTTGAAAGAGACTTTTTTCTTTTTTAAGAAAGTCATATTTTAAGAGGAGTAAGGACAAGCAGAGTCATCTCCACAGAGGAGATCAATTAGGATGCTTAAAGATCTGGAACCTGCAAATACTGAGACTGTTATCTGGAGGTAAAAAAAAAAAAAAAAAGATTTAAGATGATGGGATAACTTTTCAAATGTTTGAGGGTCACTAAAGAAGAAAGATTACATATGTTTCGAAGTGAAGTAGACCTTGGTATGAAATAATGAATTTTTGATTTCTGGCATTGTTTGTCAGCCATGCTGAGGAGGGGTTCCTGTATGAGTTGAGGGAATTCTTCTCAACCTTTTCAGATCTGTTGTTGTTCAGAGATTTTTGTGACTCTTCCATGGTAACAATTGTGTCATAAGTGGTTGTTGCTTACAGAATTGTGGAATATCACTATATATATATATATATATATATATAGGACTTCCCTGGTGGCTCAGACGTTAAAGTGTCTACTTGTAATGTGGCAGACCTGGGTTTGATCCCTGGGTTGGGAAGATCCCCTGGGGAAGGAAATGGAAGGAGATGGCAACCCACTCCAGTACTCTTGCCTGGAAAATTCCATGGATGGAGGAGCCTGGTAGGCTACAGTCCATGGGGTTGCAAAGAGTCAGACACGACTGAGCAACTTCACTTTTCTTTCTATTATTTTTTTTGATTAAATATTTATTGAGCAGCTAGGGAAATGCAAAGGTGATTAAAACATGGTCAGAAGTGAGGCAGTTGCACAAATAATGGAAAGCAAAATATAAGGTTCACTGAATCACAGCCATCAGAAGACTTTTAGGAGATCAAGAAATTGCTTCCAGCTTGGAAGTGGGCATGGTTGGGTGGCCAGTCAGGAAAGGGGATTGAGATTAAAATAGAAGACTTCAGTCTGGATTATTGCTGATACTCAGTTTAGACTATATTTGTCTTTCTTTTTCCTCTATCCCCATCTTTGGGTTTAATTTACCAGTACTGCCCAGGATTGCTCAGTGTGTGTTTTCTGTGCTTGCTTGCATTTTTGCTTTAATGTCTTCTACAGAGCCAGGTCCTTTCAATGTCTTGGGAGGTTTTTTCTCTCTTTTTTTGAAGGATTCTTGACCTTTTAATCTTGGTGTTGACGGTTTTGAGTCTTTTCCATTCTGGTTTAATTTTTGTGCATTTTTGGATGTAATATCTCATACAGATTTCTTTACTGGAGCTTTTTCTTCAGCTTCCTCATCAAAGTTGTCACCATCACCATCTTCATCATCGTCTTCATTAGCAGCATACTTTACTTTTTTGTGGGGAACCTTGCTACCACTTCCAGGGGCAGAACGCCTTCCAGATATACTTAGAGTTTCACATCCTCCTCCTCTTCATCTTCTGACTCTGCGTCTTCCTCCACAGCTACTAAGTGCTGTCCACTGACAGGCACAGGCCCTGAACCACACTTCAACTGTGCGACCACAGGTGGTGGTATTTGAAAGCCCCCAAGGGAAACATTTGACTGTACAGACATTTTCAAAGTTGCCAGTGTTACTTTAATTGGACTGCCTTCATGATTCATCGCCTCTTCTTCAGCAATGTGCAATCATCCTTTGCACCAGCCCCTAAACTGATCATTCTTAAAGATAGCTGGTGCTCATTTTCATCATTATCCACCTTAAAGTGATAATCTTTGTCAACCTTTAGTTCACAACCAAAAAGATAGTTCTGGGCCTCAAGGGGCTGGTGTCTGTGGTTTGGAGGCATGCACTTAGATGGATGGAAATAAACAACTACTGTTGAGGAAAACAGCCTCCCAGGCCAGAATCACACCAGGGAAAATATTTTTAGAAGTATAAGTTCCTAATCTAAAATCTTCTCTGTTTTACAGGACTTAAATGCTATTTATTCTTATCTTCATGGAATGGAAATATTATCAAATCTCAGGGAACATCAGCTTCGGTAAGTATGATGCTGTGTTTAAGAGCATGTGCTAAGAGGTTTATTCAAATCAGTTCGGATAGATAGTTGCAGGGGCCAAATCATTTAGGGGCTTTTTTATAGGCTATGCATAGCAACTGGCCCTTCTTATTCCAGTTTTTCTTAGCCATGGACCTTGAGCAAGTCTTAACATCTAAGCTATAGTTTAGTCTTCCTTAAAATAGGGATAAAAAGATTAACTTGGTTACAACATTTTGAGGATTAAATGAGAATATTTAAAGCAAAGTACAGTGCTCAGTCTGTGCTATCTAGAGAAAACAGAACTGTTTTCTTTTTGTACTTTGTATTGATATTTATTATATAAAATGCTTAAGATGGGCTTGGTATGATGTGGTATTATATTAAAGTGGAAGGAGCAAGACTCGTGATTGGTTATAAGCTTCTATGGACAGTACCCATGAACTTTGTGAACCTCATTTTTCTGTTCTATAAAATGAGTTCTCTCTCCTGCCACCTTGTATCATTGTGATTATGTTTGTAAAAGCACTTTTGAGTGCTGTAAGTACTAACTGTTGTAACTTTGTATAAATTTTGATTAAACCCCTTTACTTTCCTGTGGCCAGCTTAACTGTCACTTTTCTGGCTGTTCTTTAAGTTTCTGGCTATGGACCAAATTGCTAAAATATGATTGTTTGGGATTTATTATTTTCTGTTTTCTGTGTAACATTATTCAGATGTTAGTATATGTCAAACAAGTGTATCAAGAAGAAAGAAGAAAATTGAAAACTAGAGTGTTAGTAATAGAGTATTTTTAAATGTAA
This sequence comes from Cervus canadensis, assembly GCF_019320065.1. NCBI lineage: Eukaryota > Metazoa > Chordata > Mammalia > Artiodactyla > Cervidae > Cervus > Cervus canadensis. Next base: position 84,378,011 of record NC_057389.1, on the reverse strand, counting down.
GCAAATTTGTGTTTATTAAACAGATTTGTATGTGTGTGATGTTTATATTTTTAAACTCTAGTGAAAAATTTAGTGGTAGATCTGATAACTTTCTGTTGTGGTAGCTGTTAACAATTATTAAAACAATTTAAGATAATTTAAAATTATTTTACTTTTTAAAAAATATGTTAGATTGATGTCTGCAAGAGCACGCTATGAGAGATACAGTGGCAATCAAGTTCTTTTTTGGTAAGTATTTCCTGAATTAAGTTAATAATGTTTAAAGTTTGGGCTATTAGCAGGGAAATTCATTTGATTTTGAAAGTTTCTGTGGAAGAGATGGAAATACATTCCTGAACTGTGAAATATACATAGAACTCAGGGAAGAAGTAAGTGCAATAAAGTTTAATAAACAAGATACATCTGTGTAACGACTATGCAGTGAATATATAGAACATACTAGCTTTTAAGAGGGCTCAGTCAGCCGTCTTGGAAAGATAGTCTAGCTCTGATGGCTGTCACCCTAGATTAGTTTTGTCTCTGAATTTCATATAAAAATTCATACAAAACCTTTTGGTCAGGCTTTATATACTTCACAGATGTCAATTCTTCCATGTTTTTACATTCATTCTTTTTCAGTACAATTATGTGAAAAAAATAATTTATCTTTCCCACTACTAATAAATATTTGGGTTGTTTACAGTATTTTTCCTATCATAAATAGTTTCTATGAATATTTTATTCATGTCTTTTTGTACCCTTATTTACTCATTCCTTTGGGGAATATTCTTAGGAATAAGCATTGGAAATACATGTGCTCATATTTAGGAGATTCTAAAATAGACTCTAAAATATACATTTCATTTTGTTATCTCATTGTGATTTTATTTTTTGTTTTCTTGCTTGATGATGAGTGATTTTCCTATTTTTATAGTCTATTTGGATAGCTATTTTCTGAAATCTTGATTCATGTTTTTGACCATTTTTTAATTGGGCTATCTTGTTTTTATCAATTTGTATAAAATTTTTATGAATGCTCTAAGTCTTTTGTTGGGTGCATAAATTGTAAATATCTTCTCTGTGGCTTGCTTTTTTATTCTATTAATGGCATATTCTGAAGAAAAGAGATTCTGACTTTCTGTTTTTTCCCTTGTGATTAGTGCATCTCATGTCCTATTTAAAAAAACAAAATCTTTACCATCCTCAGATTATGAAGATAATTCTTCTCTGTTTCTCTTCCATAGTTTTTGGCAACAGGGACCTCTCTTTATTTTATGTATGCAGCTGATATGTTGTTGTTGAGTCGCTAAGTCATATCCGACTCCTTGCATCCCCATGGACTGCAGCACGCTGGGCTTCTCTGTCCCCCACTATCTTCTGGAGTTTGTTCAAATTCATGTCCATTGACATGATCTATCTAATGCTATCTAACCATCTCATCTAATGCCACGCCCTTCTCCTTTTGCCTTTGGTCTTTCCCAGTATCTGGGTCTTTCCCAATGAGTTGGCTGTTCGCATCAGGTGGCCAAAGTATTGGAACTTTATCATAAGTCTATCCAGTGAATATTGAGGGTTGATCTCTTTTAGGATTGACTGGTTTGATCTCCTTGCAGTCCAAGGGACTCTCAGGAGTCTTCTCCAGCAGTACCAAGTCAAAAGCATCAATTCTTCAGCGCTCAGTCTTCTTTATGGTCCAGCTCTCACGTCCATATATGACTACTGGAAAAATCATCTTTGACTATATGGATCTTTGTCAGCAAAGGGATGTCTCTGCTTTTTAATATGCTGTCTAGGTTTGTCATGGCTTTCCTGACAAGGAGCAGGGGTCTTTTAATTTCATGGCTGTAGTCATGGTCTACAATGATCTTGGAGCCCAAGAAAATAAAGTCTGTCACTGCTTTGTCTTTTCCTCTTCTGTTTGCCATGAAGTGATGGGACTGGATGCTATCATCTTAGTTTTTTGAATGTTGAGTTTTAAGGCAGCTTTTTCACTCCTTCTTTTCACCCTCAACAATAGGCTCTTTAGTTCCTCTTCACTTCTGACATTAGAGTGGTATCATCTGCATATCCGAGGTTGTTGATATGTCTCCTGGCTATCTTGATTCCAGCTTGTGACAGTCTTGATTCTAGTTTGTGATTCCTCCAGCCTGTCATTTCTAGTGATGTACTCTGCATATGAGTTAAATAAGCAGAGTGACAATATATGGCCTTCTCATACTCCTTTCCCAGTTTTGAACCAGTCCTTTGTTCCATGTCCAGTTCTAACTGTTGCTTCTTGACCTGCATACAGGTTTCTCAGGAGACAGGCAAGACAGTCTGGTACTCCCATCTCTTTAAGAATTTTCCACAATTTGTTGTGACCCACACAGTCAAAGCCTTTAGCATAGTCAGTGAAGTAGAAATAGATGTTTTTCTGGAATTCCATTGCTTTCTCTGTGGTCTAGCAAATGTTGACAGTTTCATTTCTGGTTCCTCTGCCTTTTCTGGTATTGACTACAGTGTTACATTGCACATTGCATTCATCCTTATTTCTAAGTATTTTCTGGATTCATATGGATTTTTATAGCTTTATTTGTTCAGTTGTTGATTCATTAACTTATTAGTAAATGCTTATTTGTATTAATGCTTAGGCTGGTATAGAATGGTGGAAAGACTCGAGATTTGTCCTTATGAGTTTAACATGTAATGGAGGAGAAAAGGTTCATTAAAATAGCTACACATATATAAGAGCTATCAAGGAAAAGTATAGATTTATAGATAAATGGAACAGAATTGAGAGCCCAGAAATAAATAGTCTCTGCCTTTTTTTAAAATGGACCTCTAGCTACGTAGCTAAGCTATATGCACACAATGTGGGTATAATACAACTGAGTATTAAAAAGGAACCACCAGTGAACAGTTTATTTTTGATGAAGGTACTAAAGCATTTCAGTTAGGAAAACAGTTTTTTCAGTAAATGGTGCAGAGTATTTACATACAGAAAGTTAATCTGAGAAAGCACTTTAAACCCAGTAGAATAGCTCCAGTTGCAGGGGTTCAAAATGAGTAAAGGGGATCACCTGTATGGTAATGGGTGGAAAGTAAACTTATGATGGTGGGCATGCTATAGGATATACAGAAGTAGAAACACATATGACACATGGTGCTATAAACCAATGTTACTTTGATTAAAAACAAATTTTGAAAAATAGCTATAGTCAAAAAAGGTAGACTAACAAGTGTTGGTTAGGATTTGTTGACACCTGGGATTGTCACATATTTGTGGTACGGATATAAATAGAGCCACTTTAGGAAATGGGTTGGCAGTTTCTTAAAGTTTTATGATGTAACCCAGTAATTCTGCTTTTATATATTTACCAAGGAAATATGAAAATGTGCGTACAGAGATGGTACACAGATGTTCTTTCTTAGTAGCACTATCCATAGTCGCCTAAAACTGGAAATTATCCAGTGAATGGGTATATAAAATGCTCTGCATCTGGTTAGTGGAATACTATTTGTCATTAAAAGGGAATAAAGTCATGCTACATACTACAGCATGGACAAACCTCAGACATATTATGCTAAGTGGAAGGTGTAAGTTAGAAGCATCACATATTACATGATTCTATTTACATGAACTGTCAAAAACAGAAATCTGCAGAGACAGAGCAGATTATTGTTTACCTGGGGCAGGGATAGACTGCAAATACGGCATGAAAGGTCTCTTTGTGGTGATGTTGGCACAGTCCTTTTCAACTTCATAAAAATCATTGAATCGTATACTTAAAATGATGAATTTATGGTTTGTAGATTATACCTCAGTTAAACTGTTTGAAAATTAATATTAAGAATTATCCAAATCTATATCTGACTAATCATAAACCAAAGAATTTTTAGAAAAATGAATGTGTAAATTAAAGAGTTTATTTTTTATTTTTTTTCCTTTATTTATTTATTTATCTTTTTTCAGTGGGTTTTGTCATACATTGATATGAATCAGCCATAGATTTACATGTATTCCCCATCCCGATCCCCCCTCCCATCTCCCTCTCCACCCGATTCCTCTGGGTCTTCCCAGTGCACCAGGCCCGTGCACTTGTCTCATGCATCCCACCTGGGCTGGTGATCTGTTTCACCATAGATAATATACATGCTGTTCTTTTGAAACATCCCACCCTCACCTTCTCCCACAGAGTTCAAAAGTCTGTTCTGTATTTCTGTGTCTCTTTTTCTGTTTTGCATATAGGGTTGTCGTTACCATCTTTCTAAATTCCATATATATGTGTTAGTATGCTGTAATGTTCTTTATCTTTCTGGCTTACTTCACTCTGTATAATGGGCTCCAGTTTCATCCATCTCATTAGAACTGGTTCAAATGAATTCTTTTTAACGGCTGAGTAATATTCCATGGTGTATATGTACCACAGCTTCCTTACCGTTCATCTACTGATGGGCATCTAGGTTGCTTCCATGTCCTGGCTATTATAAACAGTGCTGCGATGAACATTGGGGTGCACGTGTCTCTTTCAGATCTGGTTTCCTCAGTGTGTATGCCCAGGAGTGGGATTGCTGGGTCATATGGCAGTTCTATTTCCAGTATTTTAAGAAATCTCCACACTGTTTTCCATAGCGGCTGTACTAGTTTGCATTCCCACCAACAGTGTAAGAGGGTTCCCTTTTCTCCACACCCTCTCCAGCATTTATTGCTTGTAGACTTTTGGATAGCAGCCATCCTGACTGGCGTGTAATGGTACCTCATTGTGGTTTTGATTTGCATTTCTCTGATAATGAGTGATGTTGAGCATCTTTTCATGTGTTTGTTAGCCATCTGTATGTCTTCTTTGGAGAAATGTCTGTTTAGTTCTTTGGCCCATTTTTTGATTGGGTCATTTATTTTTCTGGAATTGAGCTTCAGGAGTTGCTTGTATATTTTTGAGATTAATCCTTTGTCTGTTTCTTCATTTGCTATTATTTTCTCCCAATCTGAGGGCTGTCTTTTCACCTTACTTATAGTTTCCTTTGTTGTGCAAAAGCTTTTAAGTTTCATTAGGTCCCATTTGTTTAGTTTTGCTTTTATTTCCAATATTCTGGGAGGTGGGTCATAGAGGATCTTGCTGTGGTTTATGTCGGAGAGTGTTTTGCCTATGTTCTCCTCTAGGAGTTTTATAGTTTCTGGTCTTATATTTAGATCTTTAATCCATTTTGAGTTTATTTTTGTGTATGGTGTTAGAAAGTGTTCTAGTTTCATTCTTTTACAAGTGGTTGACCAGTTTTCCCAGCACCACTTGTTAAAGAGGTTGTCTTTTTTCCATTGTATATCCTTGCCTCCTTTGTCGAAGATAAGGTGTCCATAGGTTCGTGGATTTATCTCTGGGCTTTCTATTCTGTTTCATTGATCTATATTTCTGTCTTTGTGCCAGTACCATACTGTCTTGATGACTGTGCCCTTGTAGTATAGTCTGAAGTCAGGCAGGTTGATTCCTCCAGTTCCATGGCTATTCGAGGTTTTTTGTATTTCCATACAAATTGTGAAATTGTAAATTAAAGAGTTTAAATTCAGAGGTTATTGGAAGCAGAGAAAAGGATGCATATAGTTGACCTTAACTGGGAAGCAGCGTGATAGAAAAAGTGAAAATAAACCCCTGTGCTGAGTGCCACCAGCAGAGAGGAGGAAATGGGAAGAGAGAGGTCTGGAGAGAGATAGGTGGAGGCCACCTTAGTAGTTTTTGTTCTTTATTTTAGGATCATTGTGAAGCCTTTGAAGGAGTAAAATCTGACAAGATCATGTATGGCACTCTTCGCTAGGCTAGGTTATTCTTAGATTTATTCACTTGCAAAAAGAAAGGAGACAGGTGGACCCATGTTAGAAAGACTTCCACTTTCCTTATATTTACTCATCAGATACATTGCCAAACTGTGCTCTAAGAGTTGGAGAAGGAAATGGCAACCCACTCCAGTGTTCTTGTCTGGAGCATCCCAGGGACGGGGGAGCCTGGTGGGCTGCTGTCTATGGGGTCGCACAGAGTCGGACATGGCTGAAGCAACTTAGCAGCAGCAGCAGCCCCTCTAAGAGTGGAGTTCTCTGCAAGGTCTGAATGTTTTCTGATTCATGAGCTGGCATGGCCCTCTTGGTGTTAGGAGTGAACATCAGGAGTTTTCTTGTATTTATAGTAGAATTTACTGACAACTCTGTGACTGTTTCAGTAAAGTGAGATAACAATTGGAGACTTGTGGTAGCATTTAATTGTAACTTTCTTCTGTGTTGATTTGGGGCAAATTTTTCTTTTATTGATTTTAATTCCTTTTTGATTGTATGAAAGTCATATTTCAAAAGAATTAGAAGGAATTTCCAAACAAAGAACTTTAAGTAGGAGAATTTCAGCCATTTGTATTTTCCCTCAGTTAAGACAGAGGGGAGGGATATTAAGAACTTTAAAATATCTTCTGGAAAGTTGATGGTAATTTTTCCTTCTCATGGTAAGCAGTAGGATTTATTTGGAAAGCTCACCCTGGGTGTTGTATAGAATGGTTTGGATGCTTAGATTTTTGAACAATGGATGGTATTATTCACTGAGAACAGAGAACCCTAGAAAAAAAATCAAGCTTGAGGGAAATGATAGGTAGATTTTGAACATGTTGAGGTTGAGTTGTGTGTCATATATGCAAGTTGACCTGTCGATAGCCAGATAGATATACAGTTCTCCAGCTCAAAGGGAATGTTTCTTTTATATAAAATTGGAATTGTCTACATATTAGAATTAATTGAAGTTATAGATATGGTAAATTAAAAATATATGAGAGACAAAATGATTAGATTATAAACTTAACATCTAACGGTATTCTGGGTTTCCATTGGTGATTTTATTGAGCTAAAACTGATGATGGACTCAAGTCATCTGATATTTTTTATCCTTCAAAAACACATAAAATGAAAGAGTGGGTAGACATTTTATTTTTTTATGTCAGAATAGAATTTAAGTGAAAGAAGTAAATCATTATGACCTATATTATAGTTGAACATGAAGATGGAACATTGATAAATGTGAATTCCAAACAATACTGTCCTTAATACACATTAAACTTATCAGAGATAGAACTTTTTAATATGTACATCTAGTACAATATTTGAGTAGATCTTCATCAAATGTGGTGACCCAGTACACAAAAATGAGGAATGGGAAGTTACTGATATGTTAATAATGAAGAACCAAAAAAAATGTATTTCTGAAACCCGTATCTTAGGATAGTTATTATGTAAGATGTGAACATGGTCTATATGAAACCTTCGGCGACAAGTGAAATTTCCAAGGACTGTTAATTTTTAACTACTTATAATAATACTTGCATTTTTTCATGTTTTGTATTGAATTCATAGATACATGTGAATATGTACACTTATTTACATATCTATTTATTCATTTAAACAGTTCAGAAACTATTGCCAGATGTTGGTATATCCTGCTTTCTGGATCTGTGCTTATGAAAGACTCCATGGTTTTGCCTCCTTGCAGGTATGTTTACATTTGCTGCTTACTGTATTTGATAGGCAAAGTTTACAACTGTTTTATTTCTTATGTTAAACTATTTTATGTAGAATATGTATTTTCTCTTAGTAGATGATACATTTTATAAATGTCTTTGCTTTTTGATACTACGCGAAGTACTTGGCAGGAATCAACTGATATTTCATATTTCTGGGGTATGTTGCTGTTGTTCAGTGGCTTAGTCGTGTCTGACTCTTTGTGACCCCATGGACTGTAGCATGCCAGCTTCCCTGTCCTTCACCATCTCCCTCCCAGAGCTTGCTCAAATTCATGTTCATTGAGTCCGTGATGCCATACAACCATCTCATCCCCTTCTCCTCCTGCCTTCAATCTTTCCCAGCATTAGGGTCTTTTCCAACGAGTTGGCTCTTCACGTCAGGTGGCCAAAGTACTGGGGCTTCAGCCTGAGTCCTTCCAATGAATATTTTGGATTGATTCCTATCAGATTGACTGGTTTGATTTCCTTGCTGTCCACGGGACTCTCAAGTCTTCTCCAACACCACAGTTCAAAAGCATCAATTCTTGAGCACTCAGCCTTCTTTATGGTCCAACTCTCACATCCATACATGACTACTGGAAAAACCAAAACTTTGACTAGATGGACCTTTGTTGGCAAAGTAATGTCTCTGCTTTCTAATATGCTGTCTAGGTTTGTCATAGCTTTTCTTCCAAAGAGCAAGCATCTTTTAATTTCATGGCTGCAGTCACCATCTGCAGTGATTTTGGAGCCCAAGAAAAGAAAGTCTGTTATTGTCTCCATTGTTTCCCCATCTATTTTGCATGAAGTGATGGGACCAGTTGCCATGAATTAGTTTTGTGAATGTTGAATTTTAAGCCAGCTCTTTCACTCTCCTCTTTCACCTGCATCTGGGGTGTAATCTTTAGTTCATCCCGTGACATACTATTGTACTCTTATTTGAGATTTCATATCATTTATGTGATGTTTCATGGATTCATTACTCTTAGTTATAGGGAGGCTAAGAAATTTTTTTTATGATTTCTTTATAGTTAAGAAATCAGCTTTTAGACTAACGGGAATTTGGCTAGTATCCTGATTCTGTCACTTACTAGATGTTTGACTCTGGACAAATTTTGGTTTTCCTGTGTAAATGCGTATAATAATAGTACCCACTTATGTGTGTTATGAGGTTATAGCAAGCTACTACTCATACTTCTCAATGGAAGTTTGTACAAGTGGATATTTTAGAGCTAGACTGCTTGAGTTCATCTCTTTGCTTTACTGTTTCTTGGGTTACTTAATCGTCTTGTGGCTCAGTTTCCTCACTTGTAAAATAGGAACAATAATAGGATGTATTTCATAAGCCAGTTTTGGGAAATAAGTGAGTTTACATATATATAGCTCTTAGAACAGTGCCTGGCTTTTATAAGTAATTCTTAATTATCACCATCAGAATTATTACGTAAAAGAAGAGTCGTTGGCAAGATGATTAGATATAATATTCTTAGAGAATGTGGTCTGTTAGTTAAGATTTGGGGGTCTGAAATTATAATTTGGTGACATAAAAAACAACTTTTTGGTGACTTTTCCCCTAAATGTTTTTTCCAGTAATGTTGAAAAGAGACTTTTAGGCTTTTAAGGTAGGACTTCTAACTGCAGCTCAATTAATTTAGTTTTAAAAATATTTTAAGTATCAAGGTACATTCTATTTGATAGTACGGAACATCTCAGTTGGGAGGTGGGAGGCCATTTTTAAAGCTGCGTCTTTAGTCTTGAAACTTGATCATCAATATTTGGTTAAATGAAATATGTACTTCTTGGCTAGTAGTATAAAACATATTGTTGACTGTTTTTACAAATAAAATACATAATAATTCTTGCTTATTTAAGCCTTTTGGCTGTTTTTCCTTTCCCCTATATTTCTGAAAGACACTTGAGTGCTTTGTAGTGAGTGAATTAGTTCCTGAAACAGAATAAGCTTGGTTGACTTGGATTACAGTTCTATTTTAGGATTATTAGTATTGTTCTTTTGAATATTTTATCACTCTTTTCTGCTGTTAATGAGTGGTTAAGAATTTGTTGTAATCACTTTATGAAGCCATTAATCAGCCACAATGATTCACTGTTAGTTTGTAATCAAGACAATGAAGTTTGTTTTAAATGGATAGTATGAGGTTTTGTTTTTTGTTAGTGTTTTGTTTGTTTGTTTGTTTTGGCTGTACCACTTGGCCCATGGGATATTAGTTCCCCGACCAGGTATTGAGCTTGGGCCCATGGCAACGAAATCACCGAATCCTAATCATGGGACCACCAGGGAACTCCCAATAATATGAGATTTTTAAAACAAAGTCGTGGTATGCTTTAATGTAACCATCATGAACTTCACAGCAAAGATGATTATAGAAGTGTATTTAATTGTCATTTAGGGAACAGTTCCTGGGTAGATTTATGTTTTGTGTTTGAGAGGTTATTGGAGGGTGACTGTTAGGATTAAATGAGTCAATACAAATAAAATACCTAGATTAATATTTAGCATATCAGTTCAGTTGCTAAGTTGTGTCTGACTCTTTGCAACCCCATGGACTGCAGCATGCCAGGCTTCCCTGTCCATCATCAAATCCTGGAGCTTGCTCAAACTCATGTCCATTGAGTCGGTGATGCCATCCAACCATCTTGTTCTCTGTTGTCCCATTCTCCTCCCTTCAATCTTTCCCGGCATCAGGGTCTTTTCTAAATGAGTCAGTTCTTCCCATCAGGTGGCCCAAGTACTAGGGCTTCAGCCTCAGTCCTTCCAATGAATATTCAGGACTGATTTCCTCTAGGATGGACTGGTTTGATCTCCTTGCAATCCAAGGGACTCTCAAGAGTCTTCTTCAACACCACAGTTCAAAAGCATCAATTTTTCGGCACTCCACTTTCTTTATGGTCCAACTCTCACATCCATACATGACTACTGGAACAACCAAAACTTTGACTAGATGGACCTTTGTTGGCAAAGTAATGTCTCTGCTTTCTAATATGCTGTCTAGGTTTGTCATAGCTTTTCTTCCAAAGAGCAAGCATCTTTTAATTTCATGGCTGCAGTCACCATCTGCAGTGATTTTGGAGCCCAAGAAGATAAAGTCTGTCACTGTTTCCACTGTTTCCCCTTCTGTTTGCCATGAAGTGATGGGACTGGATGCCATGATCTTAGTTTTTTGAATGTTGAGTTTTAAGCCAGCTTTTTCACTCTCCTCTTTCACTTTCATCAAGAGGCTCTCTAGTTCCTCTTCACTTTGTACCATAAGGGTAGTGTCATCTGCATATATGAGGTTATTGATGTTTCTCCTGGCAATCTCGATTACAGCTTGTGCTTCATCCAGCCCAGGATTTCTCAGGATGTACTCTGCATATAAGTTAAACAAACAGGATGACAATATGCAGCCTTGGTGTTCTCCTTTTCCCAAGTTGGAACCAGTTTGTTCCATGTCCAATTCTAAGTGTTGCTTCTTGACCTGCATACAAATATCTCAGGAGGCAGGTAAGGTGATCTGGTATTCCCACCTCTTTAAGAATTTTCCACGGTTTGTTTTGATCCACAGTCAAAGGCTTTGATGTAGTAAGTAAAGCAGAAGTAGATGTTTTTCTGGAACTCTCTTGTTTTCTCTATGATCTGAGAGATGTTGGCAGTTTGACCTCTGGTTCCTCTGCCTTTTCTAAATCTAGCTTGAATATCTGGAAGTTCTCAGTTCACATACTGTTGAAGCCTGGCTTGGAGAATTTTGAGCATTACTAGTGTTTGAGATGAGTGTAATTGTGTGGTAGTTTGAACATTCTTTGGCATTGCCTTTTTTTTGGATTGGAATGAAAACTGACCTTTTCCAGTCCTGTGGCCCCTGCTGCGTTTTCCAGATTTGCTGGCATATCGAGTGCAGCACTTTCACAGCATCATCTTTGAGGATTTGAAATAGCTCAACTGGAATCCCATCACCTCCACTAGCTTTGTTCACAGTGATGCTTCCTAAGGCCCACTTGACTTTGCATTCTAGAATGTCTTGCTCTAAGTGAGTGATCACACCATCGTGGTTATCTTGATCATTAAGATCCTTTTTGTATAGTTCTTCTGTGTATTCTTGCCACCTCTTCTTAATATCTTCTGCCACTGTTAGGTCCATACTGTTTGTCCTTTATTGTGCCCGTCTCTGCATGAAATGTTCCCTTGGTATGTCTAATTTTGTTGAAGAGATCTCTAGTCTTTCCCATTCTATTGTTTTCCTCTATTTATTTGCCCTGATCGCTGAGGAAGGCTTTTTTATGTCTCCTTGCTATTCTTCGGAACTCTGCATTCAAATGGGTATAACTTTCCTTTTCTCCTTTGCCTTTCTCTTCTCTTCTTTTCTCAGCTATTTGTAAGGCCTCCTCAGACAACCATTTTACGTTTTTGCATTTCTTTTTCTCCTGTCGATGGTTGTTCAGCATACAGTTGCAATTTTGAGGTTCTTGCAGGAGAAGATGAACACACGACCTTCTACTCTGCCATCTTATGATTTAGATGATTTAGAATATATTAAACATCAAATAATTTTTGTCTTCTAATATTTTAATAGCATTGAGATGTCATCATTATGATAATCAATAGAATATAGCACTACCTAATAGGAATAATAGTATTGTTTGTAAAAATATAGACTATTTCTTGAGATATTAAGGTATCTGTTACTCCTTTATCAGTGAATAGACAGAAACCACATGGCAATTTGAACAGGGACCCTTTAACAAATTATTAATTTTCAAGAAATTAGGTCCTATGAAGGATAAAGGTGCTAAGGGAGAGTACCCAAGGAAGGAATAAACTTGAAAGGGGAGCCCTCTCCCCAAAGCTGAAATTCAGAACTTTCGTTGGTGAATATGTTACTTGTAGCCCAGTAGCTAATGGCAAAGTTCACTTGGTTGCTCTGGGCCAGAGCTGTCCATGGTTATTGGGTCAAGGCTGTCAGGGAGAGAAAGTCTGACTAGGAGTGGTACACAGTATAGTCCTCCCCAGCCCCCAGCCCACTCAGGGTGCAGATGGGTCCTGAGACTGGATATAGGACCTCCCTTTGCTTTACACACATGTACCCTGCCACGTGGTAGGAAAGTATTCGCAGTTTACTTGTACTAGCCCTCTTTACTGACAAAGCTTTGATATTAACAGCCAGCCAAAGGAGAATCTTGATTAAATCCAGATCCTTTCTTATAAAGTAAATTTGAAACTGAGAGCAAATACATGTGAACTTCAGAGGCAATAAATAAATGTTACAGTGCAGTGCTTTCCAACCTTTTTGGCACCAGGGACAGATTTTGTGCAAGGCAGTTTTTCCACAGACCAAAGTGGAGAAGGTGGTTTCAGGATGATTCAAGCATATTACATTTATTGTGCACTTTGTTTCTATTTTTACATCAGTTCCACCTGACATCATCAGGCATTAGCTGCCAGAGGTTGGGGACCCCTGGTAGAGTCCACTCCCTTGGTTACTCAATTTTCATATGAATGCTTCTGAACACATTTGAGCTTCTATCCAGTTCTCTTTTCATTTAACAAGACACAGCTATCCTTCATATAAGTAAAGAAGTTCTTACCATCTCCCTGAAACAAGGGGATGCACAGTCCTAATCATCAGTACTCACTGTATTAGTTACACTTTTCATCACAGTGCCTCTGAATATTAACTCCAGACTATCTTGTAAAGTTCACTTCCAACAATTTATATATAAAATGGATATGGGGAAGAGAGGGAAGAAGAAAATGGTTAACATTTATTCAACTCCAGACCGTGTATACAACATATAGTCCTGTTTCTATCATTGGTCACAAATCTGTACTTGATCTTGCTTCCTCTTTTTACCACCCATTCAGTACTTCTGCCTTCAACCAGAATTTCAGCTGTTCTGGGTTCTTTACCTGATGATGGGCACAAAACCTTCATTTCTTAAGGGTCCTTAATTATCCTATGTTTGGTTCTTCCCTGCCCACCCACCCACTCCCCCCAGGCCACTGTCCCGCCCCGCCCCCCCGCCACTTGGGGTTGCTGTTAGTTTTCCATTAACTTTAATGGTGGACTTGAAAGCACTGCATTGAGTTCAAAAGAACCTCTTGGGCTTCAGATGTAGTTCTCCTGGCCTCCATTTTATGCAGAAAATGTTTCTCCTTGGTGATTGTAATCAATCACTCAGGCCAGTAGAATAAACTCTTTCTGCCTTTCGGTTCAGTGGCCAGGTGGAAGTCATTAATTCAGTGGAACCATTGCTGTGTTTCCTGCTAGAAATAATCTAGCAGGTCTAAGACTCAAAACCAGCAGAGCTCAAAGTTTTAGGAAGAGGAAGTACAAATTCTGTGAATGAGTTATTAAGTAAAACAGTGAGAAGAACCACTCTTACTTCCATGCCTTGAAGATTTAATCCATGTATTCTGCCTGTTGGGGCAGACAGAAATTATTGCTGTGCTTCTGCAAAATGAGTACCTTGGTTGAAAATGATGCTATCTATAGTGCTGAGGCCATAGATGGCATTTTGTGAGCCTGTGGATAGTGCTTCTGGCAGAAGCATTGTGGATGGCAAAAGCCAATCATGTCCAGAATATGTGTCTGTTCCAATGAGGACAAATATATTCCTCCTCCATGATAGAAAAGGTCCAGTGTAAATAATCTGCATTCAGCCTTGAACAGTGCTGGGAAGTCCCTTATTAACAGCAGTCTGGGTAGTACATCCAGCCCATGGGTGAGACTTCAAATTGCAGTTTTGGGGGCTTCGACTTATAATCTCAGGCCGCAAGCTGATATTGTTACCAGTTTAAAAGCAAAACTGCTGCTCTGCTTTTACTTTAACCTTGTTACAGTGCTGTTTGTTTAATCTTAGGAGTCGCAGGATTTTGATATTCCCCAGGGATGTTGGCCAGACTTCCAGGGGCTTAAGAATTCCAAAACCCACTCCCTTTCTTATCTGAAGTGCCACCTGACTTGCTGTGCTTGTGGGCAGGCACAGAATATGGACAGTGTCCAGGAAGGTCAGAAGCAGGTCGGAGGTCTGCTCTCCTGCTTCTGAACAAGACTTCCTCCATTTTAATTTCCTTAACTAATGGCCTCAGGGTTGTTTAGGCTGAAGAAGATAGAAATAAGCAAAGTAACATGAGCAGTCTCCTTAATTCTGTAAGTCAAATAACAATTCCAGAGAGTCAGTAGAAATAAAGTGATCAGAGAAACAGTGGGTTAAACAATGCAGAAAACAATTCTTGAGCAGTAGAGGATTTAGTAAAGAAAAAGTCCGACCATGAATGAGAAGTATGTTTTTGTGCATCAGTTCCTACCTCCATTAACTTATTGATAGCAATAGTAGTAAGAACAGAATGTTCTATCAAGGTATGATTATGTATATCTGTGAAATTTTGTAACTTTGGTTCCTTGCAAAATCTTACATAGTGGTTCTAAGAGAAAGCTAATATTGGGAACAGAAAGAGTAGGGAATAACCTTTGAATCCATAATACTTGAATTCTCATGAGGGGAAAGTAGTAGGTGGTCCTCTTCCAATATAAATGATCAGCTTGTGTTAGGAATCTGGAAACGGGGGTTCCTAACTGAAACGTAGTAGAAGTTTCTACCTCATTGGTTACAGTACATGCAAATTAAGGGGCTATTTCAAAAACCGTAGGATTTAGGGAAGATAATCCATTCACAATAGTTGATGGAGTTCTCCTATAATTAGGGTTCCCAAACGCAAGATGTTGATCCACATAGCAATCCCTTGCTAGCCTTGACATACTCTATCAGTAAGTGCGTATGACTATTAAAGTTCAGATAATTTCCAGTAAAATATGTCAACCAGTACTCTTCCCCAGATACAATGGATAACACATGAAATTAGTGTGATCTAGTGGACATAAGTTTTGTCCATAAAAAGTCAAAGTGAAGAAAGGACAGCCTTGCTTGCAGGGCCGGCGAAGTTACCTTGAGTTGAGGTCTGGTTCGTGTTTCTCCACTGTAGGTTCCTCGGTGACTTTCCTTATGGTCTCTTAGCACAGTGGCCAGGAGTTGAGACGTGGATGATGCTCCACGTTACAGTCAGACTTCCAAGAATATCTGTTCACGAGAATAGTAGTGGGTTAATGGCATGTGGATAGCATATTTAAAAGCAGAGACATTACTTTGCCAACAAAGGTCTGTCTAGTCAAGGCTATGGTTTTTCCAGTGGTCATGTATGGATGTGAGAGTTGGACGGTGAAGAAAGCTGAGTGCCGAAGAATTGATACTTTTGAACTGTGGTGTTGGAGAAGACTCTTGAGAGTCCCTTGGACTGCAAGGAGATCCAACCAGTCCGTCCTAAAGGAGATCAGTCCTGGGTGTTCATTGGAAGGACTGATGCTGAAGCTGAAACTCCAGTACTTTGGCCACCTCATGCGAAGAGTTGACTCACTGGAAAAGACCCTAATGCTGGGAAGGATTGGGGGCAGGAGGAGAAGGGGCCGACAGAGGATGAGATGGTTGGATGGCATCACCGCCTAGATGGACATGGGTTTGGGTAGACTCCGGGAGTTGGTGATGGACAGGGAGGCCTGGTGTGCTGCGACTCATGGGGTCTCAAAGAGTCAGACACGACTAAGCGACTGAACTGAACTGAATGGCACGCATTTCCATTTTTCTTGTCCAGGAATCATTACTAATATGGTATTATCCTTCCCCTGCTCAGTAAAATCAGCAGGTAAGGGAGGACTGTTAGGCTGCTTCACTCAGACTTTAGCTTCAATTACATGTATTTCATTTGTGGATCCAAACCCTCCATCACCTCTGTTAGTAAGGAGGAACATTCTCCTTTTTGTACTTTGTCAATTACACATGGAAGAATGAGCAATTGGTAAATCATGTTTATAGTAAATCATCTTTTCCTTCATTTTGTAGAATTACTTGGATTTCTCCTTGGTAGTGTGGGTCTGTAACTGCCCCCGTGGACACAGATCCCTTTTAACACTAAACTGAAGTGTTCTTTTATTAATCCAAAGTGCCCCCAAGGCATTTTAATTTCAATACCTGTTGAAATAGCCCATATCAAAACTTTAATAAAACTATGTTTAGATATGGGGTCAAATCCAGTCCAGTGGCCTCAGGAATAGCTCAGAAAGAAGCTAATGCCCCTGGGATAATTTCTCAGTACTCAGTTGTTTTCAGGATAAAAGTCTGTCCTATGATTTTGTAAGTTTGGTATAGTCATCTTCATCCAAGGAGTTTATCATTCTCTTATAGGTCTGTTACTTGAAATATTAAAGTCAGTATTTAAGTTAGTCCTCCAGTTTTTATAAGAGCCCTCTCCAAGTTTAATTAGTTGCTGTTTAAGCAGACCATTCATTCTTTCAAACCAGCAGTTTGAGGATAATAAGAAATATGAAAGATCCATTGTATATTATGTTCCCGGGCAAACCCCTGTATTAACTTACCTTTAAACTGTGACCCATTGTCATTCTGAATTTGAAGTAGTTACCTGTTAGTTAACAGTTAAATTTGAAGTAGTTAACTGCAGTCCCATGGACTGCAGCATGCCAGGCCTCCCTGTCCTTCAGTATTTCCCAGAGTTTGCTCAAACTCAAGTTCATTGAGTAGGTGATGCCATCCAACCAACCCATCCTCCCTCACCCGCTTCTCTTCCTGCCCTCAATCTTTCCCAGCATCGGGGTCTTTGCCAGTGAGTTGGCTCTTTGCAAGAGGTGGTCAAAGTATTGGAGCTTTGGCATCAGTCCTTCCAATAAATATTCAGGGTTGATTTCCTTTAGGATTGACTGGTTTAATCTTTTTGCTGTCTAAGGGGCTCTTAAGAGGCTTCTCCACCACCACAGTTCAAAAGCATCAATTCTTCAGTATTTTTCCCAGATTGTGTCTTGCCTTTTTGTTTTTCAATGATAACTTCTTTAAGTGTGAGAAGTCCAAAGTACTTAAGTGTTCTACTAATTTATTTGAAGTACTTAAACGTGTTTTACTAATCTTTGCCTATTCCAAGTTTGTGAATATTCTTTTCTGTGTATTTTTAGACAGTTTTCTTAAACTAGCTTTACTGGTGTATAATTTGCATACCATAAAATTCATCATAAAATTAAAGTTTTCACTTTAATAATTTATGATTAATATATACATTGGTACACCGTAGTTTTAGACTTCCTTTACCTGAAAAAGTTTTGCATGCTCTTTTGCAGTTAAAATCTGACAGACTTTCTGTCTCAATATATACCTTGTGCAAATATTTAAAAATAGTCTTTGTTTCAGCATTTTTCACTTAACATAATGTTTTTGAGGTTCATCGCTGTTTTAGACTATAACAGTTGTAGCATGTCTATTTTTTTAAATTGTTAAATTGTATTTCATTTTAAGAAGATTACACATTTTGTCTAGCCATTCATGAGAAGATGAAAAGTTTGAAATTTTTTTTGTCTTCGTTTCTTTCATCTTTCCTTCCCTCCTTTTATTCTTCTCATTTCTCTTTTCCTTTCTTTTCTTTTTTTTCCATTTATTTTTATTAGTTGAAATTTTATTGTTTTAGTTTAGGCACTTTGATGAATAATGCTGCCATAAAGATTCAAATACATGTCTTTACATGGGCTGTGTATTTTTTCTTTTGTAGATATGTAGGAGGGAATTGCTGTGTCATATTAATATATATTTAATTTTTGAGGAAAGGTCCAGATTGCTTAAAAGATGACTATTATGTTACATACTGACCAAGAACATACCATGAATCTCATTTTTCTGCATCCTCTCCTTCACTTGGTATAGACAGTCTTTTGATTATTACTATTCTAGTATGTGTTTAACTATCTCAGTGATTTTTAACTTGTGTTTCAGTAGTGACTGTTACGGTTGAGGCTCTTAGATGCTTATTAAAAGCATTCCTGTACCTTTATTGAAATGTCTGTTCAAAGTGTTTCTCCGTTTTTCATTTATATTATCTGTCTTAAGTTGTAAGAATTTATGTTTTAGATACAAGTTCTTCATGAGATGTATGATTTTTAATTGTTTGTCTTACCAAGTTTTAAGAACTTAGATGTTTTAGATACAAGTTCTTTGTCAGATATATGATATGCATGTATTTCTTTTTTCTGTGGCTTGTTTTTTCCTTTTTTAAATAGTGTCTTCTGAAGCACAAGTGTTTTACATTTTCAAGAGATTCCGTTGTTTTTTTTTTTCTTTTGAGAACCTAGATTTTGGTGGTGTATCTAAGAAATCTTTGTTTAGCCTAATTGCGTAGTTTTCTCTTATGATTTCTTCTAGATGGTTTTCACTTTCAGCTATTATATTTTGGTCTAGTCCATTATGACTTCATTTTTGGTTTTGTTTTTGTTTCTCTTTGTTTTGTGTTTTTGCTTAAGAATAGCCAGTTGACCCAGTGCCATTTTAGAAGGCATTGAATTGCTTTTGTTGAAAATCAGTTGACCATATATATGTCTGTTTGTTTGCTTTTGCTGAACTAATGTTTACTCTGTTTCATTTAACTATAATTCTATCTTGGTACTAATCTTCTATCTTAATTATTGTGGCTTGTTGTAAGTTGTCAAATCAGTACCATGAGTCTTACAGCTTTGTTCATTTTTAGAGTGATTTTGCTTATTTTAGGTTCTTTGTTTTTCCACATGAATGTAAGGATATGATTGTTTTATAAATCCTGATAGGATTCTCATAAAAATTATTTATTGTTTGTTTCATAATAGACTATTTTTTACAGCAATTTTAGGTTTATAGCATGGAGTGGAAGGTATACAGATTTTTCTTTTTAACATTTTCTTTCGATACTTTATTTACAGTTTTGAGAGCATTTATGGAGGGCAATCAGGTAGCTAGTACAGGACTTTATAAAATGTTGGTTCCCTTTGCCAGAAATTCTTTTAGAATTTATTCTAAAGAAATAAGATGGAAAGCTTTAGTTTCAAGGATATTCACTGAAGAGTTGTTTATAATTGCAAAAAACCCCAAAACTGTAAACAAAGAAATGTTCAACAATGGAAGACTGGTTATATCAATTATGGTATATCTATTCCATTAAAATACAAAAAAAAATCATATTAAAACATATTAAAAACTAAAAGCAAAAAAAGAGGCTAAGTCTAACTCATAAACACCAAAATTTTCTTTTGTCTATGCACAAAAAAAGCCTGTGTTTACACAATAATCTTTTTCTTTTCTTCTATGACAGTATTTGAACAATAAACACATTTAAATTTTAGTACAGCTTCCAGTTATGCAGATGCATTGTTAAGTGTACCATTTGTATTTTAGTAGCTAAAGGTGCTTTAGACTAGAGGGTCTTTAAAGTCGCTCAGTCGTGTCCACCTCTTCGCGACCCCATGGACTGTAGCCTACCAGGCTCCTCTGTCCATGGGATTTTCCAGGCAAAAGTACTGGAGTGGGTTGCCATTTCCTTCTCCAGGTATACAGATTTTTCATATACTTTCTGCCCCTCCTCATGCATAGTCTACACCATTATAAGCTACTCTCACAAAAGTGGTACATTTGTTAGAGTTGATGAACCTCACCCAAAGTACAGTTTATGTTAGGGTTCACTCTTGGTAGTGTACATTCTTTGTGTTTGGACAAACATATAAAGCTATATTTTCACCATTATAGTATTATGCAGAGTAGTTTCCCAGACCTCAGATTCCTCTGAGTTCCACTTGTTAATTCCTTCCTTTCCACCAACCCCTGGCTTTTTTATAGTTTTGCATTTTCCACAGTGTCATATAGTTGAAATCATACCATATATAGTGTTTTCAGATTGGATTCTTTCACTTAGAAATACATAATATAAGTTTCCTCTGTGTCTTTTCATAGCTTAATAGCTCATTTCTTATAGCACTGAGTAATAGTCTGTCTTCTGAATGTACCACAGTTTGTTTATTCATTCACATCCTGAAGAATATCTTGGTTGCCTCCATATTTTGCCAGTTGTGAATAGTTGCTGTAAACATCGAGGTGCAAGTGTTTCTGTGGATATAAATTTTCAACTCCTTTGGGTAAATACCAGGGAACGTGATTACAAAATCGTATGGTAAGAGTATTTTTAGTTGTGTAAGAAATTGCCAAACTGTCTTCCAGAGTGGCTGTACCATTTTGCATTATTAGCAGCGATGAAGGAGAGTTCTTCTTCCTCCACATCCTTTGCAGCATTTGGTGTTGTCAGGGTTCTGGATTTCGGTCTTTCTGATAAAAGTGTTGTGGTATCTTGTTACTTTAATTTGCATTCTTTGCTGGATTGTCCGTGAAGGTCTCTCACCCATTTTTTAATTATGTTGTTTGTTTTTGTATCTTTGTTTTAAGATAAGTTTTAGATCATGTTTAGATATGATTATGTTTAGATAATGTTTAGATAATGATTATATGTTTTAGATAATGATCTTTTATCAGAACTCAGTTCAGTTCAGTCACTCAATCATGTCTGACTCTTTGCAACCCCATGGACTGCAGCACACCAGGCTTCCCTGTCCATTACCAACTCCCAAAGCTTGCTCAAACTCATGTCTTTTGAGTTGGTGATGCCCTCCAACTGTCTCATCCTCTGTCATCCCCTTCTCCTCCTGCCTTCAGTCATTCCCAGCATGAAAATCATTTCCCAGCTGGAAAATTCCCAGCATTTTCCAATGAGTCAGTTCTTTGCATCAGGTGGCCAAAGTTTTGGAGTTTGAGCTTCAGCATCAGTCCTTCCAATGAATATTCAGGACTGATTTCCTTTAGGATTGGCTGGTTGGATCTTCTTGCAGTCCGAGGGACTCTCAAGTCTTCTCCAACACCACAGTTCAAAAGCATCAATTCTTTATCAGAATACTTTTTTCAGATATTTTCTCCCAGTCAGTGGCTTGTCTCATTCTCTTAACTATGTCTTTTGTAGAGCAGTTTTTAATTTTAATGAAGTTCAGCTTATCTGTTTCTATTTTATATATCTTGCCTTTAGTGTTGTAAATAAATCATTGCTATACCCAGCATCATCTAGGTTTTCTCCTGTATTATCTTGTAGAGTTTTGTAGTTTTGCATTTTACATTTAGGTATGTGGTCAATTTTGAGTTAATTTTTGAAAAGTGTGTGAAGTGTGTCTAAATTATTTTTTTAAGATGTGGACATCCAGTTGTTTCAGCACCATTTGTTAAAAAGACTGACTTTGCTCCATTGTGCTTCTTTTGCTTTTTTGTCAAAGATCGGATGACTGTATTTACAGAGGTCCATCCCTGGGTTCTTTATTTTGTTCCATTGATGTATTTGTTCTTTCAACAATACCACACTGTCTTGATTACTATAGCTTTGTGGTAAATCTTGAAGTCTGACAGCATCAGCCCTTTGATTTTTTTTTCTTCTCTTTCAATGTTGTGTTGACTATCCACAAAATAACTTTATGGAATTTTGATTGGCATTGCATTGGTCTAAAATCAAGTGGGAAGTACTGACATCTTGACAAAATTGAGTATTTTTGTCCATGAACAAGGACTGTTGCTTCATTTATTTATTTCTTCTTTGATAATTTTTTATTAGAGTTTTGTGATTTTTCTTATATATAGATTTTATGTAGATTTTGTTAGATTTTTACCATAGTACAATTGACCCTTGGAAAATGCTGGTTTGAATTACACAAGTCCACTTACACGGTTTTTTTTTTCCACTAAATTCTACAGTAATACAGGATTCACAGTTGGTTGAATTAGCAGATGTGGAACTGCCAGTGTGGAGAATTGACTGTAAAATTATACTCAGATTTTTGACTCAGGAAGGTTTGGTATCCCTAAACCCCTCGGGTATTTGTTGTATCACATCCCACATATTCTTGCTGTTATATAGGAAAGCAGTGAACTTGTGTATATTAACAACTTATTGACCAGAGAAGTATTAATATGTCTTTTGTTACCCAAATGCTATTGATTGGAGACATTTCAGTATTCACATATATAACAAATTGCCAACTATGGACATTAGTTTCTGCAGAAATCCCCTGGCCAATGATATGCTAGCCTTGTATCCTGCAGCCTTGCTGTAATCACTTATTAGTTTCAGGAGTTTTCTTGGTCAGTTTTTTCAGGTTTTCTACATAAATGATCATATCATCTGAGAACAAGGACAGTTTTATGTCTTCCTTCACATCTGTATACCTTTTATTTCCTTTTCTTATTATATTAGCTAGGACTTCCAATACCATCTTTTTTTAATATATATTTTTTAAGATTTATTTGTTGGCTGTGGTTCATCTTCATTGTTGTGTGAGGGTTTTCTCTACTTGCAGCAAGTGGGGCTACTCTTCACTGTGGCATATGGGCTTCTCATTGTGGTAGCTTGTCTCGTGGAGCAGGGGCTCTAGGCCTGTAGACTTCTGTCGTTGCAGTGTGTGGGCTCAGTAGCTGTGTCTCGGGGGCTCTAGAGCGCTGTCTCAGTAGTTGTGGCGCAGGCTTCATTACTCCTGGGCGTGTGGCATCTTCCTGGACCAGGAATTGAACTGGTGTCCCTAGCTTTGCAAGGTGGATTCTTAAGCACTGGACCATCAGGGAGGCCCCGATACCATCTTAAAAGCCACGCTTCAGAGGGAGCATCGTTGCTTTTCTCTGTTCTTGGTGAAGCATTGAGTTTCTCACCATTAAGTGTGGTGCTGGCTGTTGGTGCTTTGCCAGATAGTTGTTACCAAGTTGAGAAAGTTCCCCTCTATTTCTTGCTTATTGAGAGTTTTATCATGAATGGGTGTTGCATACAGAATGGAAAGGGAGAAATAAAACTACCTTTACCAGTTTCTGTGTGTAGAGGGATCTATAAACTTAACTAGTAAAATTTAAAGTATATCATGGTCACAGGATATAAAATCAATATATAAAAACTAGTTGTATTTCTTTATACTAGCAGTGAATAAGATTAAAAATGAAGTTAAGAAAACAGTATATTCAGAATAACCTCAAAAATATTAAACAATTTTTAAAAGTATAAAACTTATACACTGAAAAAAGTAAAATATTAATAAGTGAAATTAAAGATAATGTAAATATATGTAGAAACAATCTAGGTTCTTACCCAGGAAGATGCAGTATTGTTAAGTATTAATCTGTAGATAAAAAATACTCTTGGAATTCCAGTTGCTGCTAGGCCATGTAAGAATCTTGGAAATTGCCGCTCTGTTCTAATAACAACTATTAGGTTGGTTTAAGAGTAATTGCAATTGCATTGTTGAATATTGCCATTTGAAATTGCAATACATTCTTTAATAAATGTGGTTATGTTAAACATCAATTTAATGTGCATTTCTCTTTTTTTTTTTTTTTGCTAATGGCTTAGTAGATAGTGTTAGTTGCTCAGCCGTGTCTGACTCTTTGTGGCCCCATGAACTGTAGCCCACCAGGCTCCTCTATCCATGGAATTCTCCAGGCAAGAATACTGGAGTGGGTTGCCATTCCCTTCTCCAGGAGATCTTCGTGACCCAGGTGTCAAACCTGGGTCTCCTGCATTGTTGACAGATGTTTCGCCATTTGAGCCACCAGGGAGCTAATGACTTATTACTTGCTATTTGTAATATTTATTTTAACTGTATATAGGAATAAATGAACTTATTTCTCATGGGCAAAAATGTGTTGATTTTAATGGTTCCTATTTTGATTAACAAAGATGTGTTTGAGCCTAGTTATAATGATTTAAAATTCATGGTCCGAAACCGCAATTACTTTTGTACCAACCTAATACAAAGCTGAATAGACTGAAAAATAAATAACTTTTCTTAGGTCCATAAGGGAAGTGAGGTAACAAGGGAAGCTGCTGTTCCCAAATTAAAGAGAATGACAGATGAATACAAAAATATCAAAACTTAGAGCAACAGTCTCTGAGGCAGCTAGTGTCAGCGTAGGAAAATTGAACTGTAATTGATGAACTTCTGGAGACTCAGTGTGGACTACTCTCAGTTAAAAAAAAATTGGGAAAGACTGAGTCATTGAAAGAACCTCCACCCTTTTATGAGTTTTACCTCATAGATCTCAAACAGGTTCTCATAGTGAATAATAGAGAAAAAACCCTTTGTGCTCCTGTCAGAGGGGAGGAAAAGGGAAACATTTTTGAAACATGCTATAGGCTTCTTAAGAATGTCTGCCCTTAGGAGAAACTATTCCATTAGAGCCTAACAGACCTGCAGAAAGGTAAATAACTCAGCTCTAGCCTACTCTAGCAATCCTGTCCCACCTAAAATGAGAACAACAGAGAAACATGTGAAATTCACAGTCCACTGGCAAAGACTCACTGAAAGAATGAGACCTAATCTTAGAACTATAAAGTACTTCCCCTCCCATCACACCTTACTAGCATATTACTAAAGGTGTATTTGTAACCTTTTATCCAGTACATCATTTCTACCTAGCAAGAAAAAATTAGAAGGATTTCTAGAGGGTAAAAATCAGTTGTCAGAGACAGAGCAAACATAGGAACCAGATTCAAATATGGTAGAGATGTATAAAAAGAATTACACAGCATAACCAAATGGGATTTAACTTAGGTATACAAGGCTGGTTCAACAATCAAAAATCAACTACTGTAATCCATCACATCAGCAGACTAAATCCAGCAGTAATGGCTGAGATTTCAAAACTCTACTCTCAATAAGTGATATAACTGCTATAATGAAAAATTCATAAAGCTTAAGTCTATCAACCACTTTGATTTAATAGAGTTTTTTCAGACTTAGATCTTTCTGCAAGATAGAGCTTATTCTATACCATAAAACAAGTCTCAGTAAGTTAAAAAGGATTGAAAACATACAGTTTTTCCTCTTCAGTGTATTGGAATTGAATTATAAATGGAAACCAGAGCAAAATGTGGCAATTGAAACAGTGCCTTTGTAAATGACCTATAATTCGAGGAAGAGTTGACAACAGAAAGTAGAAAGAATTTTGATGAATGAAAATGAACATGCATCACAATTTATGGAATTCAGCTGAAGGACCTTAGAGGGGAATTTTTAGTACTTTTATGGTCTCAATTGGAGAAGGCAGTGGCACCCCACTCCAGTACTCTTGCCTGGAAAATCCCATGGATGGAGGAGCCTGGTAGGCTGTGGTCCGTGGGGTCACTAAGACTCGGACACGACTGAGCGACTTTACTTTCACTTTTCACTTTCCTGCATTGGAGAAGGAAATGGCAAGAATCCCAGGGACGGGGAGCCTGGTGGGCTGACGTCTGTGGGGTTGCACAGAGTCGGACATGACTGAAGTGACTTAGCAGCAGCAGCATGGTCTCAATTCAACCATCTTAAGTTTTTCCAGCTTAAGAATAATAAAGTGAACAGAAGTTTGAGTGGAGATCAATGAAAAAACAGAAAAATAGTAGAGGAAAATCAATGAAACGAAAAGTTCTTTGAAAAGATCTATAATATTGTTATACCTTGAGATAGCTTGCCCTTTTAAAAAAGAGAATAAACAGATTACCAATATTAGGTATTGAAAAAGGAGATATTACTATCGTATAGAAATTAAAGGTATTGTTAGGGAAGTTTATCAGTCAGTTTATACCAAAAAATTGGACAAATCTTAAAAAGACATACACTGGCAATGTACCTGGCAGTCCAGTGGTTGGGTCTCTGAGCCTCCAGTGCAAGGGGTGGAGAACTAATCTCTGTCTGTCTGGGAACTAAGATCCCACAAGCTGCATGGGAAAGGAAGAAAAGACATACATTAATATAAATACATTTCTACTTGCTTATAAAAAGTAAATAGTTATTATATATATTCCTGTAAGGAAATGCCTAGGCATAGATGGCTTTACTGCTAAGCATTTTTCAGATAGTTCAGTTTAGTCGTTCAGTTGTGTTCGACTCTGCAGCCCCATGGACTGCAGCACCCCAGGCTTCCCTCTCCATCACCAGCTCCCGGAGTTTGCTCAAATTCATGTCCATTGAGCCAGTGATGCCATCCAACCATCTCATCCTCTGTCGTCCCCTTCTCCTCTTGCCTTCAGTCTTTCCCAGCATCAGGGTCTTTTCCAGTGAGTCGACATTTTGCATCAGGTGGCCAAAGTATTGGAGCTTCAGCTTCAGTGTCAGTCCTTCCAATGAATAGTCAGGAGGGAGCTCGGGGCCCTTAGCAGCGGAGGTGGGAGGACCCAAGGGTGGGTACGAGACCTCTTAGCCGGAGGGTGAGGAACATATGGGCTGCCCCAACCCTAATCTATACCATTAGTACCAACTCACCCTCCTGGAGACAGCCAAAGGCTCTACCAGCGGGACAATGCTGGAAATGGGCCTCAAACGCTCACGCCAGCTCGGCCCCGCAGAGAAATGTTTAATGAAGCATTATTATTAACATTAATACATATGTAAACTCTTTTGAGAAATGGAAGAAGGGACTTTTCAAATCTCTTTTATGAATATAGTATTATCATGATGATGTACTATTGTAAGAAAACTGTAATTATTTCTCCTGAACATACCTGTAGAAATTAACAAAATAATAGCAGACCAAATCCATGAATATATTAGAAGTATTAGACATTTGTGATCAGGTTGGGTTTATCCTAGGAATGCAAGGAAGTTTAAAACCTGTAAAACAATTAATGTAGTATTCTTCATTAGTAAAAGAGTGGACAGAAGCTACATGATCCTTTCAGTAGGCAGAAAAAAAAATTTGACAAAACTCAAAACTCGTTCCTGATAAAATTTTTAAAATTTAGCTCTATGGAAGGAAACTTCCTCAGTAACCCTTGTCTAGGACATGTATAAAAATTCTGTGCTGTAAGAAGTTTTTAGTTTCTATTTTTTCATTTATATCTCTGATCCATTTCTAATTTTTGATTATGGTATTAAAATCTTCCTTTTTTCTGTATTGATATGTGGTTGTTTTATCACTACTTGTAGATAATATGTTTCCCCCCATTGAATTCCCTTGGCACTTTTGTCAAAAATCAATTGAACATATATGTGTGGGTCTGATTTTGTTCTCTCGGTCCTGTTTTATTGATCTATAAATTAATCTGATACCATACTGTCTTGAGTATTCTAGCTTTTATAAAATTATCTTGAAATGTAAAATAAATATTCATCTTCTTGTTTTCCAAAATTGGTTTAGTTATTTTAGATCTTTTACATTTCTATGTAAATTTTATAATCATCATGTCTATGTCTCTAAGGCAATTTGTTGATTACATTGAATTTGTAGAACATTTCCATCCATAAATTAGGTATATCTTATTTAGGACATCTTAATTTTCTTGCAGTGTTTTTTTTTTTTTTTTGTCAATGTTATATAGTTTTTTTTTAGTTGGCAGTTTTATAGAGATTTTGTGCATTTTTTTTTTTTTTGTATGAAAAATGTCTTTATTCCTTTTAACCAAAGAGTTTACTATTATTTTTAGGTAGCAAGCCAATTAACACCATTCATAATTTCTGAAAGAAACAAAATTTACATGAAAGAATGTTTTGTGTTTGTGAATGTTTTTATAAACTTATTTCAAGTATTCTGTGTTTTCATTCTACCTTTAATGGAATTAATTTTTTTTTCAGATTGTTCATTGCTGATATACAATAAAAGCATTGATTTTTGAATATTGAGCTTGTATCCTTAAATCTTGGTAAATTCACTTGTTTCTTTCTTAAAAAAAAAATAAATAATTTGTCTGTACCAATTTAATTTGTGCCACACTGCTTGCAGTCGGCTTCTTACTTCCTTGACCAGGGATCAGACCTAGGCCACAGCAGTGAAAACCCTGAGTGCTAACCACTGGAGTGGAATTCCCTAAAAACAGAATGTATAGAATTTACTTAATGTGCAGTCATGTCATCTGTATTGCAGCGTTTCTCATGCCTTTCTTGTATACGTTATTGTTCTAGGAATTCAAATAGTTGGAGTATGTTTCTTTATGTCAGTACTTTAGCTGATAAATTCAGAAGGAATGATACAATTACAAAATGGCTTTTTCAGTAGCCCCTAATAACACTTGAGGTCTGGTCACTGATCAGAAATGGATACTAAATCTAATAGATGGAAAACTGATAGGAAAATTTCTAGTATTGTGGGCATATCAAATTGACAGTGTCTAAAACCACTCACTGTTTTTAACACTACTAAAAACTGGCACAACCAGACATTATGTGTCTACATATGTGATGTGGTAGAATATTCCACTAGGTCTTTAAAAAAAAAAAAGGGCTTCTGTTTCTCTGTTGAATTCATGTTTATCTCACTTTCTTAAACATTTGGAGCATACTTAGAAATAGCTGCTTCAGTGTTGTCTGTTGATTCTCTCACTGCTGACAGCTGTAGATCTGTTTTTATAGATTGGTTTTTCTTTGGCTATGGATCATATAGTCCTCTTTGCATGATATTTTTTTGTTTTATTGCATGTCAGATTTCTATGTTGCTGTATTCCACCTTTTGTGTTATTTCTTTTTTTTTTTTTTTTCCATTTATTAGTTGCAGGCTAATTGCTTTACAATATTGTAGTGGTTTTTGCCATACATTGACATGAGTAATATCTGTTTGAGTGAGTCTAGCACTTCTTTAGTGTAGACTAATTTATCACATTGCAAAGGAAATAGATTTCTGAAGATCCTACCTAATGTTCCATATATTATGTAGTCTTTCAACATAATACAAATTATGTAGAATACATAATACAGGTTCTTTACCATCTGAGCCAACGGGAAGCCTGGTCTTTACACACCCCAAATCTGTCTCTGTCTTTTGAATTCAGTGACACTGGCAGACTCTGCTAGGTTTCTCCCTTTTTGCATTGTAGCCTGGAGATTACCTGTACTTAGTAAAATTGGGATGTTGTAAGGGTCATCTTAGGTTTTTAATTTCCTCTCTGAAGCATCCACATACATGTCCTACCTACTTTCCAAAATCTTGAAACTGTTGTTTAATGTGTTTTGTCTGATTTACCTTTTTTTTTTTTTTTCATGTAGGAGAGTAAATCTATTCCTCGTTATTCCATCTTGAAAGTAAACTTTTACAAATTTGCTTTTATTGTTTTATGTATTACATAAGGTAGGAGTTTTGGTGGGAAGAAGAAAAAAAAAAAAAAAACACAGGCTAGTGCTTAAGGAAAAACAGCAGTGATTTTTTTGTTATGCTAAAAGTAAGTTCATTTGGATTTTGATTAGGATTTTGTTGTAAACTAATATTTGTATATAATCACATACTTTGTGGAAAGTTGACATTTTTATAATAGCTTCCTTGTAAGTATATGCTATATCACTTCTTTTGTTAAGCCCTATTTCCAATCATCAATAACATTGTATAGTTTTTTTATAAGTGATTTCTGTATTTCCTTATTAAATTTATATTTTGGTATTTATAGTTGCATTATTAGTGGAGTTTTAAAGTTATTTTTATAGTGTTTTATTCATATATTTTATAATTAACCATGGTACTTAATTTCCATTTTGTAGTATTTTAGATTGATTTTATTGCATATTAAGTATATTAAACTTTTGTGTTGTCTAGTATCTTTTTATACCCCACCTTTTAAAAAATTCAGTTCATCTTTTAAAATGAAAATATCAGTATTTTCTTTATGAGTGCTTTCTTCTTGTGATTTGCTTAGAAATCTTTCTTCCAGACAAATACCTAAAAACTCAAATTTTCTTTGAGTACTACTGCAGTTTTTATTTTTTCCAAAGAGCTATCCAGGGGTTCTAACACTATTTTTTTTTTTTAATGAATCACTTCTGTATCTTACTTTATTTTGTAATACATTCAAGTGATAATATCTTAAAGTTTTTATGTCATCTAATATCAGTTTCAAAAATTTGTTCTTTTTAAATATTCTGTAATTTTAGCGTTACTCTTCTGTAGGTGTAGCTTTGGGGCTCCCCTGCTTTCTCAGTGGTGAAGAATCGGTCTGTAATGCAGGAGACCCAGGTTCAGTCCCTGGGCTGGGAAGATGCCCTGGAGGAGGGCATGGCAACCCCCTCCAGCGTTCTTGCCTGGAGAATCCCCATGAACAGAGGAGCCTGGTGGGCTACAGTCCATGGTGTCACAGAGTCGGACAGGACTGAGCGACTAAGCAGCAGCACCAAGTGCGATTTTTCTTTAATTCAACACATACTAATAGATGTTCAAAATTTGAGATTAGGTAGATATCTTTTTTTTTTATAGGTAGATATCTTTTATAATCAGCTTTAGAGACTAAAGGCAGAATTTTTAAAATAATTATCACACTGTGTATTGAGGCCACATATCTGGACAAGTAAAAGAAGGGGATTTTTGGGTTTGTTTTTAAAAAAATCTTGAAGTGATAGAATCACAATTTTTTGGTTAACATCTAAGTTTTTTGGTTCATTTTTTTCCTGTATTGATACATTTTATAACCTTTGCTAAAGAAATATTTTTCTGTTTTTATAGTTTTGGTAAGCAGTTTGGAGGAAAAAGAGGATGTGATTGTCTTGTGTTAGAGCCTTCAGAAATGATTGTGGTAAGAACTTTAACAAATGTTGAATTCCTTTTTGTTACGCTTCACTTTCAACTTTAAATGTAGTAATCTTTTAAATACTCTAAAAGGTTCCATTAATGTGACTTTTTAAATGTTTTACTAAGTAGCATCAAGCCATATATATTTATATATACCTAGTTTGATACATTTTCATCCACTTTGAATATTTTTTCTTATTCTTGAGAGAATTTGAAACACAATGCAGTTATATATAAAGTATTACCAATTTGATAGTTCCTTTACTGCATTCACCAGAAAATTTAAATAAGAGCTCTGAAAGGGAACCCTGATTTTCCTATTCAATATAAATAATAATCTTTAGCATCCATGTTCTGTACCCTGGACTTGAGAGAAAGAGATAGAAAAAAAGAAACACAATTGTATCCAAGTAAGAAATGGTTTACATTTTAATATTTTAAGAGTGTATTTAAGGAATAGTTCTTTACTTTTTCTCAAGAAAGCCAGGTAGTTAATTTAACTTTAGAAAATAAAGCTTTTTTCCTTCACCATTTGAAGAATCCAGAACACAGCTCTTTTTTGCCTTGTTGTGAGATGACCTTACTAGAAAACAGCTAATACTGAATGGATGCTTTGTCCTACTAGCATCTCATGTAGATGTCATCTGATTTGATTTAAACTATTGAGAAACGAGGTTGAATTCTTAATGTAGCCTTTAAAACTAAACTACTTTTTTATTTCATGGTGTTATAGTCAGATTGACATCTTCAGGTAGATTCTGTGATCTCTTTGCCAAATTGGATCATCTACGTTATCATGAGCTTAGTGTCCTAAATTTCTGGATTTTAAGCTCCTAAAAGGCTGAGATCAGTTTTTATTCTGTTTGTGTCTTCGATAGTATTGCAGAGTAATTCCCACATAGTAAATACATAATCAGTAAATTTTACTGGTTGTCAAGTTTGTTCAAGGCTTAGACTATGTATTGTATTATGTTTATTTTCTTTAAGTGTTGGTATACATGGCATATCTATTAAGGCTTCAGAACTCTTTCTTTTAAATAAGTGCATTGAAAAAAATAAATAAATAAATAAGTACATTGAGAGACATGGCAGGAAAACTGCTTCAGGCAGTAGGGTTTTCTCATTTATTTGTGATGTGTATTTCTCATGCTTTATGGAAAAAGAATGGTGCTTTTGCCATAGTGTTTTCATATGCAATTGACCCTTAGAAAACATGGATTTGACTGCTCAGTCCACTTACGCAGGTATTTTTCAGTAGTAAATTCTGCAATACTACAGTCTGGTTGGTTGAATCCATGTATACAGAGGGCAGACTATAAGTTATATGTGGATTAAGCAACACCTTGTACATACTTTTGTTTTACTGTGGTAAAATACACTTAAGATGAAATTTACTGTCTTAGCCATTTTTAAATGTAGAGTTCAATTTATTAAGTTAATTATTAAATTTATATCTTTTCATTTTCATTTTGAATTAAAGGGAAGAATTGTACTTCTCTTGCCCCAAGCCTGGAGTTAACCTTTTCTGTGAGATCTGCTTGCTCTTAGTGGAAAGCAGTATTGAGAAGCCAAGATCTGGCAGCTGACTGTCTTCATTGCTTCAGGTGCCTCAGTGCTTGTAAACCCTTTCAGTGAACAGAGTGAGAAAATACACATCTGAGTGTATATGTATACACACACAGACATACACACTTACATATACACCTCTGTATTTACTTCTTTTATATATATCTATAAAACCTAGAGTTAATTCTCGTGTTCTCTTTTGTTTATTTGTACCTTCTTTCACTAAATGGTGAGAAACTTGGTCCATTATCATCAAAATATTTACTTAAGACAGTTTTAAAATTGCTTGCTCATAACAGTGTAGAAAACACTGCTAGCTAGAGTATTAACATATACATATACACTTTTTTTAAGTGTACAGTTTATTGATATTACAAATGTATGCCACTCATAACCTATCTATCAAAATATAAAATATTTGCATCACCTACCTTAAAAAGTAAGGAAATATTCAGAGAATTATAGGGGCCTTGCAAAAGGACAGAGAAAGGCCAGTGGGAGAACTAGATTAAAGGATCTCCCTTTGGCCAAATACGGGACTATGTGAGAATCCAAATAAAAATGCGTGCTGATTGTACCCTCCTGTATAATAAAGAGTTTATAAGTTCTAGTATTTTGAATGAATGGAAAGGAGAATTTCTTCCTGATAGTCAAATGCCAACTAATATGTCTTAAAGGAATGATTAAGTTACAAAATAATGAATGAATGCTCAAACTTGTCACTAATGTTTGTTGAGAAACGGGATACTTACATAATCTCATTTTATCTCCCCACAAATCATTTATGAAGGGAAAAATTACCAATTTTTGGTGGGGAAACAGAAGGATATGATACCACTGTAACAAAAATTACTGCTACTGCCATCAGTATAGGCATAACGTGATATCATACTACTCCTGATAAAGTGACAGTGCACTGAAGAGGACAGAACATCATCCCTGAGAAATACGCCTGCTGGAAGTGCATGCCTGAAACTAATCACTAAGAAATATCAGATAGACCAAATGGAAGACATTATTCAAATTGTTGGCTTATATTCTTCAAATATCCCAATGTCAAGAAACATCACAGAAAGACTGAGAAACTGTTTCATGTTGAAGGAGAAAAAAAGATATAACTAAATGGAATGCTTTTTATCTTGCATTAAATCTTGGAGGCAAGAGAGGGTCGTAGCTATAAATGATGATGTTGGCACAGTTGAGATTTGAACTTGGACTGTGGTCAGTGGTCCTCAACCTTTTTGGCACCAGTTTCGTGGGTGACAATTTTTCACCCACTGGGGTGGGTGGTGATGGTTTTGAGATTATTCAAACTCATTACATTTATTGTACACTTTATTTCTCTTAATATTAATACATCATCTCCACCTCAGATCATCAGGCATTAGATGCCAGAGGTTGGGGATACCTGGATTAGATACTGTTGAATTTCCTGTTTTTGATTATTTTGGGGGGATTGTGTAAGATAAAGTCTTTGTTCTAAGGAAATACATGTTGACACATTTTAGGGTCAAGAATCACTTTCTCTTCAATTTATACTCAGTGTTTCAGAAAAACAAAAAGTATGTGCAAGTATACAATTTTAAAAATCACCCAAAAAATCACATCAACTGTATGTATTTATGATTGGTGATTTTTTAATTCCATAACTCTTATCTTATTGATGAGCAGCATAGATAAAAATGCATTATGAGTAATAGGAGAAAATAATCTAAAATAATATTAGGATTTTTCTTTCTGAAGTTTTTGAGGATTTTATTTTCATTCCACCATTTGATGAATCTTTTTCTTTCTTTCTTTCTTTTTTTTTTTTTTTTTAAGTTTTTCACTACTGTTACTTCCTTTGAAATACAAAATTGTACTTAATGTTTTGTAACAGTACAGATCTTTGATACTCAGTGTATCTTTTAGGTGAAAATATTTACAGTTCATAAAAATGCTTGGTCCCAGTGTGTACTTGGACAAATGTACATATGTACATATGTATTTGGTCTGAGTATACATAAGTAACATGTTTACTATTTTGACAAGTTCTATCAAATGGTTTTATTATGTATATATTTTTAACAAATGTTGTGAGTAACCACTGGTGATGAGGAATGCCTATTTCTGAACACCTTCCTTGTTACCTGATAGGTTAGTCATCCCAATCTGACACATAATAATGAGATCTTAATTTGTGCATATTATCATATGCTTTATGGAAGGCTTATTTTTATTATCCATGTCTCTTGCCAGTTTTTCTACTAGGATTACTCTTCGTGATCATAAGAACTTTTTATTACTATATAAATGAACACTTTTGTTATAAGAGGTGGTTTATCATTTTATAACTAATCTAAAGTGAATTTTGCTCCTTGAAGAGGTTCTCTCAGGGTTACTTGAGATGCTGTCTCCTGGGCTTGAAGTCCTAAAAAATTCCTACCAAGTAAAACATAACTCAAAAAATTAAATTGAATTTTGTGTCTATTACAATTTTTTTTTAAATCTGTTGAGTTTTTTCCGTCTTACAACTTTTTGGTTTGAAGTCATATTAGAAAGACCTTCTGATGACAGGATTATTGAAGTGTTTTGTTTTTTTTTTTTTTTGAAGTTTTAAAATCTGTATTGCTTTATTGAATTTTATCAGTTCACTGTTTTAATTAAACTTTTAAATCTTACTTCTTCTGGGCAGCTGAAGACAGTGGTAAACACTTAACTACCTATCTCCAAATATTTCCTCCAAAAACAATGTAGTACTAAAAGAAGGGTGTAAGAAATCTATGCACAAACCATTGTCACAACACAAGTTAAAACCAGAGGATGCTCAAACTTGAAAATAATTGTAAATATAAAGAGAGAAATCACCAGTTCCCAGCTTGTTATCTCTCACACTTCATCTCTACTCCCAACCTTCCAGCAAAACTTTATGATGAGTAAAGGCCAACCATCCAGATCCATAGAAAACCCAGAAAATGGAAGCTAGAAATGGTCGGCCTACACTGCAAGAAGATTAATTCTACACTAAGTGTAAAATATATGCATATGTCAGAACAAGAACTACGTTATTTAAAATTATGAGTAATTTGCAGAATAGTCATCCACATGCAGAGTTCAGGATTAAGACAAAAGGTTTTAAAAAGGGAACAAGCTGCCTTTGGCATTTAAGTGCTGAAGAAGCACATGAGTAAGTTTTAGGTTCCTGCAAGCCGAAGTGAACACAAAATCAGGCTTTGCAACCTCTCCTTCCACTAGCAAAATGAAAAAAATAGCTTAAAATATCTGTCCTTAAAAATATTTGACAAAAGTGAGTGTGCTTAGTCACTCAGTCATGTCTGACTCTTTGTGACCCGATGGACTATACAGCCCATGGAATTCTCCAGGCCAGAATACTGAGGGTGGGTAGCCTTTCCCTTCTCCAGGGAATCTTCTCAACCCAGGGATGGAACCCAGGTCTTCTGCATTGCAGGTAGATTCCTTACCAGCTGAGCCACAAGGGAAGCCCAAGAATACTGGAATGGGTAGCCTATCCCTTCTGCAACAGATCTTCCCAACCCAGGAATCAAACCAGGATCTCCTGCATTTCAGGCGGATTATTAACCAATTGAGCTGTCAGGGAAGCCCATTTGACAAAAGAGGTGCTATTAAATGAGGGATTTCATAAGACATCCTAGTATCACAAAAAGGTAAAAAAGGAAACTTGATAAATCTATGTACTATAAAAATGATCATTTTTACGTGTCAGCTAAGAAAAAGATTCTCCCCATCTTAGTCATGCAGATGAAAAGTGTGGCCACACTCCAGGCAGAATTAAATATATTCAGTCAACTAACAGGATATTGAAAAACAAAAAGCATGTAGAATCAAAAATTTAAAAACTCAAGAAAAGAAAATGCTCCCCCTCCAAAAAAAAGAGTAGAAAGAGTATGAATTTAGTAAGGAATGGATAACAAATCTTTTAGGAAACAATGAATTATAAGGTTCCCCCAGGGAAAATCAAGTCAAATGAAAATTTAATAAGGTGTATCGAAGAAGGTCAGGAAAGAACCAAGTAAATGAAAAGAACACATAGAATAAAAGTGTCAGAAATACTGTTACTTACGTGAAAGTCACTAAGAGAGCAAATCTTAAACCATCTCACTACAAAAATGTTAACTATGTGACATGGAGCTGTTAGCTAAAGCTATGGTGGTAATCACCTTGTAATATGTAAATGTATCAACAGTGTTGTACAGCTTAAGCTTATACATTGTTCTGTTAGTCTTGAAATGGGAAAAAAGTGTCAGAGAAAATAGTGTGAGAAATAATTGTAAGAAATAAAACGAAAACAATACAAGGATCAAAGGACATTTAAAAGGTTTAAGTACAGAAGTAATCCTAAAATAAAAATACAGGTCTTCCTAGGTACCAAAAAATATTTTTTTATTAAAAAGCAAGGAATACCTGTTTCTCAGAGAAATAAGTGTAACAAAATACACCTAAAAACGTTATCACAGAATTGAGACTGAAAATAGATTAGTCATACCAATAAATGTGAATGTGCTTAATCCACCTTAAGGCTACGTCTTGAAAACTTTAAACCTATCAAACAACTTTCTGTCAAAGGATAAGTGAATACACACTGAAATGATAGAATTTGCAAAATAACCATAGTAGAAATATATACCTATGGAATACAATACGTATCAACCTATGGAATACATCCAAAAATGGTCAGAAACTAAAGAGAATAAAAAGCAGACGATGAACCAACTCTCAGGAGATCCAAATATTGGAGATAACATATGGACATTTTAGCAGAAGATTAGAAAATATAAAATGAAAAAATTAATCCCAAACTCTACAACTTGAAACATAACTGAAAATAAAATCTCATCTAGGTTAAAGAGAAGGTAAAACTTAGCTGACTAGAGACTTAGGGAATTGAATGATAAGCAGGAAGAAGAGAAGAGTCGCCTCTTTAAACAATAGTGGTTTGAACTGGACAGGTCCACTTACATGTATATATTTTTTTTTTTAATTTTTTTATTAGTTGGAGGCTAATTACTTCACAACATTTCAGTGGGTTTTGTCATACATTGCTATGAATCAGCCATAGATTTACACTTATTCCCCATCCTGATCCCCCCTCCCATCTCCCTCTCCACCCGATTCCTCTGGGTCTTCCCAGTGCACCAGGCCGGAGCACTTGTCTCATGCATCCCACCTGGGCTGGTGATCTGTTTCACCATAGATAGTATACATGCTGTTCTTTTGAAACATCCCACCCTCACCTTCTCCCACAGAGTTCAAAAGTCTGTTCTGTATTTCTGTGTCTCTTTTTCTGTTTTGCATATAGGGTTATCATTACCATCTTTCTAAATTCCATATATATGTGTTAGTATGCTGTAATGTTCTTTATCTTTCTGGCTTACTTCACTCTGTATAAGGGGCTCCAGTTTCATCCATCTCATTAGGACTGATTCAAATGAATTCTTTTTAATGGCTGAGTAATATTCCATGGTGTATATGTACCACAGCTTCCTTATCCATTCGTCTGCTGATGGGCATCTAGGTTGCTTCCATGTCCTGCTATTATAAACAGTGCTGCGATGAACAAAGGGGTGCACGTGTCTCTTTCAGGTCTGGTTTCCTCGGTGTGTATGCCCAGAAGTGGGATTGCTGGGTCATATGGCAGTTCTATTTCCATTTTTTTAAGAAATCTCCACACTGTTTTCCATAGCGGCTGTACTAGTTTGCATTCCCACCAACAGTGTAAGAGGGTTCCCTTTTCTCCACACCCTCTCCATCATTTATTGCTTGTAGACTTTTGGATAGCAGCCATCCTGACTGGCGTGTAATGGTACCTCATTGTGGTTTTGATTTGCATTTCTCTGATAATGAGTGATGTTGAGCACTTTTTCATGTGTTTGTTAGCCATCTGTATGTCTTCTTTGGAGAAATGTCTGTTTAGATCTTTGGCCCATTTTTTTATTGGGTCATTTATTTTTCTGGAATTGAGCTGGGGGAGTTGCTTGTATATTTTTGAGATTAATCCTTTGTCTGTTTCTTCATTTGCTATTATTTTCTCCCAATCTGAGGGCTGTCTTTTCACCTTATAGTTTCTTTTGTAGTGCAAAAGCTTTTAAGTTTCATTAGATCCCATTTGTTTAGTGTTGCTTTTATTTCCAATATTCTGGGAGGTGGGTCATAGAGGATCTTGCTGTGATTTATGTCGGAGAGTGTTTTGCCTATGTTCTCCTCTAGGAGTTTTATAGTTTCTGGTCTTACATTTAGATCTTTAATCCATTTTGAGTTTATTTTTGTGTATGGTGTTAGAAAGTGTTCTTGTTTCATTCTTTTACAAGTGGTTGACCAGTTTTCCCAGCACCACTTGTTAAAGAGGTTGTCTTTTTTCCATTGTATATCCTTGCTTCCTTTGTCAAAGATAAGGTGTCCATAGGTTCGTGGATTTATCTCTGGGCTTTCTATTCTGTTCCATTGGTCTATATTTCTGTCTTTGTGCCAGTACCACACTGTCTTGCATGACTGTGGCTTTGTAGTATAGTTTGAATGTCAGGCCAGGTTTGATTCGCCTCCAGTTCCATTCTTCTTTTTTTTCAAAATTACTTTGGGCTATTCGAGGTTTTTTGTATTTCCATACAAATTGTGAAATTCTTTGGTCTATTTTCTGTGAAAAATTAAACCGTTGGTAGCTTGATAGGGATTGCATTGAAATTCTATAGATTGCTTTGGTAGAAAGCCATTTTTACAATATTGATTCTTCCAATCCATGAACACGGTATGTTTTTCCATCTGTTTGTGTCCTCTTTGATTTCTTTCATCAGTGTTTTATAGTTTTCTATGTATAGGTCTTTTGTTTCTTTAGGTAG
The DNA here is from genome assembly GCF_019320065.1 of Cervus canadensis. Classification (NCBI taxonomy): domain Eukaryota; kingdom Metazoa; phylum Chordata; class Mammalia; order Artiodactyla; family Cervidae; genus Cervus; species Cervus canadensis. The sequence continues at coordinate 84,338,739 of NC_057389.1, read as the reverse complement.
ATATACTCCTAAGTATTTTATTCTTTTTTTGCAATGGTGAATGGTATTGTTTCCTTAATTTCTCTTTCTGTTTTCTCATTGTTAGTGTATAGGAATGCAAGGGATTTCTGTGTGTTAATTTTATATCCTGCAACTTTACTATATTCATTGATTAGCTCTAGTAATTTTCTGGTAGAGTCTTTAGGGTTTTCTATGTAGAGGATCATGTCATCTGCAAACAGTGAGAGTTTCACTTCTTCTTTTCCTATCTGGATTCCTTTTACTTCTTTTTCTGCTCTGATTTGCTGTGGCCAAAACTTCCAACACTATGTTGAACAGTAGTGGTGAGAGTGGGCACCCTTGTCTTGTTCCTGATTTCAGGGGAAATGCCTTCAATTTTTCACCATTGAGGGTGATGCTTGCTGTGGGTTTGTCATAAATAGCTTTTATTATGTTGAGGTATGTTCCTTCTATTCCTGGCTTTTTGGAGAGTTTTTAATCATAAATGAGTGTTGAATTTTGTCAAAGGCTTTCTCTGCATCTATTAGATAATCATATGGTTTTTATCTTTCAATTTGTTAATGTGGTGTATTACATTGAAAGATTGATTTGCGGATATTGAAGAATCCTTGCATTCCTGGGATAAAGCCCACTTGGTCGTGGTGTATGATTTTTTTAATATGTTGTTGGATTCTGTTTGCTAGAATTTTGTTAAGGATTTTTGCATCTATGTTCATCAGTGATATTGGCCTGTAGTTTTCTTTTTTTGTGGCATCTTTGTCAACATGTATATTTTTATTTTGTGCATACTACAGTACTACATGATCCACAGTTGGTTGAATCTGTGGATGTCAGAGCTAAGGATACAGAGGACCAGCTGTAAAGTTATAAACAGATTTTAAACTGCATGGAGGGTCAGGTGCTACTATGCCCCACAATGCTGAAGGGTCCACTGTGTACAGGTCCAAGGAAAAATAAAATATAATGGAATATAGGAGATAGGCAATAGAGTGAAAAAATTGTTGGTTTTTTTTTTTTCCCTCATTTTATTTTCTGGACTAATTTTTTAAAACAGTGAAATATAGTTGATTTTACAATTAGTGGTGTATAACACAGTGACACAGTTATACATATATACATTCTTTTTCATGTTATTTTCCATTATGGTTTATTGTAGAATATTAAATACAGTTCTCTGTGCCATACAGTAGGACCTTGTTGCTTACCCATTCTACATGTACCAGTTTGTATCTGCTAATCCCAAACTCCAATTAATCCCTCTCCCATTGCTCTCCCCCTTGGCAACCACCAGTCTATTCTTTATCTGTGGTTTTGTTTCTGTTTCGTAGATAAGTTTATTTGTGTCATAGTTTAGGTTCTGTATGTAAGTGATATCATATGGTATTTGTCTTTTTCTTACTGACTTCACTTAGTATGATAATCTTCTGTTGTATCCATGTTACTGCAAATGGCATTATTTTACTCTTTATGACTGTGTAAGTATTCTATTGTGTATATGTACCACATCTTTATTCATTCATTGATGGACATTTAGATTGCTTCCATGTTTTGGCTATTGTAGATAGTATTGCTATGAACACAGGGGGACGCATGTATCCTTCAAATTATAGTTTTGTCTGGCTAGATACCCATGAGTGGGAATGCTGGATCATAATGTAATGCTGTTTTTAGTTTTCTGACGAACATCTGTACTGTTTGCCGGAGTAGTGTAGGAGGGTTCGCTTTTCTCAACACCCTCTCCACCATTTATTTGTAGATGTATTTGACCGTTCTGAGATGACACCTCATTGTAGTTTTGATTTGTGTTTCTGTAATAATTAGTAGCGTTGAGCATCTTTTCACATGCTTGTTGGCCATCTGTATGTCTTCTTTGGAGAAATGTCTCCAGATCTTTTTTCTGTTGGGTTGTTGTTTTGTTGTCAAGTTGTATGACCTGTTTGTATATTTTGGAAATTAAGCCCTTGTTGGTCACATCATTTGCAAATATTTTCTCCCATTCTATAGGTTGTCTTTTTGTTTTGTTTATGGTTTTCTTTGCTGTGCAAAAGCTTGTTTGATTAGGTCCCAGTTGTTTGTTTTCATTTTTATTTCTATTTCCTTGAGAGACTCAGAGTGAAAAGGTCATATCCTTATATAATTGGAGTCATAGAGGACAGGTGGGAATAACCATATTATTATAAGTAAGAAATTTTTCCAAAACCAAAAAGATGTCATTTTACAGATTTTAAAGCTCTACAGGATAAACATAAACTCTAACAGGATAATACAAACTTATGCATAAGCACATCGTAGCAAAACTATTGAAACCAAAAGTAAAGAGAAAGTCATAAAGCTAGAAAGAGAAAAAAAAAAAACACTTCTAAAGGAGCAATGGTAAAATACAGCAGTAATTTTACCTTCATTAGTTACAGAATTTAAACATTTTCACATAGATGCTAAGAAAATGTTTCATTAGTAGACCAGAACTCATTTTACTAAAAGAAAATTTTTCAGGCAGAAGAGAATCTCAGATGGAAGCACAGAGATATGGAACAAAGGACAGCGGACAGAATAAATATTTGGGTGCATGTAAATGTGTGTTGGGCTTCCCTGGTAGCTCAGAGAGTACAGAATCTGCCTGCAATGCAGAAGACCTGGGTTCAATCCCTGGGTTGGGAAGATCCTGTGGAGAAGGAAATAGCAACCCACTCCAGTATTCTTGCATGGAAAATCCTGTGGACAGAGGAGCCTGGTGGGCTACAGTCCATGGGGTTGCAAAGAGTCAGACATGACTGAATAACTAACACTTTTTGCTTTCAAACGTGTGTTGCCTACAGGTATGCTTTTTTTTTTTTCAATTGTACATCCCTAATAATTTTTTTTTTAATTGAAGGTTTGTGGCAACCCTACATCAAGCTAGTCCATTGGTGCCATTTTTTATTATTATGTATGTTACAGTGATCTGTGATCATTGATCTTTGATGTTACTATTATGATTGTTTTGGGGCACCACGAACCACAGCCATAAAAGATGGTCGATAAATGTTGTGTTTTGACTGCTCTACCAAACTGACTGTTCCCCCATCTCTCTTCCTATCCTCAGGCTTCCCTCTTCCCTAAGACACAACAATATTGAAATTAGGTCAGTTAGCAACCCTACTATGGCGTCTAAGTGCTCAAGTGAAAGGAACAGTTGTACATCTCTCACATTAAATCAAAAGCTGGAAATGATTAAAGCTTAGTGAGGAGGGCATGTTGAAAGTTAAGATAGGCTGAAAGCTAGGCTTCTGGTGCCAAACACCTAGCCAAGTTGTGATGGCAAAGGACAAGTTTTCAAAGGAAATGAAAAATCTTTACAGTGAACATATGAATGGTAAGAAAATGAAGCTGCCTTATTGCTTATAAGGTGAAAGTTTTAATGGCCTGTAGAGAATATCAAACCAACTATGACATTCCTTTAAGCCAAAACATAATCTAGTGCAAGGTCCGAGCTGTCTTTAATTCTGTGAATTCTTCTTTTAGCTAGAAGAAGTGAGAAAGCTGCAGAAGATATGTTTGAAGCTAGCAGAGGTTGGTTCATGAAGTTTAGGGAAACAACGCTCTGCATAATAGTTATATAGAATACATCTGCTTTTCAAGTATACATGGAATATTTTTAAAAGTTGACCATAGGTGGAACATCAAGCTCAAAAAAGATTTTAAATTTTACAATTTATAGTTTTTGACCACCATGGAATTAACTTAAAAAACAATTACAAAAACAGAACTGCAACAGAATACAACTTTTGAAATTTAGGAGTGTACATTAAATCACTTGTCAAAGAAGAATCGCTGTGAAAATGAGAAAATATTTTTAGCTAAATGAAGATGACATATCAAAACGTGGAATTCAGCTTATATCTTCCTTGCTGAGCAAGAAAGGCAGCATTTAAACCTTAATACTATGAGGATGAAAGGCTGACATTACATGAGTTTTCACATCAGGAAATTAGAGCAGCAAACTATACATAAATGCTCTCTATACATAAATGAGAAGCAAAGAAATAATAAAGATAAATATTAATATCAATGACCTGTCAATCAGACTTAAGAATCAGCAAAGGCATGTTAGTTCTCCAAAAAGAATAATAAAATTGATAAGTCCCTGTCAAAAATAAAGAACAAAACAGATATTACATAACCAGTGTCAGGAATAAAAAAAAAATTGTGCTATGGATCTAATGAACTTAAAAAAAAAAAGTAAAAGAAAGGATATTATGAATATTTTAAGCAAATAAATTTGAAATTTTAGAGTCAAATTCCTCAAGGTACACAGCTTAACAAAACTGGCACACACCCTTACAGAAATAGAAAATCTGCATAATCCAATATCTAGGAAGAAAATGAACCTGAAATTAAAGACCTTCTCATTTAGAAATTCTGACCCACATGGTTTCACTGATAAATTTTCTAAACATTTAAAGAAGAAATTACACATAAAGTCTAACAGAAAACAGAGAAAAATTGAATATGTTTCCTTAGCCTAGTTTAATTTTTTTAAATTGAAATATTGGTGACATATAACATTGTGTAAGAGCCCAGTTTAATTTTGAAAGCAAAACCTAGCAATGTTACTCAGAAGGGGTATTACAGGTCATTTTTTTTTTTTAATGAAAGTATATTTTAAAATCTTCAAATGTTAGAAAATGAAATCCTAGTGATACATATATATGTACATATCTGGCAAAGTTGAATTTATTTCCAGAGTTGTGGGATTGATATAGTATTTGAAAATCAGTGTGATTCATTATATTACTATCTTTAGGGAAAAGAGTGAGATGATCATCTCTATTGATACAAAGAAAAATCACTTGATAATACTCAAAGTTCATTCATGAGGACTTTTAAAACGTAGCAAGATAGGGAAAGAGGGAAACATTCAGAACCTTATTAAAAGTATCCGCACAAACCCTGCAGTAAACATTCAAAACCTTCTCCTGGCACTTGGGAATATGTTAGAGCTCACCAATTCCAAATCCAATGTCTAAAAAACCTTGTAAGAGTGCATTTAGGCGAGAGGAAAAAGATATGACATGAAAATATAAAACTGTCACAAATGATGTGATTTGCATATAGAAAATAGAAAACTGCTTGTGAACTCTAGGAATTAATAATCATTTCAGCAAGGTCTTTCAGTACTTGTTCATACAAATAGAAATCAATTCTATTTGTATTTATGAGTAATAAAATATTAGAAAAACAATTTAGTAAGCACTTATGTTAAAACATCCATATACATCAGAATAAATCTAACCAAAGTATAGGAGATCTCTATACAGAAAACCATAAAAAAAATTTGGGCTCTTCCTTAGCTCTGAATTAATTGAAAGAATCAATTTTTATGATATAAATTGTCTCCATATTGATATAAAATTCAATATAATCCCCATGAAAATCCCAGCAGATTGTCTTATGGAGATTAAGAAACTGACCTGACATAAAATTGGGTTGACCAAAAAGTTTGTCTGGGTTTTCCCGTAATGTTCCCATAATGTCTTACAGAAAAACTCGAACTTTTTGGCCACCCCAATGTTTATGTCAGGTAATAGTTTCTACAATGATTGTATTTAATCCTGAGCTTCCCAGGTGGCACTAGTGGTAAAGAACCTGCCTGCCAGTGCAGGAGATAAAAGAGACACGTTCAATCTTTGGGTCTGGAAGATACCTGGAGTGGGGCATGGCAACCCACTCCAGTATTCTTGCCTGTAGAATCTCATGGACAGTGGAGCCTGGTGGGCTACAGTCCGTAGGGTTGTAGAGTCAGACACAACTGCAGTGACTTTGCACGCACACATGCATGCATATATAGTACTTTAGCATAAACCAAACAAATTTTCAAAGACTTTGCTTTTAAATACTCTCAAAAACCAAAAAATTCAACTTGAATAAAAAATGAGATGCCACGTCCTCAGATAAGGAGGACCTTTATCATTCATAAAGGTATTTTCCTTAGATTATCTTATAAATTTAATTAGATTCTAATGAAAACTACCATCAGAATGGTAGTTGTTTTGTGCCTAATGCGTTTGGAACAATAAAAAAGCAAGGGCTTGAACAAACCTGAGAAAGATGAGCTCTTTCATGGAACCTAGTAAGTTTTAAAAATAGTTATAATAATTCAGAAAAAAGAAAAAAATGTACTCTTTAAAAAACCAAGTGAATTTAATATATGTAAAATAGTTGGCTTAATTCTACCGGGAATTTTTATTTCTGGTGACTTTGTTGTTGTTCAGTTGCTCAGTTATGTCTGACTCTTTGCAACCCCATGGACTGCAGCATGCCAGGCTTCCCTGTGTTTCAGTCACTCCTGGAATTTGCTCAGACTCGCGTCCATTGAGTCGATGATGCCATCCAGCCCTCTCATCTGGTCATCTCCTCATCCTGCCCTCAGTCTTTCCCAGCATCAGTCTGTTCCAATGGGTTGGGTCTTCGTGTCCAGTGGCCAAAGCATTGGCACTTCAGCTTCAGTCCTTTCAATGAATATTCAGTTTAATTTCCTTTAGGATTGACTAGTTTGATCTCCTTGCAGTTCAAGGGACTCTCAAGAGTCTTCTCCAACACCGAAAGCATCAATTCTTCAGTGCTCAGCCTTCTTTATGGTCCAGTTCTCACATCTGTACATGACTACTGGAAAAACCATAGCTTCGAATATATGGACCTTTGTGGGCAAAGTGATGTCTTTGCTTTTTAGGATGCTGTCTAGGTTTGTTACAGTTTTTCTTCCGAGGAGCAAACATCTTCTAATTTCATGGCTGCAGTCACCATCTGCAGTGATTTTGGAGCCCAAGAAAATAAAAGTCTGTCATTGTTTCCATTTATTCCCCATCTGTTTGCCATGAAGTGATGGGACCAGATGCCGTGATCTCTGTTTTTTGAATGTTGAGTTTTAAGCCAGCTTTTTACTCCTCTTTTACCTTCACCAAGAGGCTTTTTAGTTCCTCTTCACTTTCTGCCATAAGGGTGGTATCATCTGCGTATCTGAGGTTATTGATATTTCTCCTGGCAATCTTGATTCTAGCTTTGCTTCATCCAGCCTGTCATTTTGCATGATGTAGTCTGCTGACTTTAAAAGACAGTATTATAATAAAAAAACTATGAAGTAAAAAAAAAGACAGTATTTTGTCCATGTCTTTTTAATGGGGTATCCATGAGGAGAGAAGGAGTCAGTAGTTTAATTTTTAGTAGTAAGGGCAATATTATAGAATATTTTTATATGTGTCTGTAGAGACACACATGATTATGTGTATGTCACATATAATTATAGCTAATATATACATAAATTTATAAATGATCTATACATACATCATTGGGAACCAAGATTATGTAGTATCAGGAAATTGATGGTAATGTTAATATGGTTGAAGCTATTACATATGTAAATACAACATACATGTGTATAGTATGAAGAGAAATGATTTGTCATTAAGATAACATTTAATTGGATGTAATTAAATTTACAAATTGTAATTAATATAATACAGTTAATAACATATATATTATGATCTTTCAGAGTCATTTTCCCCCAATGACTAAGTAAAGCCAAAGGGCAAAATTTGAATAGAATGTACCATCATTTGTCTTAAAATTATTTCCCAAGTTGGTTCACTTTATGAAAAAGTGTGTTTCTTAGGGCTGTTCATTGAAAAGTAGTTTTAGTAATTCTTTGTGGCTATAAGAGCGATTCCAGATTATGATCAGTAAATGTTATTTCCCCACTAAAATGATAGAGTGAAAGTGAAGGTTGTTCAGTCGTGTCCGACTTTGCGACCCCATGGACTATACAGTCCATGGAATTCTCCAGTCCAGAATACTGGAGTGGGTAGCCTTTCCCTTCTCCAAGGGATCTTCCCAAACCAGAAATCAAACCCAAGTTTCCCACATTGCAGGCAGATTCTTTACCAGCTAAGCCACCAAGGAAATAATAGATTATATCCCATGTGAAGTAGGAAATGTATTAGGCTAGCAGTTAGTGTCAGAAAGCAAAGAAATACCAAAAAACTATGGAGAATTCGTCAGAAGTTTGTAACTTAAAAGGGATAGCTTGACTATCAAAAAATAGTGTTAAAATTTTTTTAGCAGAAAGTGAGTGTTAGTCGCTCAGTGGTGTCTGGCTTTGACCTCTTGGACTGTAGCCGGCCAGGCTCTTCTGTCCATAGAATTCTCCAGGCAAGAATACTGGAATGGGTTGCCATGCCCTTCTCCAGGGGATCTTCCCAGTCCAGGGATCGAACCTGGGTCTCCCACTTTGCAGGCAGATTCTTTACTGTCTGAGCCACCAGGGCAGCTTTTAGCAAGAGGGGATGTTGAAATTGATTAAAACCTTTTTTTCTACATTTGTTACAGTGATCTGTGCTTTTTTCTCCTTTGATCTCTTAATATGATTATTAATAGATTTTTATAATAGTAAACTACCCTTTGTACTACTTAAAGGCTGTGGTGTAATTTAACAGACACAAATCCCATAACACAGGCCATGACTGTTAATGGTAGCACTATTTTCAACATTTAGGAGTCTGTTTTTAGTGATGGGGAATGTGCTGTGCTTAGTTGTTAAAGTTGTGTCTGATTCTGTGATCCCATGGACTGCACTCTGCCAGGCTCCTCTGCCCATGGGATCTCCCAGGCAAGAATACTGAAGTGAATTGCCATTTCCGTGTCCAGGGGGTCTTGCTGACTGGGAGATCAAATCTGCATCTTCTGCATTGGCAAGTGGATTCTTTACCACTGCCCAGGAAAGCCCCTTACATAACCAATAAAGGCTTGACCAGAGCTATTTGTTATATTTTTTCTGTTCTTCTAGGCTTAACTTGATAACTGAATTTAGGATTCTTGTTTTCATTATTTTGTAGTGAGATGTTACCTTGTGATTTAATTTCTAGGACTCTCTTTTCATTTATGTATCCAGATTCTGTGGGCCTTGGGGCTTCAGAGGTGGCTTAGTGGTAAAGAATCTGTCTGCTAATGCAGGAGACTTTGGTTAGATCCCTTGGTCGGGAAGATCTACTGGAGAAAAAAATGGCAACACACTGCAGTATTCTTGTCTGGAAAACCCCGTGGACAAGAGGAGCCTGGCGAGCTACAGTCCATGGGTTGCATAGTGTTGGACACGTATTAGCAACTGAACAACAGTTCTGTGGGCCTTACTACTTGAAGGCTGTTAACTCTTTTTCTGCATTTGATGGAAGATTTATTTTTTTAACCTGAAAAGATTCTTACATTTACATCCATTGTGATTGCTGACAGGTTTGGGTTTACTTTTACCACATTATGTCATTTGTATATATTCTGTTTTTTTCTCTTATTATTTTTGCTCTCTATATAAGATAGTATGTTCTTTTTTCCACTCTTAACTCCCTCCCCCAATACTCCGTTAGATAGTGTATTTGGTCTATTCTTTTCATGCTAATTCTAGGCTACTTAAAAATAACTAAAGTTAATAAGTTAGCAGAGTTGATAAAAGGTTATTACTGGTGACTATTAACAAAACGTAACTGCTTTTGACCAGTGTTTTAGTAATACTTACTGATTTCACAAGTTTTGTCTTATAGTATTATTTTATGCAGTCTTTGTTTGCTCAGTTTAACCATGTATTTAACGTTTCTTTGCTTTTAGTTATTTCTTGAATTTGAGAAATACTTACTTATGGTACCATTTGTGTTACATCTTGAGGCACATCCTTTAAATTTTTCTTTAAGAAAGGGATTTTGTTGGTAAACATTTCAGCTGGGTATATTGTTTTTTTCTTTTTCTTTCTTTTGCCTGAAAATAGCTTTATTTTGTATTATTCTTAAGGATTATTTTGCTATGAATGCACTTTTAGGAGAATAATCATTTTTTTATCAATAGTCAATGTATACTGTTTTCTGGTATCCACTGTTTTTTGAGAGGTCAGTTATTCTTTTAATCGCTTTTCCTTTATAGCTGATCTTTGTTTCTCTTCTGGCTGCACTGAAAATCTGTTTATCTTTTCTGTGTGAATTTGCAGTTGTAGTTTCTAAGTGTCAGCGAGTGTATTCTCCTCGGTTCTGTCTCGTCACAACAAAGATTTGAAGTGACGGACATTAAAGCCCTTGGTGCGTCACAGCTCTTGGGTCTTGTACAGACCACGTTATAGCTCTCAGGTCTCGAACAGACCGTGTTATAGCTCTTAGACAAATCAGTGTTACAGCTCTATTTTACTTAGAAAATAACAGGAGAATCCATCCTCCAGGCGTGAGGGCATGTCGAGCCAAAGACGCGAACCAGCGCGCAGGAGAGAGAAAGAGATCGAGAGCCCTTTGGCTCCTCGTTTTATGTTTTTTCCTCCCCCTGGGCCTGCCCGATGTAAATTGGGCTAGCCAGGAGTGCTGTTTGTTCTACCTGAGGTCCTCACACCTTCCTTTGTTCTATTTTTGCAGGCTTTTCCCTTCCCTGTCTTTTAGCCACCACCATTTTGGACTCCTGTTTCCTATTCTAACTACCTAACCTAAATATACTGCTTCAGATTTGCTGGAGAGTTTTGGGCTGTTTTGTGTTTTACTTTGGCTGTGCTAGGTCATTGTCGTGGCACAGGGGCTTCTGTAGTTAAGGAGCACTGGCTCCAGAGCATGTGGTCTTAGTTACCCCAGAGCATGTGGTCTTAATTCCCTAACCAGTGACTAAACCCACATCCCTGTGCTCGAAGGTGGATTCTCAACCACTGAACCACCGGGAAGTCCCTTTCTTGGACATTTTAGAATAGCTTAGTAAAAATAATCTCAGTTATTTTCTCTTTGGACATCATCTTCATTTTTCTGTTATCACCTTCTTGAACTTGGTTTAAATGTGTTAAGTATTTTCAGCTAATTCTCTATATTAAGATTTTTTTCTTCTTTTCCATCTCATTCTGACTTTGTACTCCACACTACTATTTTTTAGCTCTGTTTTCCTAATTCACTAATTCTCTGTTTAGTTAGTTCTTAATGTTGACTTAAAAAACACACAATGTGAGAGTTTCGAGTTAAGTTTTATTTGGACAAAGTGAGGACTATAACCCGGGAGATAGCACCTCAGGTAGCTCTAAGAAACTGCTCCAAAGAGGCAGGGAGGAAGGTCAGTATGTTTGTGATTTGGGTGAAGGGAGAATACATGCAGTCAAGCATGTGTTTTTGTGTAGAAGCTTTCTGCTAGTCATGAGGAGCAGACTATCTGCCGCTCTTCATGAAGGATGTTATGAACTGGGCTCATAAAATTGGCTCCTATAAGTATCTGACTATCTAAACACCTATTCTGCTTCATTTTTCTTTTTTACTTTCTCTCTTTCACTTTGGGTAGTTTCTGTTGACTTCATTGCATCAGGTCTAGTGATCAAAGGCATTCTTCATCTTTAGTACCACGTTTTTGTTTCTGACACTTTCATTTTGCTCTAATACCTTTCTTATGTCTGTTCCATCTGTCTAGTTATATGGTCCACATTTTCTGCTGAACCATTACCATGTTTATTATAGTTTTAAATTCTGTCTGATGTTGATCTGGGTCTTTCTTAATTTTCATCGATTGCTCTGTTGATTGCTTTGTCTCTTGTCAGTGGACTGAGTATTTTTTTAAAAATTATTTTTATTTTTATGTGAGTTACTGTTTAGTATTTGATACCAAATATTGTGTATTAGGGCAGTAAAGACAGAAGGTAGATAGTGTTTAGGCCTGGAGAGGAACACATCTCTTCTGATAGAAGTGAGCTAGGTCAGTAGTTTCAATTTTCTCTACTGTTGCTTTTGTGTTCAGGGCGGAGACTGGTTTTTTGAAAAACTTTTCTGGGTGTTCCTGTTCCACCCTCACTTTTAGGCCTTCTCTGTGCCCTTGTGTTTCAGACAGGATATATCTCCATGTTCTCATCCTTCTTTCTAATGTAGACGGCTATTTCTTGTTACTCACTATTTGCTAGCCTGGCGGTGGGGAGGGAGGGCACTTGGGGAGGATTTTTTTCTTTTTTTTTCTGGTCTTTATCTGTTTGGTTGCTATTTATAATCTCTGGCTCATTTTCAAGTTTTTTTTTGTTTGTTTAAAGTTTTTTTCTTTATCATAGCTTTATATTTTCTGATACTTCCAATATATTGGAATATTTGCAGATGTGATTCTGCTACCTTTTCTGTCCATAGTTGTTCATCGTGTCTCTTAGGTTTTGTTGTAGTTGAGGTTGGTTTTTTTTTTTTCTTTCTTTCTGTTTTTAGTTTTGGGGTTTTCATGCGGGGCAGTTATTTGTCACTTCATGTGTCTTGAACTTTTAGGTGTGGGGATTCTTTGAGGTTTGGGTTAAAGTTGCATTCTTGCAAAGAGGTTTTAGATTTATTTTTGTCTCTTGCATGTATGTATGTTTTTTGTCCTAAAATTCTTTGAGTTTTCTTATACACTTAAAGTGTAATGAATTAAAACTACAGACCTGCGTTAAGGATGGCCTCTGTCTTGAATTTCCCCCACCCTCAGCAGGTCTTTTCTCAGTGCCAAGCAGTTTTTCTTCCTCTCCCTTCTGCAGGATAGACTTAAACCTTGCAGTGAGGATGTCGCTCTTGGAGATGAGTGAGTCTCTTATGTATTCCCTGTCTTTAGTGGATTCTCTAACCATCAAAGTGGAAAGTCTTGCCTTTAAAGTTGAGAAATCATTTGGTAGGTTGGGTCTTTGTCACTAGCCTACTTCCTGGCATTTTGCCTTCACTTCATTCTTTGCATTTGGATTCCTACTTTTGTGCCATTTCAGTATGTGTTTACGAGATTTCACTTTTTAAACCTAATCTCACGTTTCAGTTGTATTCAGCGAGAGTTTACTCTTTTATACATTGTTTGCTGCTTTCTCTTCATTTGGTACTTTTCCCCCATATTTTTGAGGCTTAGAAACTCCTTTCCTAGTTTTAATTTACTACTATTTCTGTCTTGAAAATCCTTTATCATTTAAGTCACTGTTTTTGCTGGATACGTGGTAGATATTAAAAGATCTATGAATCATTATATTGGAATTTCACCTAAATAATCTAGCATATCCTGTGGGATAGAATGGTATGAAGGCAATGAACTTTTTAGTCACACTTAGTTTTTTGAATTGTTACTCATCCATTTGTGTGAAATAAAAAGTTTTATGAGGCTCTATACCATCTGTTAACAGAAAGAGTAGCTATGTTGTGAGCCTTAAAGGATATAACTTATAGTTTCTGATACTTGGCCTAGTGTAGTGATTTAGTAGATAAGATCATTTTTTAGAAGAGGAATTGAATCTCAAAGAGGTGACATGTATTTGCTACCTGTACAAAATTCTGTAGTTTTGAATTAGACTGCCAACCCCTGTGTCTTCTGGATTATATCTTTCAGAAAAGTAATATTCAGTAAGTTATTCTGCCTGCCTGTATATTTGTTGAGTATCTTACGCATACTTGAAAGGGCTTAAAATCTTTAGGGAGAAAGAAAGAATTTAATGCCCATTTTGGGAAACATTTTTAATAAGTGAGCAAAGATGAATATAAATATAATGCAGTTCTTATACTAGGGAACTTGTAGTGAGGTGGGCTTATCTATAATTACAGCTGATATACTTAGTGCTGCAGAAGGGGTGGTGCCTTCTTGGGGCAGAGGTAGGGTTAGTTGAACTGGGTTACAAGGTATATATAGCTTGCCAAGATTTTAGCAGAGGAGGAATGACTTTCAGGCAGAAATAATACAAATGAATGCAAAGACCTGAAAGCAGTCCTATTTATGAGAACTCTGGGTTGTGTACACATAGTAAACCAGTCAGAGGAATGTCTCCTGTGGTTATTGAAGAGATGGCAATTGTGATGTTCTTACATGATCGGTAGTATTTCAGCATATGAAGATAAAATGGATAGGATAACAGAAATTGACATAGGTAAAGTTGCTTAGCAGAATGTAAGTTACTTATGTATCAGTTCAGTTCAGTCGCTCAGTCATGTCCGACTCTTTGCGATCCCGTGGACTGCAGCATGCCAGGCCTCCCTCTCTGTCATCGACTCCCGGGATTTATTCAAACTCATGTCCATCAAGTCGGTGATGCTGTCCAACCATCTCATTCTCTGCCGTCCCCTTCTCCTCCCACCTTTAATCTTTCCCAGCATCAGGGTCTTTTCAAGTGAGCCAGGTCTTCACACCAGAGGGCCAGAGTCGGGAACCGTGAACAGTCACAGTGACCTGACTGCTGCTTACCCCTGAACACTCACACTGGAAGCAGAACAGTTCAGACATCGGTTTTTTCTGAGAAATCATCAGGAAGTTTTGCATATCTCATTGGAGCTTTTATGTGAGAGGATTTTTTGTGGGGAGGAGGATGTGGGAGCAGTTTCTCCAGACTTCCTTGTGTAAGATAAAGTGCTAAAAATATTTCAGCAATGGAGCAAATGTGGCTTGGGATATCAAATGTAATAGTGTAAAATTTATTTGGTATCCATTAGAGGTCCATTGTAGCATTTTGAACAGTGGATGACATAGTGTTTTATCTAGGTGATTTACCTGACCGTGCCAGATGGAATTGGAGAAGATCATGACAGAAGCAGTAAGTTTAGGACTGAAGTGATTAAGGCTTGACTAAGGAATGATGGTAGTGGGAATGAAAAAAAAGGCATCATGAAAGGAATTTCTAAAAAATCATTTGACAGTTTTGAAGAAATGATTGAAGATAAGATTTGGAAGACAAGCAGAGGAGTTGGAAATGTTGAAATTTCATTCTTGAATGACTAGGAAAATTTTGATATCAGCAAGTGATAAAACATTAGCAGGAGAAGTAATTGTGCGAAAAAGCTGAAATTGTTATTTGTTATTTATTGAATGTGAGGTTAATTATAAGTCTACTTTAGAACATGTCAGTATGCCTCTGTAAAAGTGATTTTTTAAAATTACGGTGTAATTTGTAATTTTTAGTAGATAGGCAAGGTAGTCTTTTTCTTCCAGTTTTATGGGATAATAATAAATATTTATTATCCTTCCAGTTTTATTTATTGTATGTATATAAATTTATACAATTTACATACAGCACGGTATAAATTTAAGGCATAATTATTTGACTTACCTCATGAAGTGATAAAGCACAATAAATTTAGTGACCAACCATTATCTCGTGTAGATAGAAAGTTAAAGAAATAGAAAAAAATGTTTTTCTTGTGATGAGAATGCTTAGGATTTATTCTTGACAGCTTTCATATATAACATGTGTGTCACTCAGTTGTGTACGATAGTGTTTATTTATCATGTTGACATTACATCCCTAGTACTTATTTGTCTTATAACTGGAGGTTCCTCCTTTTTTTTCTTTTTTTAAATCTATTTATTTTAATTAGAGAATAATTAAAATATTGTGATGGTTTTTGTCATACATCAGTATGAATCAGCCATAGTTATACATGTGTCCCTTCCACCTCCCCCCAACCTGTCCCTCTAGGTTGTCACAGAGCACTGGCTTTGGGTGCCCTGCATCATACATCAAACTCACACTGGTTGTCTGTTTTACATATGGTAACATATGTTTCAGTGCTATTCTCTCAGATCATCCCACCTTCTTCTTCTCCCACCGAGTCCAAAGATCTGTTCTCTATATCTGTGTTTCCTTTGCTGCTCTGCATGTAGGATCATTGGTACCATCTTTCTCGATTCCATATATATGCCTTAATTTACAGTATTTGTCTTTCTCTTTCTGACTTGCTTCACTTTGTTTAATAGTCTCTAGATTTATCTGCCTCATTAAATCTGACTCAAATGTGTTCCTTTTTATAGCTTTTGAGTAATATTCCTTTTGCATTCTCATCCTTTTGAGTAATATTCCATTTTGTGTATGTATGACAACTTCCTTACCCATTCATCTGCTAGTAGACATCTAGGTTGCTTTCATATCCTCGCTATTGTAAATAGTGCTGCAGTGAACATTGGGATACATGTGGTATGTCTTTTCCCATTCTGGTTTCCTCAGGGTATGTGCCCAGTAGTGGGATTGCTGAGTCGTGTGGTAGTTTTATTCCTAGTTTTTTTAAGGAAACTTCATACTGTTCTGCATAGTGGTTTTATCAGTTTGCATTCCCACCAGCAGTGTAAGAGAGTTCCCTTTTCTCTACAGCCTCTCCAGCATTTATTGTTTGTAGACTTTTTGATAATGGCCATTCTGACCAGTGTGAGATGATTCCTCACTGTGGTTTTGATTTGCATTTCTCTGATAATAAGCGATGTTGAGCATCTTTTCATTTGTTTATTGGCCATCTGTATGTCTTCTTTGGATAAGTGTCTGTTTAGGTCTTCTGCCCACTTTTTTGATTGGCTTGTTTGTTTTTCTGTTACTCAGCTGCATAAACTGCTTGCATATTTTGGAGATTAATTATTTGCAGATGTTCCCATTGTTGTTATTTTCTCCCATTCTGAGTGCCATCTTTTCACCTTACTTATAGTTTCCTTTGTTGTGCAAAATCTGTTAAGCTTAATTAGGTCCCATTTATTTGTTTTTATTTCCATTACTGTGGGTTATGGGTCATAGAGGATCTTGCTGTGATTTATGTCAGAGAATGTTCTGCCTATGTTTTCTTCTAAGAGTTTTATAGCTTCTAGTCTTACATTTAGGTCTTTAACCCATTTAGAGTTTATTTTTGTGTATGGTGTTAGAAAGTGTTCTAATTTCATTCTTTTATACATAGTTCATCAGTTTTTGGAAAACCACACCACTTGTTGAAGAAACTCTTTTCTCCATGGTATATTTTTGCCTCTTTTGTCAAAGTTAAAGTGTCCATAGGTGTAAGGATTTATCTCCATGCTTTCTGTTTTGTTCCATTTGCTCTATTTTTCTATTTTTGTGCCAGTACCATACTGTTTTGTTGACTGTAGCTTTGTAGTATAGTCTGAATTTAGGAAGGTGGATTCCTCCAGTTCTGTTCTTCTCCCCTCAGCCCTCGTCTCTAGGAACGACAAATCTGATCTGTTTTACTGTGAGTTTGTTTGTTTTTGAAGTATAATCAACCTAAAACACTTAAGTTGAACTAACCTAAGTGTTAGGTTAGTTCTCTTACCCAAAGTAGTGATTTGGTATTTCTGTACATTTTAAAATAATCACCACAGTAAGTCCTATTACCACCTGTCACCATACAGTGTTATTACATATTTATTGACTATATTCTTCACCCTGTGCGTTTCACATCCACGAGTCATTAGTTTACAGCTGGGTGTTTGTAGTTGTTAATATCCCTCACCTATTTCTCTCCTTCCCCTCCTCCCCTCCCTTGGCAATGTAGTCTTGTATCAGTGGCATAAGTTTTGAAAACAGGCTTGCGTTCTAGATCACCTTTAATAAGTATCACTGTTATGAGACTGGGAAGTCATTGGTCTTTTTGGATTTTCCCTTGTTCACCTTAAATTGGAAATAGTAATACCTGATTACAGGGCTGTTGTGTAAACTGTTTAGTATAATGTATATGCATGCTGGCCTAAAGCCCTCAGTAAATGTTAATTTCCCTTCCTCCTTAGAAGATGCCAACCTTATTTACTCTTGACTGTTTTCACACATTAAGATGGACATCAAAGAATAACACATAAAGCATTTTTGTTTCATTGGTTAGCAGTTCACTGAAGGCATAACCATAGTTGTTTGCTAAATATGTGTATAACGAGGCAGTTTGTAATTAGACTAGCTCAGATGTTGAGATTATTGAATGTGTAGGTGCAGTTAACAGCCTTCATTTCTGGTAAGTGACTTACTTAGGAGGATGTATGCTCATGTAAGCAAGAAAGACTATTTCCTGGGAGGAAGCTGTGGTCTCCAGATCTTTATAATGTCACCTTTAATCTTTTTGTACTCATGAGCATTGTCCTATACAGACTATTTTCTTGAGGCAGTTTCTTGCTTGAAGTAAATGAAGCCTCCTTATGAGCCTGTTAAAACTACACAGACTGTCAGCAATATGGAAAAATTGGATGTTTAATCAGGAATGTGAACATGTGTTTCAGGTAGAGAATTCCAAAGATAATGAAGATAATATTCTACAAAGAGAAATTCCTGCCAGACAGTCTCGAAGAAGGTTTCGGAAAATTAATTGCAAAGGAGAACGCCAGACTATTACTGATGATGTGGACATTAACAGCTATCTTTCTGTGAGTATATTTTGGAACATTTCATTGATATTCCTTAATGTTCATATATAGTATGAACACACATATTTTAGGTAATATCAGCATATATTTTTGGTAATAAACAGTTGGGGCTCTACACATAAAAGTTTGGGGGCACGTAAAGATATCTATATAATTTTTAAAAATGTTTCTGCTGTGTTGACTTTAATAGAAATACTGTTACCAATGGGGTATTTGTTTTTGTTTAAATGGTGTAAAAGAATTTTTTTTAATGTATCTTTTTAGACATGCTTGTGGATTTTCTTACCTTTTTGTTGCTTGAATAGTATGCCCTGAGTGCATGTGTGCCCAAAAACTCAGAAAATAGACTCGTTTGGGAGCTTTTTTTTCTTTTATGCCCTAAGGCATACAAAAGAAATAAAAAATACGTCAATTCTTCCCTTCAGGTGTGGGGCAGTTATGCTACTGTATGCTAGTACAGAAATGTATGCAAGTGTTAAAGGTATGTTTTCACAGGCAAATACTGAAAGATGATAAAATAAACAACTTCCATAAAACCAGAAAATCTTTTCAAGTCTTTAATATTGAAATGATAGATGCCACTTTTCAGATTGAAAAGTATTGGTTTGGCCAAAAAGTTTTATCTGGATTTCCCATATGGTCTTACAGGAAAAACTTGAACAAACTTTTTGACTAACACAATAGTTAAATTAAGAAATAAGGATAATTTAAGAAAGAATAAATCCAGGTATGTTTTATAAGTTTTCAAAGGAAACTTGATCCCTCAAAATATAAAAACAGCCTAGAGATTTAGGGTATCAAAATTCCCAAGGGTATATATTCTTTTGGTTGTCAGAAACAAATTCATTCCATCTTAGAAATAAGGAGGATTATTTAGGGAGTTGTTTGTGTTAGAATGTTAAATTTGAGCAGCTATAAGGATTTAGTTATTATTTGCCTCATTTCTTTGATTGAGCACATTCTGACAACAAACAATAACATATGAAGTAGTCCTCAAATTTTTTATTACATAAAGTTCATTTCCTGTTTTTATTATTTAATGGTTTGTTTTGTTTTGTTTTTTTGGCTATACCATTTAGTTTGCAGATCAGATATTGAACTTGGGGCCTTGGCAGTGAAAGTGTCCAGTCTTAACCACTGGACTGCCAGGGAATTCCCACTTGTTATTTAGTAACTTTCCCTGTCACTAATTAACTTTAGCTAATTCAAGTTGTAATTAAGTTTGGACTTATTACACAAATGATTCTTACCTATTTTTGAAAAATTAAAAATTGATTAGTCCCATCACTCAGTTATGGAACTACTAATGACATTTTGTATATTCTTGGATAGAACTTTTCTGGGTCTTTTGTGGTTCCATATGAATTTTAGGATTTTTCCCCTAATTCTATGAAGAATTTCCTATGTATTTTGTTAGAGATTACATTAAATCTGTAGACTGCCATTTTAACAATATTAGTTCTTCCAGTCTAAGAGCATGAGCTATCTTTCCACTGCTTTGCATCATCTTCCTTTTCCTTTATCAGTGTTTTATAGTTATCAATATACAGGTCATTCACTTCCTTGGTTAAATTTATTCTTAGGTATTTTGCTTTTCTAGCATAATTTTAAACAGGAATTTTTTTCCTTTTTCTTTGATATTTCATTGCTAGTGTAAAGAAATAAAACTGATATCTGTATTTTAATCTTGTATACTACTACCTTGCCAGATATATTTATTAGCTCTAAAAGGGTTTGTGCGTGAATAATTTAGGGCTCTTTATAGAAAGTATCATGTCATCTGAAAATAGTAACAGTTTTACCTCTTCCCTTCCAGTTTGGATACCTTTTATTTTTTTTCTTGTCTTATTTCTATGACAGGGACTTCCAATAGTGTGTTGTCCAGAAGTGGTGAGTGGGCATCCTCATATTATTCCTTAATTTAGTGGGAAGATTTTCAGCTTTTCACTGTTGAGTGTGATGGATTTGTCATAAATGACTCTTTTTATGTTGAACTGTGTTCTCTCTCTACCCTCTTTGGTGAGAGCTTTTTCATGAAGAGACATTGAATTTTGTCAAATGCTTTTTTTTTTCCGTCATGTGGTTTTTTTCCTCTCCTTTTGTTTAGTGTGGTATATCACAGTGATTGATTCGTGTATGTTGAACTATCCTTGAAACCCTAAAATGAATCCAGCTTCATCGTTCTATATGATCCTTTTTACCTAAAATGAATCCAGCTTCATCGTTCTATATGATCCTTTTTATATATTTTTGGATTTGATTTGCTAATATTTTTTGAGGGTTTTAACATCTGTATTCATCAAAGATATTGGCCTGTAATTTTCTTTTCTTGTAGTGTATTTGGCTGATTTTGATAGCAGTGTGATTGTAGCTTACTACAGTGAATTTGGCAGTGTTCCTCCTTCTATTTTGGAATAGTTAGATAAGGATGGGTATAAGTTTTAGTAGCAGATATCTTTATCAGTATTGATACAGTAGATAATTGGTCTAATGACTACCATAGGATCTTTATTTCTTTTGTGGGTATTATCAGCAGTTCAGAGAGATCAGGAGATATCATTTTTTTTAAAAAAATATTTAATTTATTTATTTGACTACACCAGGTCTTAGTTGTGGCACATGCATGTTCAGTTTTACTTGTGGCATGGGGGATCTAGTTACCCAACCAAGGATTGAACTTGGGCCCCTTGCATTGGGAGCATGGAGGTTTCAGCCACTGGACCACCATGTGAGTCCCAGAATCATTATTTAAGATAGTGGTGGAAATTGACAGTTTCTTTTTCCCTTTTTTTTTTTAGTTTTTAATTTTTTTTCCATTTATTTTTATTAGTTGTAGGCTAATTACTTTACAATATTGTAGTGGTTTTTGCCATACATTGACATGAATCAGCCATGGATTTACATGTATTCCCCATCCCGATCCCCCCTCCCACCTCCCTCTCCACCCGATGCCTCTGGGTCTTCCCAGTGCACCAGGCCCGAGCACTGGTCTCATGCATCCAACCTGGGCTGGTGATCTGTTTCACCCTAGATAATAAACATGTTTCGATGCTGTTCTCTCAAAACATCCCACCCTCGCCTTCTCCCACAGAGTCCAAAAGTCTGTCCAAAAGTCCCTAGCTCTTTTGTCTCTCTTTTTATCTTTTATCTTTTGTCCTACCTCTTTTCAAAGACGATGTGCTGCTTTTCTGGGTGCCTGATGTCTTCTGCTAGTGGTCAGAAGTTGTTTTGTGAAGTTTGCTCAGCGTTCAAATGTTGTTTCGATGAATTTATAGGGGAGAAAGTGGTCTCCCCGTCCTATTCCTCAGCCATCTTAGCTCCTCCTTCTGACAGTTTCTTTTTTCATTTGCCAACTATCAACTTTTTCTTGCTAGAGTGCTGAAGGTCAAAAATTCTTAAAGATGTATGGAATGTTTTGTTACGGTAGTTTTCTTAAGTATCATTAATCCAAACCTGTACGTCAGATTTTATGAGCATTAAAAATTTTACATGTGTTTGAAAGATACTAAGTGAGTGCCTAGAATGATTGAAAAAAATGATTTGTTCTTATGAAATATTTTCAGTCTTTTCATGTACATTGCTTTGTATAAAGATGAGAAGCACACTCTTAACTTGAAAAGTTTTTTTTTTTTTTTTTAATGTTAAAAGAGCACTTCTATAACGGTAATAACATTATTGAAACTCCTTTGGGTATTGCTCTTAGAGCTCACAACACATTTAAATATCTTCAAATATTCCCAGTGATTTCAAAACTTTAATCTTTGGGGAGGATGTACTTGATATTTGGAAATAGCATAGAGGTGATTGGGAGTAATATTCAGTGAATAGGATGGGTAATTAAGACAAGTAAAAATAGTCTGTTATTTAGATGAGCCATCTGTCTGAATTCTTCTTTCATTTACTATGCAATTGGGACATTTTATCTGAACTGTTTATGCTTTGGTTGCTTTACCTCTAAAAATGAGGATGACAGTATTGAGTTTGCCTGTCTTTCGTGATGGTGCTGATAGAACATATGTGCACACTCAAGGTTTAATCAGTTAATGATATCTCTAGGTTCTTTCTCTCAGATGTTTGTGCCCTTATCTCAGTTTCCCCATGTCATTGCCTTAGTGTTCACTATCATTCTTTTTAGAAATGTTTTAGTAGCATCTCCCACCCCCCGCCCCACCGACCTTTATTGTAAAAGCAATGATTTTTCATTTTAAGAACTTAGGAGAATTTTTTAATTGAAAAGTATTATATAATTTCTACATTTAAAAATATCCCTTAATCATTTTGTTGATTTCGAGTTCTGTTTTTCTCTTCTCTCTGGTGTGTACTCCTAGCTGTATTCTTTATGTTCTCCTCTATCCCGTGCTACCAAGTAATTCATTCATTTCACTTTTATCAGTAAAAAGAATTGTTTAACAATGTTACTTCTTTTAAACTCTTAAGCCTTTTTATGGCCTACTACCATCTATTAGAAAGTCTAATGATCTAGAATATTTATCTGACATGTAGTCTAAACCAGTTCTGTCTAATAGAACTTTCTGCAGTGATGCAAATATTTTATATCTGTGGTTTCCAAACTGATAGTAACCAGCCACATGTGGCTTTTGAGCATTTAAAATGTGGCTGGTATGACTGAGGATTTTAATTTAAAAGTAAAATTTTTCATTTAAATAATTTATATCATCTCATGGGAGGAATCCATGATTTTTTCTTGGTAGGGTTAGGTATACATGTCTACATTGCTGTAGTATCCCATGTATATACCTGTTACTGTTTATTATACTACATTGTATTTTTTTTTATTCAAATGTCTGTTTCTCCCATCAGAGTGTACATGCTTTGAAAATATGAATCATGAATCATCATGCTTATATCCCTCAGAGCATGTTGCCTGTTAAAGAAAATAGAGTGCCTGTTTATATAAGCTTGTTGAGGTTTCTTGTGTAACTTGGGGCAAGTTGTGTATCCTTCTTAGTGATTTTATATGTATAAGAGACTGCTCAGTGTCTCGTGCATTGAAAAACATGCAGTAATGTCAACAATTCCTGTTTCTATTATTTAAAATACTCAAAAAATATCTTTGTTCCTGTTACTAACTAATTTTATTATTTATTGATTCCTGGCTATAAAAATGTTTACCAAAATATGCATAAATGTAAAGCTAACTGAAAAATGTAAGATAAAGTATCAAAGGGAGAAAAAGGTAGGAAATACAAAATCAGGCAGGTAGCAATCAGCCATCTGTGCCTTTCACAGTTTTCTTGTAACCTGTACTCTGTATGGTTCACTTTAAATAATTTCTTTTTTCAACCCTACAAGATAGAGTGCTTATATAAATGTATATGAAAGTCACTGAATTAATTGCCTTACTATATATAGTAATAAATGACTAGAAGCCAATTAAATGATGACAAAGGATGTCTGCTGGAAACTGATGACTGGTTTTGAAATTATTGACTTGAACACCTTTTTTCTTTTAGTAATTAACAAGATCAGTAGTTTAGCTCAGGTGTCTTAAAATGTAGTTTGCAAAATGGGACATGGGAAGAAAATAGTAGAGTTTATGTGTACTGTAATCCTTTTACTTTTTGTGGATTTTTTTCTGTTTATTTACAGTGAACACAAAGCATTTTTGCTGTACTACATGTATTAATTAACACATGTATAAATGTACATGTATTAATTTATAAATATATTTATTAACCATGTTTTTACATGTATTAATTTATAGATTATATATTTTTAAATATGTGTATTAATATGTGTTAATAAATAAATTATATGTTGGTAATACATGTATTTATAAATAAGTTATGTATCTTAGAAATATAGCTCAGAAATATTTAATTTTTAAAGTACTGAGATTAATTGATACATAAATCCCTTTCTCATCTGGCCCCAGCCTACCTTTTCAGCCTTCTGGCCCCATTATTTTGTAGATTGTTCCTTCTTTTGGTTCTTCTCTCACCCTGGAAGTTTCTTACAGTCTTCTTTAGTTAATGTAATTCTGTCCTTTGATGATTCAGTTTGAACCTTAGCTTGCTATTTGCTTCTTTTATCCCGAATGGTCTTCTACCATGTCCTCCTGACAAAGTCCTGCTCAGCTCCTACAGCTATAGTCATCCATGAACTCTTTAGAGAAGCCTTCCCTAACACTTCCATGTTCCTAGATTGTGCTTCTTCTGATTGAAGTAGAACCCATAAGATGATATACATACTTACATGCATTTGCTCATAATTATGTTCTCTTCAGAGTAGTGAAAGTCGCTCAGTCATGTCCTAATTTTTGCGACCCCGTGGGCTATAGTCTGCCAGCTTCCTCTATTCATGGAGTTCTCCAGGTAAAAATATTGGAGTGGGTAGTCGTTCCCTCCTCCAGCAGATCTTCCCAACCCAGGGATCGAACCCAGGTCGCCTCCATTGCAGGCAGATTCTTTACCATCTGAGCCACCACAACTTAACTTAAGAATTTCTTAAATGTATGTGTTTTGTATAGAAAGTTGACTACTATGTTTTAAATAACCTACAACGGTGAACATTTTTTCATAGGTAATGAGTTGAATTTTTAATTGTTGTTCAGTCACTAAGTCATGTCCAACTCTTTGAGACCCCATGGTCTGCAGCACACCAGGCTTCCCTTTCCTTCATTGTGTCTTGGAATTTTCTCAGATTCATGTGCGTTGAGGCAGTGATGCTGTCTAACTAGCGCATCCTCTGCTGTTTTGCTCACCCTTCTTTACATGTTCTCTTCTGCCCAGTTCATTGTTTTAGCGTAGTATGGCAGGTGGTAAGCATGGTGTGATACTCTAGAATCTACTGTTTCATTTTAGGCTCACAGATTACTAATGCAGTAAGCATTTCTTTCTCATTTGCTGCTTGTGTAATTGTGCCTTATATTCCTTGCTGTCCTGCAGTGCTCCATATTTTGTTTGGGTTTATAGTGTACACAGAGAGATTTAAGACATTTGTCAGTGCTCCTGAATAAGAGTTCGAGTGTGATTGCTGAGGTCATCTCATGGAATGAATCTTAGTCCGTTTAGGCTGCCATGACACGGTAGCAGACTGAGTGATTTAAAAAACGACAAAACTTTATTTCTCGCAGTTATGAAGGCTAAGAAGACCAAGATCATGGTACTAGCAGTCATCATGTTCAGGTTCTGGTAAAGGCCCTCTTCTGGACAGTAGACTGCTTAACCTCTTGCTTTCTGCTCACATGGTGGAAAGAGCTAGGGAGCTTTGTGGAGCCTCCTTTTTAAGGGCACTAACCCTGGTCATGAGGTTATAACCTCCTTCCTTATAACCTGATCACCTTCTATAGACCCCACCTCCTTATACCATCATCTTGAGAATTAGAATTTCAATATGTGAATTATGCAGGAACACAGACCTTCATAGGGGCATCTCAATATTTGTCTCAGGACCACCCATTTGGACTTTCATTTCCTTGAAATGGGCAGGTTTATAAGAGCCAGATCCCTCAGTTTAATATGATATAATAAACATTAAACTAGGAATCAGATGATATGAGTTCCTTTTCTCTTTCAAGTGCTAATTTTCAGTGTTTTTAGGACCCTCAGTCTCTGCATCATGTATAGGAATTGAACTAGCTACCAAGTCCCTTTTAACTGTGGACTGCCAACCCCTTTTTGTGTCCACATGGTAGAACAGAGCTAGGAAGCTCCCTGAGGCATTTTTTATACAGGCACTAATCCCAGCTCCGGCTTCCACAGTGGCTCAGTGGTAAAGAATCTGCCTGCAGTACAGGAGCTGCAGGAGACACAGGTTCGACCCCTGGGTCTGGAAGATCCCCTGAAGTAGGGCCTGGCAACCCACTCCAGTATTCTTGCCTGGAGAATCCTATGGACAGAGGAGCCTGGTGGGTTACAGTCCAAGGAGTCACAAAGAGTTGGACATGACTGAAGTGACTTAGCACATATATGCAATCCTAGTTTCAGATCTCTCATGGCCTAATCACCTCCCAAAGGCCCCACCTCCTAATGCCATGATTTTGGAGATTAGATTTTTAACATCGCAATTTGCAGGGGGAGGTAGGGCGTTCGAGGAGAAGAGTGGGAGTGAGATGCAGGCCTTTAGACCATAGCAGAGCACCAGTGAACAACTAGTTTAATCATTTATTCAAGTCAAAATGGAGGAAATATATGTACTCTTGTTGCATATATTATCATAATTTCAAGTTTGATCTGCTAAAGTCATAGTCACTGATTGATAAACTGTCCAACAGTGTGAACTTTATTTGTACACTTGATGGATCCTGATTGTTCTTAATTATATTTTGTATTTGGTAAATATTTGTAGAATGAAAGGATAAGTGAGTAAACAATCTTCTGTCACTTCTGAAGTAAAGAAGATTGTATATCTGGAGCCTTTGCCAGTTTTACTTGTGTATAACACAGTGAGTGTTGACCAGGTTACTACTGAGAAATTTGGAGTCCAACCTCTGAGAATCTGCAGCTTTTCAGTATTGCTTTTCACCCTATTTGCAAGCCAAAGTGCTCTGGACAGAGAAGTTCTTTATGGTACTTTATACCTTAAAAACAGAACAGGAGTTTTCTCTTTTTATTCATGGGCATCTAGCATCTCCTAGGAGAATTTTTCTCAGTTGTCTTCTGTGAAACAATGTAGAATTCAATAGAAGGTTCTTGTACCTAGTTACAGGGTCATGAATTCACACATGGACAGAGAAGAAGCAAAGGGATGTTACTGTAATCAAACTAAGTAGGACAAATGCCTACCTAGATCAGATTTAAAAAATCTGTGTGTCACAGGGGGAAAGTTTCTTGTAGTAATGTCAAAAAATATAGAAGAATATTAAGAAGGAAATAAGTTTACTGTAATCCTCAAAACCAGAGATAGCTGATGTGGCTAATGATTTTCAAATGCATGTTTCTTGATTAAATCGTCAATTCTTTTTGACTAATTTAGATAATGCTGAATATTTAGTTATCCTGCCTTTCTACTTTTCAAGGAATTAAATTTTTCTCTGAACATTATTTTTAATATTAATATTACAACAGAATATTCTCATGCAGTTTCATTTTCCTCCTATTATAACTTGTATGAATATATCTGTGACTGATTTTTTTCCCCTTAGGATTGATTCACAGTGTATGAAAATTATTTTTCATATGGATATGAAAGTTATTTTTAATGCTTTACATAAATATTGCTAACTTCTAAGTAGTTTAAAAAAATTTTTTTTTATCATTCACCCTGTATGAGCTTCAGGAGCGTTGGAAGGAGGGCAGGGGCATGCCCGTCTGGTTTTCTGAGACAGTTCTCTCTTTTATTAAGGTGACACTGATTCCTTTGGATCTGCCCAGGGAACCAGAATTGGAAAGATATTTATCATACATGAAACACTTTACAGAAAGCTCTTTGGAAGATTGTTTGAAGCAACTCTGATACTAATATGTGTACACCAATGGCCTTAAGATAATGATTTTTTAGAGCAGTCCAAGGGAACTAACTACTCAGACATTGCAAATAGATTAATAATGCTGACTGTTACTGCCTTTTAATTTGATTTGTTATCTATTCAGTAACTGTACTGCTTAGCATTTAGCTTTTGTAATATCAGAAAATGCAGTATTTAAAATTAGAGAAGTGATAACAAAAATAGTCTCTAATATAATCCAGGAATTTATAGATGGACACAATATTCTCAATAGTTTAAAGTGAGATTTCTTTTTTTTCATTCATGTTTATAGACACAGGTGTCTATTTTAATTGTTGGGCAGGTCTTATTTTTTGTAGAAAACAATACATTAGATTAAAACTTTGCATTAACTTGCATACAGTATATAGCATACTTGACTGATTACTGTAAATGCATAGTGTATTTTTTGTGTGTGTGAGTGAAAAAAAATGCTTGCTGCGACTGCACTCTGTAGTGGAAAGTAGAAGCTTGGTGGTGCCTCTTTATTGTTCCTTTGGTTTCACTGATTCTAATTATAGAAGCTTACATCACCTTAGTTGATGATGAAGGCTTTCCTCTCCCTCTTTGGTTTTTTCCCTCCATCACTCCCAAAGGAGGGATCATATTTCATAGTGCATGTGTGTCCTGCTGGGGCTCTGACAGGGTTTCCAGCAGCGTGGTGCTGGTCGTGTAGTGGACGTGGATGACAGTGTGCTGCAGCACACCGTTCCCTGCAGAATAGGAGGAGAGGGCTGCTGCTGTGGCTTTCCTTTCTTCAGAAAGGCCGAGGAGTAGAGGGGATGCAGTTTCAAAGCAGGAAATCCTCAGGGGCACCAGTAATTAGAGTTAACCATGTCTGATAACTACAAAAATTCATTTCAAATGTTGAAGTTAAGCAAGGGACAGGAGCTGGGTGGGGAGTAGGAAAGCTTACTGTGATCCTTTAAAAGGGCTTGCATGTTGCCTCGGACATTATGGTAGTGTCATCTATTCATTCATTTTTCAAAAGGATTAAAGTATTTTTATTATATATATAAGCACATTTAACAGTTTATATTTTAAAGGCCAATGCTTACAACTAAAATACAGAAATGAGTGGCCTGTGTGTTTTATTTTGTAAAACTACATAATTTTTCTTTTAATCTTCATCTCCTTTTGAGTTTGACTTCTCTAAACTGTGGTTAT
The DNA here is from genome assembly GCF_019320065.1 of Cervus canadensis. NCBI lineage: Eukaryota > Metazoa > Chordata > Mammalia > Artiodactyla > Cervidae > Cervus > Cervus canadensis. Next base: position 84,310,031 of record NC_057389.1, on the reverse strand, counting down.
ATTTCACTGTGCAGATAGGGAATAAAGTGTATGTGTGACTGTGCCTGAGATTACTATAAACCTGGTTTTTGTTAATGTTGAGTTTTTGTTTTCATAATGTCTAGAAATGATAACTTATTCTCATTTTTAGTTTTCTGATAGCTTTTTCCATTATTACCTTTTTTCTACTTCTTGTCATTGTTGTTACTTATTGAAATAACGGGTATATTTATAGTTTAATAACTATTAGAACCTCATATTTGGCTTTCTATACAATATGATTTCAAATGTTCTGCTTTGTATTTTTGTTTGGAAATAGTTTAGGTAATATATTTTAATTAGTTTATACAGTTAGTGTAATTTATAATATGAATATAATTATTAACTATATAGCATTTACATTTTTATGAAACTATTTTAAATGGTTTGAAGCTTTGCAGATGCATACATTGATTGCTTTATTTGGTAGTAGTTTGAAAGATCTTTTTAAAGCTAAAGATTTCATCAGTGTGGCTTAGCATCATTGTGGCATTTCACGTGCAGGGAAGATGTGTTCTTAAATAGTTATCCTGTGTTGATGATTGCTAGACAATGTGTACATCAGGACATTCTCCCTTGCTTCAGTTATTTCATTTGAATTGGTGAGGTAATGGAATGAGCTCCATGATAAAAATTTTTAAGTAATGAAAGTGAAAAGTCCTTTATTCACCTAATCATATATTTTAGTTATTTGATAAATTACTGACTTTTTAAAAGATGCTTATGTTTTTGACCAGTAGTTAAGAGAGTAAGTCATTATTTCTGAAGAAACTGTGATAAAGTGTATCATCAGAGGGACGGTGGGTTCACATGCTAAATATATAATTTGACCTGTTTGTTTCTTTCATGGTATTCTTGCACAGGGAGATTTTTTCATGCTAGGCTCACCATACAGTTCCCTAGAATGGCAGATACTATGAGACGATTGGTAGAACAAGGAAAAGGATGATGTCATCTTCACTTTCAGGCCAAACTAAAGGAAAAGAGAGTTGTTCCTTTATTGAGCCAGTGTTTACTACAGTAATTCTAACATATGGCATTAAGTGGATTGCATTTCACACACAGGGCAGAGTGTTTTTTAAAGCAGCTAAGAGATGGCTGTCTGTCTCTCGCTCAGCTTGAGCTCCTTCTTTGTGCACTATCATCATGATTTATAAAAAGGGGAAAAGGTGCCCTTTACGATTTTGCTTTTTGATTTGGTTGTAATTTATCCTGTTGGTTCTATACATGAGTATGATTATTAGCTCACATTGAAACTAAAATGTTGTTCGGCGGTATTAATGTTTATGTACAAAATGTCTTTTAGAAATTTATCTTCAGAAAATGTTTGGCTTCACTTACAAGGTACCTACTATCATTATTCTTTTTTTAAAAAATTACTGTTAAAATTAGATTTTAGTTAATTTATTCTTGAATACTTAACTTTTTGTTGAAATTCCAACCCATTGTAGTTTATTTAAATTAATTGAGTTGAAAAAATATATTGGTGCTGGAAAATCAACCTGTAAATGTTTTCTGTGTTTCAGGTTTCAAAAGCTAGAGTCATGTTTATTTGCTAGACTTAGTTGTATGTTTATATGTAAATTTTGTGTGTTCTTTTGAAATCTTTTCAGAAAACAAGTAATTCTTAAGTTTTATGGAAACCCAGATTCATTTATAATCACTTGTTGTGAAAATATGATTTTGTTCAGAATAACAGTTTTACTAAAGTCAGTTCTATTCTTAATAAGTAGCAGCATAATTCAGATTGAAAGCAAAGTGTTGTTCAGAAAGTGACTTATACTTTGCCAGGGGTTATTGGAAATCTTTTGTTACTTTGCTTGTTTCTTTTTGGCTAATAACAAGGTATTTATCCCTTTGACAGTAGAGTCCTTAGTAATAACACCTGTCTCTCAGGTAATAATTTCTCTTACATTGCACATACTCTTCCCCTTAAAATGGTGTTAGGTCAATAAAGCAAGGTAGTTCTGTTACTTCCAGTTATTTATTGATGTTGTTCTTATAATTTTACTGCCTGGAGGGGTGGTACCTTTTTTTTTTAACCGCTGGAAACTATGTTTTACTTTGGCTGTTGGGAAGCACCATTACAGCTTAGTGAAAAGTCTTTGTGGTAGTACCTGCATTTAGATGCCTTGTGACAGAATCTTGAAGAAGAGGGTGGGTACTAGAGGAATTGTGTTTTCACATTGGAGAGGGTGTGACAAGAATTCACTTTTTCCTGTAATTTTTATAGAAAAATGATGCTTCCTTTTAGTCCAAGCTCAATTTGGAAGCAGGTTGAATCATTTTCTTTTCTGATTGTTTTTGAATTTTACTTGCTTCTTGTCTCTTTCTAGGAATCTAGCATTGCGCTGTAGGAAAGTACCATATTGCATAGATGATTTTTCCTCAGAGGGAGTTGGTAAATGCTATATGTCAGCTATTTTGCTTGTGATTTTTTTTTTCCAGTTTCCCTTTGCACAATGAAATTCTGTTGTCTCCATTTAAATTTATTATTTACATATAAATCTTCATGCCAGTTTTGATGTTTTTCATGTTAATTTAGAATAATCTTGAAGGTTACACTTTTCAGAACAGTTACTTGATAAATAGGAAGTTTGACAAGCAGAATACATATGTGACATCTAAGAACTAGGCTGCCTTCTGTATTTGCAGTGGAAGAGTATCTTGCCAGAGCTGATTGTTTTCTCTTGGGAAGATAAGCCTATGTTAAATTTGAATAGTAATATTAGGAAATATGGCTTCCCAAATAAAGCTGTGCATCAGTGAACAGAATTAAAAATAAAAATGAAATTTAAAACTGAAACAGAGATGCTTGAGCCAGTTTTTTTCTTAAAGAATTTAGCTTGTTGACAAGTCTCATAGAAGGGTGTGTGTGTGTGTTTTCAATAAACTGCTCTTTGGGCTACATCTGCAGATACAGTAGCCAATTGATCTAATGCAGTTTCTGAAGGCTTTCTATACAGGTGATGTCATCCTTTTAGCTCTATTCTCCTCCCACTCTCTTTCCTTCTTATTAGATATTTCATCTTACTGCAGAGCATAGAATCAATAGGAGCTTCTCCTTAGGGAGCTGCTGTGAAACAGGCAAGGACAGTAGGAATTAAGACACTAACTTATAGTCTTGCTTTAGCAGACGATGTAGTGTTTTTGTATCCTATCATATATAAAATTTTGACCAGAACGTCAGACGTAGCTGCACAGTACTGTCTTACTGATGCATTAGAACAAGGAGCAATGCTGCAGAGCTGTAAATAGTGCTTGTGCAAAGAGAAATTTTTAATTTTGAAGATTCTCAGGCATTCCTCGGGACAAACCTGTTAGAACATATATCTTCTAACTACCGCTTGCTCAGTGGTTGATTTTTTTTTTTAACCTCTGATGGTTAACAATATAAAGAAGAAACTTTCATCTTAAGGATACAGTGTTCTGATTTGCTTCTGAGGCAGAAGAATTACTGCAGTGCTTGCTCTACAGAATGAAATAAGTTGAAGAAAAGACAAAGCTGTCTTTGGAAAGATTTCTCAGAATCTAGCAACACAGCTTGGTGCATGTTGCCTTATTTGCTTTGATTGATACAGTATTAACTGTTGTGTTACCACTGTGCGTGGCTCTGCCAGGTGCCTGAGGAAGCATGTGTATGGCTCTATGTTCTGAGCCAGAAATACAAGCATCTTGATATATCCTGACTTGCTTGTTAAAAGTGAACATTTTGATGAAAACTGCTCCAGTAATTTAGAAGCTCAGTCCTAAGCTACTGAAAGCTCCTGATTTCAGTTTGAAAGGGATTTGGAGAAGCTGTCTTTACACTGCAATTTACACTGCAAATAGTGTATGATTTATAAAAAAGAAACTTAACAGAATTTTGTCAACATACTCGTCGGTGTGGCTCTGGTTTGAAAAGGAAACTATCCTTTGCAGCTCAGGAAATGGCTTTTCTTGTTCGCTGTTATGCCAATTGTCTTCAGCCATGGGCCTCCAAAGTAAGTAATTATTATTTTCTTTGAGAGTGATATAATCTCACTGTTACATTTAAATTCTGTCTATTTTGAATTTTAAATGAGCTGTATTATACTGTTACATATTCTAAACTTTAAGAACTGCAGAGCAGTTTAAAAAACTCACTCTCGTGGCCATTTTTGTTTTTCAGTTTATAAGAATCTCTTAAATATTCTCATGTACCTTTAAGAGGATTCGAAAATACTTTCTTAATCTGTAGACTCAAAATGTGTAGTGCATTTGAAGTATACTGTTTCAGACTGAATGATCATTTGTTTATGCCTATTTCTATACATCTCTGTGATCATACTCTAACTTGAATATATTGTATTTCCTCATTTCCTTCAAGGGTTGATGTATTTAGCTATGTTAATCTAATCTTTAGTCTGTGTTATGCAACATTTTCCAGTAATATGGTACTATCAAATAAATTGTTGAATTGTATTATTTTACAAACACTGGATAATAATTGATATGCAACCAAATGGTGTGAAGAATACTCATTATGAAGAGTAATTATATGAAAATCTTTTAATAATGATCTTAATTATTTTCAAAATAGTAGTAAATGAGCCATTAGTAGTTTGGAATTGCTCAGGATTGTCTATTATACTTGTCATTTTAAAGCAAGCATGTTAACTCACAAAAAAGTAAAATTGCTACACAGCAGGATTTGCTAGGTTTTAGGAAAGTATACACTGCAATTTAATAAATTGTATTGTTCACAGTGGTTATTAATATAGATCTGGAGTTTGATGCCACTCAAGTTATCTTTCCTGTTATATAAATTTCAAAACAAAAACAGTAAAATCTAAATTTTTAGTTTTGTATGAAACCAAGTGTTTCAGAAAACACTTTAATTCTAACAGTAACTATGTTAAGATTGCTTTATGATTCTGTTGGATAGAGACAGACACAATGGAAGCGTCTCTCAGGATGATCTGAGATCATGTCTTTGTTTAAAGGTTGTCCTATTGATGGTGACTAAGGAAGAAATACTGTGATAGCATCATGGTGTACTGTTTCATCTGAAAGAGAGTTCATTGGCTCTCTCTTAAAGGCAGCTTCTGGAAGGACATTTAAACTCACTGTTCATTTGGCAAACAGCTGATTGAAATGTAAAGAATAGAAAGATGCCTAGGTTCACACTTCATTTGTACTATTATCTGGTAAGGCATGGATGATCTTTTCAGTGTAGATGCCACCTGTGGGGCCCATGCATTGCTGCTACTTGGCACTGAGGTTTAAAATGACACATAGGAAGGAAATGGAGGAAATCAGGTGAAAAAGATTCAAACAAAAGAATGAGATATAGGGGTTATTCTTTAGAATACTAACCAAAAATAGCCTTTTGAGATACCGATAATCCACATTTGATTTAAGATTGAACAAGTATAGAAGACCCAAAGAGAATTTTAAACATTAGATTCTAAGGTTTCATTAAATGACAGCAGATATTATCTGAGCTGGATTTTGTGATTGTTACTGTAATTACTGAGTAAATTAAGTATTTATGATAACGTACATGTCTCCTACCCCTGTCCCCAACCCTCATTTCACTGTTAACTCTGGATTGTTGATTGATTAAACTCGTGATTAATTTTTCATGCTTGTTGCTTTTGGTTTTCTGATACATTTTACTCATTAATTCGTGTATTTTGCCCATTCTACCACTCAGATTCATTACTTCTGAATTGATTCATTTTCTTGATCAGTCAATAGTTTTAGCAGTAATGTTCAAATGTCATCCTTTATATTTACCCTTCAAATAGTTGCTTATTTGTGTGTGAAATAATAAATCTAGAGTCTTTTCCCTTTAGCACTTTGAAAAAGTTAACGCACTGTCTTCTGGCATCCAGTACTAGAGATGAGAAGTCTGGGGTCTTTGTAATTCTTGTTCCTGTGTTAAGTAATCTGCTTTTCTTCTTGTTGGTTGCTAGCTGTGTTTTGCTTTGTTTTTATTTTTTATCCTTGATGCCATAAGTTTTATTATGGATTATCTAAGTTTTTGTTTTCTTTTTCCTTCTTGACATTTGGAAGTCTCTCTCATGCCGAAGATTCCCATTTGTCTTCAGTTGTGGGAAATATGTTATTTTTTGAAAGCAGCAACTTTTTTTTCCTCTTGTCACTCTATGACATATGTTGGAACTCTGGACTGTCTATAATGTCTCTCAACGTTTGTTTCATATTTTTTCTCATTCTGTGTGTTCCTAGTTTGATATTCTAGCTCATTAACTTATCTTCTACTTGTGACCAGTTTCTGTCCTGCTGTGTATTTTTTAAGTTTCTAACTTTAATAATTGTGTTATTTCTGAAATCTCTTAGTGATGCTTCGTTATAACCACCTTTGTTTAGTAACTTGTTTTCATTTTATGGATGCTATTCTTTTTTCCTGATTGTCTACTAGCTCTTTCTTCAGGTTTAAATTTTTCTCATAGTTGAGTTTTTTTGTTTTTCTTTCTTGAGGTTACCTTTCTTGATTGATTCTTAGTTGAGAGTTCACCATCTGGTCTGTTACGGTTGCTTGCCCTAGGTGACTGACTACTGGACAAATGAGGCATTACTACCTTGGCTTCCATCTCCTTTCTTTAGGTGCTCCTGCAGTCTAAATCTATAGGTGGTTTCTTTCTTTTTTTTTCCTATAGGTTGTTTCTTGACCCTTCTCTTATTTTACCTATCTGCAGCATTTGAACAATTGATGACTTCCTCCTCCTTGACACTCTTTCTTTTGAGTAGAAATCAACCATGACTTGCCAGACAACATGTGATCTCTTCTTCCCTTCATCTTCCCCTACACTCCTCTTTGTTCATTCCAACGTCAGTTTCCTTGTGTCTCCGTAAACTTGCCAGGTACCCTTAAAACGATTTCCTATCTTCACAAAAATTCTATTTACCCTTTAAACAAACCCACTGTTAAGTGCAAATATTGATTAAATTCTGTGGTTTTAAAAATGTTAAAAAGTGGGGAGAAATGTGTCTCAAATTTGAAAAACTAATATTTATTGAATTACTTAACAGTGACACCCCCATCCTCATGTTTCAGTAAAAATAATGCATTAGAAATGCAATTTTACATGCCTCAGGCACAGTGCTGCTGTATATACCCTAGTCTGCTATGATTAGTTATAGCTGTTTCCTTCAGGGCTTTTGAGAAGTTTAGACTGTTTCTGTAAAACAGGCTCCAGACTGCTTTGGGGACCTTAGGATCTGTTTTTAACTCTGTCTCACTGTCAGCTGACACTTGATACTCTCGTCTAGTACTGTATAATTCTGGTGTCTTACTTTTTAACTCTGTAAAGCTTCCATCTTCTTGTGCCTTGACTAATTTTCTTGTCTTCTATATCTATGATTTTCTTCCATTTTATATTCTATGCTTCCAGAGTAATGTGTTCTAAAGGTATATTTCTTCTTGTCATTTTTTAGCTTAACACTCTACAATAGCTCTTTTCTAGTACAAGGAATCTAAGCATCCCAAAATGCTATGTCTGGACCTTCATCTCTTGTATGCTCCTGTAGTATACATCTCTACCTGAGCTATACTGGTTTGCGTACTGTTTCCTGGCCTAATGTGGATTACATATGTAATTTTAAACCTTCTGGTTGCCTTATTTTCTAAAATAGCTTTAAGGTGAAATTAATGTAATAATATGTCCAGTTGAGTTTTTTAAATATGTAATAAAGTAATTATTAATGAGATTTTACTTTGTTTGTTTTTAGTAAATCCAAATTTGCATTTTATACTTAGAGCATGTCTCAGTTTGACTAGTCACACTTCACTTAGCCCTGTTTGACTAGGGCTACCACGTTGAACATTGTGATCCTGGGTCTTTGTCAGGACTCTTTAGTACATTTAATCCACTCTTTACCTTCAGTGAGAGTGAGGTCTTTCTTTCTAAGTTGCATTTGTTATTTTAGTATTTTAATTGTTTTTTACGACAGAGGATGAGATGGCTAGATGGCATCACCGACTCGGTGGACATGAGTTTGAGTAAACTCCGGGAGTTGGTGATGGACAGGGAGGCCTGGCGTGCTGTGATTCATGGGGTCGCGAAGAGTCGGACACGACTGAGTGACTGAACTGAACTGAACTTGAAAGTCTCCCCAAACCCATGATATCAACTAATGTTGTGACTAGCATTGAAGTGAAGTAGCTCAGTCGTGTCTGACTCTTTGTGACCCCATGGACTGTAACCTACCAGGCTCCTCTATCCATGGGATCCTCGAGGCAAGAATACTGGAGTGGGTTGCTGTTTCTTTCTCCAGGGGATCTTCCCAACCCAGGGATCGAACCCTGGTCACCTGCATTGCAGGCAGATGCTTTACTGTCTGAGCCATGAGGGAAGCCCATGACTAGCATTAGATATACACAAAGTGCTGTTTATTGAGTAATTAGGAAATTAGACCATCAAGCTTGTTAGAAATTTATATATGCAGTAAACGAGTGTGTGGTTCTGAATGTCTTACTGTGAGTAGCACAAGTCTTCGCAATGTGCCCACAAATCATCTTTGTTCTTTGATAGTTTTAAAGTTAATGGATAAGTGATTTCTGGATAGGCACAGTTCCTCTTAACATGTAGCTACACTTTAAAAAGAAAGTAATAACAATGCAGTTTGGAATTTGATAGTGACTTTTGAGGAATGATATTCTGTTGGGGAATTGTATAGTTTTTAAACATTATTTTTAGAGTTAATAGTAAATATTATTTTGTACTTAATAAAGTCCTTTGAATGCCCTTCTCCTAAATGAAATAACTTGGGTATGGATTATAAGGGGCAAAACATTTCAGATAGCAGTTTGTTAAAGGGTACATTTTCCCTACTATCATTCTTAGCTGTGGCAGGTTATTCCTGAAGACCAAGTTTTAATATATTTACGACAGTCTTGAACATTTGTGTAATACGTGCCAGGTACCCCTGAGTTTTGGCAAGTATAGATACAGATATATGTGTATATATGTGATGTGTTCATTTGTGTAATATTATGCTATACTTATGTCTGCACTCATGCCAGTTTAGGATCGAGTAGGTCTCTGCCACTGCTCTCCAAACTAATTGCCCTATAAATGTTTCTTGGATAGATGGATGGTATTGGCCCATAGCATGATTTCATATATTGACAGAATGTTGATAAGATGAATATTGGGGGGAAAGAAGTTTTGAAAATGCTGGGTGAAACAAATTTCTCCTTTGTCAGACTTCTTTCAGTTCAGTCACTCAGTTGCGTCCATCTCTTTGCGACCCCATGGACTGCAGCGTGCCAGGCCTCCCTGTCCATCACCAACTCCCAAAGCTTGCTCAAACTCCTGTCCGTCGAGTCGGTGATGCCATCTAACCATCTCATCCTCTTTCGTCCCCTTCTCCTCCCACCTTCAATCTTTCCCAGCATCAGGGTCTTTTCAGATGAGTCAGTTTTTTGCATCAGGTGGCCAAAGTATTAGAGTTTCAGCTTAGAGTTTCAGTGAATATTCAGGACTGATTTCCTTTAGGATGGACTAGTTGGAAATCCTTGCAATCCAAGGGACTCTCAAGAGTCTTCTCCAACACCACAGTTCAAAAACATCAGTTCTTTGGCCCTCAGCTTTCTTTATAGTCCAACTCTCACATCCATTCATGACTACTGGAAAAACCATAGCTTTGACTAGATGGACCTTTGTTGGCAAAGTAATGGACTTTTTGACCCTCCATAAATACACTCATGCTTGCTGTAAAGAAGCTGTAAAGAGCTAAGGGGGTATATAGCATACCATTATTTGCTGATTTATTCAGCCATCAAACCCTCCTCTTCCCCCACCTCCCCAACAGATCCAGAAAACTCAGTACACAGTTTAGGAAATGCTACTCACCCTGAAATACTGAATATGTATGTACTAAGACTTTATCTATTCAGATATCCATGGAAACCATCTGACAGTGTTTAGAAGTCAAATATTCACTCAGTTGTTCTACAGATACTCAATGAGCATGTGATATATGTGGGGTAGGCATCACTATGGTAGGCTTTCATTAAGTAGTAAAAGTGAAATATAAACGTATAACAATATGTTAATGTTTATACATGTGATATATAATAGGAATATATAGAGTGAGTGCTGCATTCAAAGGAGTGAAGTGAAGTGAAAACGTAGGGTTATTTCACTTCATTTCTCAGCTTCACATTCAGGTCCTTATGTTGGGAGTTTGTGTTGTAAATCTAATTTTATATCACTTTCTATTTTGTTTCCAGTGCTTTTAAGTTAAATGTTCATTCTGGCTCTACTTTCAATAAAGTATATCAGTATTTGTCATGTTCTCATAAGACATTCTGATAAAAACTCATCTTTGGATCTTAATATTTCAACATTTATAAAAAGTCAGAATGTATACTGTATGTATAGCAACTCCTAGTTGCTAAGGGTTACAGAATTTCAGCACATTCCAGTTTTTGTGGACACTTTTAAATGGGAAGGTGGGAAATTATTGTACTCACGTGTATATATTTGTTTTCAGTTCTGAAATTTTTCAAATGGTTTATTTTTAGAAGTAATAAGGCAGTTTTTTCTCCATAGGGAAGTATAACATCTCAGCTAGATTTTGCAAATAAAACCAAAATTCCTTTTAGACCACCAGCCCCAATCTTCCACCCTCACTATAGAGTGCTCCTGTTGGTTATCTAGCATACTTTCCTCCAGATCTTTCCCCCTAAACCTAGATAAGTTTTATATCCAGGAAATACATGATACTGTGTTTATATTTTTTTAAAAACGAGTCATATTGTCTACATTTATCATAAATCTTGGTTTTTCAATCTAGAACTATCCAGGTTTGAACATATAGATCTGTTTTATACCTTGAACTATTGCTTTGTATTCCATAATGAGCTGTATAGTAATTTAGCTGTTCTTCCTGTGATACTTATCTTTTTCTTTGAACTATTACAGACGTTTTAACGAATGTCTTGGTACATTCCCTCTTAGACGCATGTATGCTGCTTTAGAGTAGGTACCCAAAGAGGAGTTGTTGAGGAATAAGATTTATATGTTTTTAAATGTAATGAGCCCATTTCCTTACATTTGCTCCCTCAAAGTGGCTACTCCCCAAATGACTCTCCAGAGTAGCTGTATCAGTTCACAGCTCCCACTGGCAATTTATAAGAATATTGTTTTCCTCCATTATCTTGCCCATATTTTGTAGTGTCAAATTTTCTTTCTGCCATTCTGATGGGGGAAAAGGTTATTTGTATTAATTTTTATTTCCCTGATTTCTGGCAGTGTTGAGTCTTTTACAGGTTTTTTTTTCCTTCTGTTTTGATTACTTAAGTGACCCCATGTTAAGATGGCAGAGCCAGGAAACCAAAGCAGCCTGGATGTCTGAGTCTCTGCATGTGAAACAATTGCCCAAAGAATTACTTGGATCTACAGGGTACTTTGAGTTAGCAGAATAGTACATGTTGCTGAGTTAAGCCTGTCCGAGGCATACTATGTAGATCTTACATCGCTGCCTTTCACAGAAATTGCAGTAGTTCTCTGTTTGAAATTAATTTCAAAATGCGTAGCTTGACATTTTTTATTATGTTCTGCCCCTTAGCCTCTTCTTAATACATCTCTTTCCCTTTTCATGTAAATAAGCATTTCCCTTCAACAAACTGTGTACTTTCATAATATGGGTCTGTATTTAAGCCATTAGCTAAGCTGCCTTCTCAACCTTCAAACAAAACTTTGACACTAGTCTTCATGGATTAGTGAGCTCCAACAGAGCTCAGAAGCTCAGGTATAGAAAATGTGTGTGGAAAAATAGGAAATTTTGCCAGACGTGGTAGGCTGGAAGATGATGGGGTAAGTGAATTGAGGTTGCTGATGAAAAGTCAGCTATTAAGTCCTAGCTGCAATCAGGAAAGGAAAAAGGGCAGATGAGCTGAAAGACAGTGGAGAAGATTTAAGAAATCAAGAATTCCTATGGGAAGAAAACTTTCCTTTCTGTTTTCTTTTTTATAAAGAAAATAGTAAGTTCTGGGTGTCATGAACTTCCAACTTAATATCAGGAAACAACTTCATCAGAAAGAGCAACAGATTTATAGTCAGGCAGCCTCAGTTTCAGATTTTAATACTCCTGCTTCCTAGCTATGTGATGATGGGCAACCTTTATAAACTTCTCTGGGTGTTGGTTTCTTAATCTGTAAATTGGGTAAAATAATAACATTTACATGGGCAACCCTAGCCTTTATAAGCATTACTACAGCCTTCATTTTTCACATTTATTCATTTATCACATTTATCATTCTTGTTTTACTCACTGTGCTTGAATTTGCAGTAACCCTTACTGGTGGCACAGTTAGTAAACAGTCGCCTGCAAAGCAGGAGACCCGGGTTCAATCCCTGGTTCAGGAAGATCCCTTGGAGAAGGAAATGGCAACCCACTCCCCAACTCCAGTATTCTTGCCTGGGAAATCCCGTGGACAGAGGAGCCTGGTGGGCTTTAGTCCATGGGGTCACAAAGAGTCAGACACAACTGAATGACTAACTTTCACTTTCACTTCTTTACTCAGATTAGATGATCGGTAAAAAGCATGTAGAAGGATATAATTGCTATAGTTTACATATTTGGTAAATATAATGAACACTCAAATGTTAGCTTTACTCACCATCATCATTATTCCTATCGGGTAGTGAGATTAAGGGGATTCCTATATGAAGAGCTGCATTTTCTTCATGAATTAGAAAGCATATAACTCTGTTTGTTCTCTCCACCATTAGACTGAGCTCCTTGAAGGTAAGACTCGTCTGTTTTCATCTTTATGTTACCAGCAGAGTTCTGGCATAAAGTAGAGAATAGCGGAGAGTACTAAAATCAGACAAACTTGGATTTGAATTCCAGCTCCACAGCCTTCCTGAGTGTGTGATCTAGGGCAAGTCACTTAATCTAATTGCCTCAATTCCTCCTCATCAGAAAGGTAGGGATGATAATAATAATGCTTGAAGTTTAGGCTCTAGTAAGGATGACAGTTACTCAGTACATTATAAGCATCATTACCAAGCTAGTTTGTAGACATGCTCTTGTGGCTTTGGTTCAGTGTGTTATTTTTATGGATGACCTCCTCCTCGGTCTTACCTCTGTAGGAATCTTGGAATATAGAATTCTATCTTCTTATCCCAAAACCCCAACTAGTCAATTGTTGTTTTAAAACTATTAATATGTTCAGTCTTTGCCTTTTTATCTATTTCATGACTAGATGAGATTTTTTTCTTTGTATCTAAAGAGTAGAAACTAAGTAGAGAAAGATCTTTGAGCTTAAATATACTATCTTCTGTATTATTGAAACCAGTTATTGGCAGCTCTTTTTTTTAGTTCTCATCATTAATAACTTGTAGCTTATTCTGCAAGTTTTGAATATTCCAAGGAGTTTTGATATATGGCATTTTAATTTTTATTCTGTTTAAATATTTTCTGGTTTCCAATGTGACTTTGTTACCTGTGGGCTATTTCAGTATTCAGTTCAGTCACTCAGTCGTGTCCGACTCTTTGTGACCCATGGACTGCAGCAGGCCAGGCCTCCCTGTCCACCACCAACTCCCAGAGTTTACTCGAACTCATGTCCATTGAGTCGATGATGCCCTTCCAGCCATCTCATCCTCTGTCGTCCCCTTCTCCTCCCGCCTTCAATCTTTCCCAGCGTCAGGGTCTTTTCAAACGAGTCAGTTTTTCGCATGAGGTGGCCAAAGTATTGGAGTTTCAGCTTCAGCATCAGTCCTTCCAGTGAATATTCAGCATTGATTGCCTTCAGGATGGACTGGTTGGATCTCCTTGCAGTCCAAGGGACTCAAGAGTCTTCACAGTTCAAAAGCATCAGTTCCTCGGCGCTCAGCTTTCTTTATAGTCCAACTCTCACATCCATGAGATGTGGAACAACTATAGACTACTGGAAGAACCATAGCCTTGACTAGACGGACCTTTGTTGGCAAAGTAATGTCTCTGCTTTTTAATATGCTGTCTCGGTTGGTCATAACTCTTCTTCCAAGGAGTAAGCATCTTTTAATTTCATGGCTGCAGTTAGCATCTGCAGTGATTTTGTTTGGAGCCCCGAAAAATAAAGTCTATCACTGTTTCCCCATCTATTTGCCGTAAAGTGATGGGACCAGATGCCATGATCATAGTTTTCTGAATGTTGAACTTTAAGCCAACTTTTTCACTCTCTTCTTTCACTTTCATCAAGAGGCTCTTTAGTTCTTCTTCGCTTTCTGCATCAGGAGGCTCTTTAGTTCTTCTTCGCTTTCTGCGAAGGGTGGTGTCATCTGCATACCTGAGGTTATTGATATTTCTCCTGGCAATCTTGATTCCAGCTTGTGCTTCCTCCAGCCCAGCGTTTCTTATGATGTACTCTGCATATAAATTAAATAAGCAGGGTGACAATATACAGCCTTGATGTACTCCTTTCCCAATTTGGAACCAGTCTGTTGTTCCATGTCCAGTTCTAACTGTTGCTTCCTGACCTGCATACAGGTTTCTCAAGAGGCCGGTCAGGTGGTTTGGTATTCCCATCTCTTTCAGGATTTTCCACAGTTTGTTGTGAATCACACAGTCAAAGGTGGGCTATTTAGAGGTGTGTTTTATACTTTCCCAGTGCATAATAATTTTCTAGTTATTGTTTTATTATTTTGCCTTACTTGCTCTATAATCATGGGATAGTCTCTGTAATTTTAACCTTCTGAATTATGTTGGGGCCTGCCGTATTGTCAATTTTTATGAATGTTTATGTATGAATCCTAAAAGAAAATATGTAGTTTTTGCTTGCAGCATTTTATGCATATACACTTTGTTTGTTTATCATGTTCATATCTTCTGTATCTTTACTTAGTTTTTTATTCACTTATTCTGTTACTGAAAGATCTGTGATAAAGTTTTTATGGCATAATTGTAGATTCATGTAGTTCTCCTTTTATTATCATTATTTTACCTAATACAGTTTGAGGCTGTATTACTCAATAGGTGCATATCTATTTAGTGTCAAACTTTCTATCATTATGAAATGTCCTCTTTTGTTTATGTTAATGCTTTTGTGTCAAAGTCTACTTTATCTGACATTAATAAAACTACATAAACTTTCTTTTGGTTTGTGTTGCTATTTCATATAATCGATATTCATGTTGATTTACCCACACATTTCCAATTTTCATTGGTTTTCCTTCTTTCCTTCATCTAGAAGTTTTCCTTTAGAATCATTTTCTGTCTCCTAGTGGATTTTCTTCATTGTAGGTATACTGTGGGAGTATTTCTCTTCATTTTTGTTTCTCTGAAAATTACTATCTTGTTCATCTTGAGAACTGTTTTTACTGGGTGTAGAATTCTAGCTCTTGAAGATAACACTCCACTGTCTGGCTTCCAAATTGTTGAGTAAGTCAGCTGTCAGTTTAATTTTGTTCTTGTCAAAGTAATCTCTTTTTTGTAGACTACGTTAAGACTTCTTCTCTGACTCCCCCCCCCCCCTTCGCCAACACTTTTACCTTGGTGTATGTAAGTATGATTTGGCTTTTATGTATGTTACTGGTAATTTTTAAAGCTACTTGATCCATGACTTTGTATCTTTTGTTTGCAAATTGATCAGCCATCATTTCTATGCATTAAGTTTTCTTCTGTTTCTGTGACTCTGCTCATTCTGATGCTACTTTGTCACTGTATCTCCTGTGGCTCTTGCCCCTTCTTTCCTAACTTCATTCTTTTTACTTTTCGTGCCTCTTACTGGACATTTTTTGAGACCAATCTTTCTTTTCTTTTCTTTTTCTTAGCTCTGTCAGATTTATTACTGAATCTATCTGTTGACTTTTAAATTTTACATAATGTACTTCTCAATTCTAGAACTTTCATTTCATTCTTTGTTAGTTTTTCTTTCTTCGATAAAGTTCTTAGACCTGTTTCTTTATGTATGTCCCGATTGCTAAACTAGGCCAGGTATTGCCAGTTAGCTGTTAATTACTTTTGAGCTAAGAATGACTTTTACATTTTTATTTAGTTTTATGTTTTTAAAGGACAGTGGCCATCTAAATTAATTAATTAATTAATCAGTGGCTCTGCTAGTTCTTTGTTGCTGTGTATGGGATTTCTGTAGTTGCTCTGAATGGGGTCTGCTCTTCGTTGCAGTGCAGTGGCTTCTCATTGCAGTGGCTTCTCAGATTGCAGAGCATGGGTTCTAGGCACACAGGCCCAGTAGTTCCTGTGCATGGGCTCAGTAGTTGTGGCACATGGGCTTAACTGCCTCTCAGCATGTGGGATCTTCCCGGACCAGGGATTGACCCTATGTGTGCTGCACGAGCAGGCAGACTCCCGAACACTGACCATCAGGGAAGCCCAATTTTTACGTTTTTAAAAGGTTGTTTATGAAACTTCCCTGGTGGTCCAGTGATTAAGACTCCTCTCTTCCAATTCAGGGATCACAAATTCAATTCCTGGTCAGGGAACTAAGATCCCACATGCTGCATGGCACAGCCAAGTTTAAAAAAAAAAGATTGTTTAAAAAAAATATGTCGTCCCATTGGCTGCTTTGAAAAGCCATCTTTGCGTTGTGTTCCCTTGTGTGATTTCCCATGTGCTTTAGCCACCTCTGCCTTGGCCTCCAGCAGCTTTCTGGAAAGCCTCCTCGGACTCTCGCTTTCTTTCCTCTTAAAGCACTGCATAGGATCACTATCCTGCCCCATCATGTCAGCTGTGGCTGTGGACTGCAGCTTTAGCGTTAACACCAGGGACTCAGAAGAGGGGAGCTGTGGAGGAGGCAGAGAATGGGGGGGGGAGGCACCTGCTAATGAGCAAAGTGGGGAGCAGGAGGCTGACAAAGAGGTAAATGAAAAAGAGGAAGAAGGTGTGGAGGGGAGAGCAGGAGGAGCAAGGTGACGGTGAGGAAGAGGAAGGAGATGAAGGTGAGGAGGCTGAAGCAGCTACGGTCAAAGGGGCAACTGAAGATGATGAGGAGGATGGTGTTGACACCAAGAAGACCGATGAGGATGACTGGACAGCACACACACAAAAAAAGGAAAAGTTAAACTTACCCATGGGACTTCCCTCATGGTCCAGTTATTAAGACTCCCCATTCCAATGCAGGGGGTATGGGTTCAATCCCTGGTTGGGGGGCTAAGATCCCACATGCCACAGGGCAGAAACCTGAAACATAAACAACAGAAGCAACATTGTAATAAATTCAATTTTAAAAAAATTTAAAATCGTCCACATTTAAAAAAAAAAAAACGTTTAAAGAAACAAAAAGGCCACCATGACCTACCTGTTCACCCTGCACTTCCCGTCTCCGTCTAAACATGGTCATCTTCGAGTAGCTTCCTGCAGGCCTGCGCACCCACCATGGCAGCACCTCCTGAAGATGACACATTCTCTACCACCCAGCCAAAACCGTAACATGAATTTGTAGCAGGGAAGGAAAAAAAGAACCAAAATTTCCAAGGCCCTGCTTTTCTTCTTAAAGTACTTTTTAAAGGAAAATTTGTGTTTTTATTTACATTTTATATTTTTGTACATGTTGTTAGGAGTGAGTCATTTTTAATGACCCCAGATGACCAAACCAGCCTTAGGAGCAGTCTCTGTCCTACCTCTGACTTCACTTGTGGTGCCATCATGTTCATTATGATCTCAGAGGAGAAAAAAATCTTGTGAAAAAAGCAAAAACAGCAACAACAAAACAATCTTATTCTGAGCATTTTGTGTATGTACTTAGCTGTACAATAAGTAGTTGATTTGTCTGAGATGGCTAGAAAGGCCAAAGATAAACGGGTTCTTTTTTTTTTTTTTTTTGTCTCTGAAGTTGCTTTCTATTTTTTTGGCCTGTTTGATGTGTGTATGAAACAATGTCATCCAACAGTAAATTGGAATTTTATTTTGCTGAGTTGTTCTTTTAAAAAAAATGTCAGAAGAAATAATGCCACAGAGATGTTATGTGGCCTACAGAAACCTAAAATGTATACTCTTAAGTCCTCTGAAGACAATGTTTGCCAACCCCTGGTGAAGGTGAAAGTGAAGTCGCTTAGTCATGTCCCACTCTTTGCAACCCCCAGGGACAGTAGCCTATGAGGCTCCTCCATCCATGGAATTTTCCAGGCAAGAGTACTGGAAAACCGCCTGGGTTTGCTATTTCCATCTCCAGGGCATCTTCCTGACCCAGGGATCAAACCCAGGTCTCCCACATTGCAAGCAGATGCTTTTACCATCTACCCCTGGTATATGTTATTAAATACAGTTGTTTTAGAATTTGTATCTGATAACTCCATTATTTGAAAGTTTTCTCTTCATGGGTTTCTAGGTTTTATTACTTCTCTTAGTTTGCATGAATGCCATCTTGTCTCCTAATGTGCCTGGTTTTATTTGAGCAATGGATATTGTGCATAAATTTTTTTTAAGTAATCTGAGGCCTATTGTTTAGTTGTTAAGTTGTGTCCTACTCTTGTGCAACTCCATGGTCTGTAACCCACCAGGCTCCTCTGCCCATAGGGTTTTCTAGACAATACTGGAGTGGGTTGCCTTCTCCTTCTCTAGGGGATCTCCCAACCCAAGGATGAAACCAGTACCTCCTGCATTGGAGGAGCTGAGCCACCAGGCTGTCCTGTTATCTTGATGCCCAGGATGATTTTTTTCCTACGGTGAAGTTTGGTGTTTGCTTTCAGTAGCTGACTGGAAGCACTATTAATCCTATGTAACTTTAATCCAAAATCAGGGATTGAGATGTTTTTAAATTGACCATCAGTTTACTTTACGATCACACTTATTTTGTTGTTGTTGTACAGTCACTAAGTCATGTCCAACTCTTTGCAACCCCGTGGACTAAAGCACACCAGCCTTCCCTGTCCTTCACTAGCTCCTGTAACTTGCTCAGACCCGTGTTCATTGAATCGGTGGTGCTGTCTAACTGTCTCATTCTTTGCTGCCCCCTTCTCTTGCCCTCAATCTTTCCCAGCATTGGGGTCTTTTCCAGTAAGTCGGCTCTTCACATCAGGTGGCCAAAGGATTGGAGCTTCAGTTTCAGCATCAGTCCTTCTAATGAATATTCAGGGTTGATTTTCTTTGAGATTGACTGGTTTGATCTCCTTGCAGTTCAAGAGACTCTAAAGAAATCTCCAGCACTAGAGTTTGAAAGCATCACTTCTTTGGCATGCAGCCTTCTTTATGGTCCAACTCTCATATTCATACATGACTGCTGGGAAAACCATAGCTTTTGAGTATATGGACCTTTGTCAGCAAAGAGATGTCTACTTTTTAATATGCTGTCTAGGTTTGTCATAGCTTTTCTTCCAAGGAGCAAACAAATGTCTTTTAATTTTGTGATTGTAGTCATGAATAGCAGGGAGCCCAAGAAAATAAAGCCCAATAAAAAAATATTACTGTTTCCATTTTTTTTCCCATCCATTTGCCATGAAGTGATGGAACCAGATTCCATGATCTTAGTTTTTTGAATGTTTAATTTTAAGCCAACTTTTTCAGTCTCCTCTTTGACCCTCATCAGGAGGCTCTTTAATTCCTCTTCACTTTCTGCCATAAGGGTCGTGTCATCTGCATATCTGAGATTGATGATATTTCTCCTAGCAGTCTTGATTCCAAATAGGGTATAATATACTTTCCGAGTGATGCAGTGGTAGAGAATCTGCCTGCCAGTGCAGGAGACTCAGATTTGATCCCTGGTTCTGGAAGACCCTCCTGGAGAACCCACCCCAGTATTCTGGGAAGTCCCATGGACAGTGAATCCTGGCCAGCTACAGTCCATGGGATCACAGAAAAGTTGAACACGACTTTGCGACTAAACAACAGCAACAAATACTGCCTGGGGTCCAAATCCAAAGCATGACCGGGTTCATCTGTATCACCCTCCCAGCAAGGGACGTTAGTGATGTGGTTTTTTTGTGTGTTATTGTTAGTATTTGACCATAGCTTCTCTTGAGATAATATAATTCAGGTTTGGACATTTTCTTCTTTAGAGTATATTTAGCTTCCACTATCATTCACGTGTTTCTTTAACATTTTTGTATAATAATGCAGTGAGAAACCCTGCTCTAAAATGTAGATTTCTGTCAGTGGCCCTGAATAGCAAGTTACAGAGACATTATTTGGAAAATATGTCATCAAATCGTAATGTAAAACTCTCACTGCTTTGGAGCACAGTGCTTTGTATCTTGTCTCAACTCCTATAGCATTTATTTTGTAAAATTTTTTAAAGTTTTATGGTGTGAATTATATTGTACAACTTTCATCCCTGATAAAAGCATAATCATATGAAAGATGAGATGGAGGAAGCATTGATTTCTGTGTCTTTGTAGCTATATACCTAGCATAGACATTCATTACATCATTATGATTACTAACAAATTTTTTTTAGGGGCCAACTGTAAGCTAATACAATATTAAATGAAAAAAAGGCTTACTAAAATTTTGGAATATTGAACGCTTGCTTTTCTGAAGTCTTGATGCTAGACGCTGTACTTTAATTCAAGATATTGCTACTTTATTCCGGTATTCCAACCATTTTGTATTAGTGAGGGGTGTGTGTGTTTATGGGTGGGGAGGGGATAGTATTCCTATACTTTAAGTAGCAACAGCCAATTACTTTTATTTGAGGAAAAGGAAAGGCCAGTTTTTCCCTCTAAGATGCCCTTATTTATGGTAGTCTCTTTTGAAAACTGATCAGTGGGCTTCCATTGTAGGCTTGCTTAATGTAAGACTAATTTGGTTCTTATCATTTTTTGAGATTTTTGTAAAAATGGAGAATTTAGATCAGAAATGAGGTTGCAAAGAAATGTACGTATAATTTTGTTGCAAAAGTTACACAGTGTGTCAAGAACTCTCTAATGCTAATGTTTCATATTTAAATTATCTTAAACTATTTTTCTTCTTCTTCAGCTTCCAGCTGATCTTACCAAGATGCACATTGCAGACAACCCTCATCCACAGGTGACTCATGTGTCTTCTAGTCAGTCTGGTTGTAGCATCGCCAGTGATTCTGGAAGCAGCAGTTTATCTGATATCTATCAGGTAATGTTTTAGGAGTTTGTATGCTATGCTTATGTTTTTTTATTCTGCCAAATACCGTGTGCTTATGCCTTAGGTATTCATATATCTTTTAATTAGATTATGAAATTCAGACATAAAGCCTTTGAGAAAATGTGCTTTATTTACATTTCAGATTTACAAGCCTAATGAAAGAGGTGATCTATCTTTTGAGACTGAGTAAATATGGTCCAACAGTATGTGAATATAGTGTTCTTAATTTCGTCTACCTAGGTGGATCTATATAATATATATTTGCTTTCATTAGAAAATGGTTCTTGAGACAACTGAACTCATAAAAAGACTGATTTTTATGATAGTTGATTATTTAAGTATTCCATAAGTAAAGTCATGAAGAAAATTAGAGTTGCCTTTGTATTGTAAAGACTGTTAAATTTTGTATTAGCCACAGTTTAAAATTAAAAGGACACAAGTAAAATTGATTTGAATAATATATATTTTTAGCATAGTATATTTGCATATTATTATTTCAACATGTAATCAGTTTTTAAGAATTATGAGTGCGATACTTTATTTTTTCAAACTAAGTCTTCAAAAGGCAAAGAATATTGACATACAGCATGTCTCAGTTCATATAAGGCACATTTCAAGCACCATGTGTGACTAGTGGCTACCGTATAGTACTGATCTTTTGAAATAGAACCATTGCTATCTAAGGAGAACATTTTATTTTAGACTGTGGTTCTGTTTAGTTACATGGATTTAGCTGTTTTTTGAAAATTTACATTCCTCTGTTAAGGGAAGTTTTCAGGCAGGTGCAAAATGGAAAAAGGCCTCTGTGTTTGATTCGTGTGAGTCTCTTCTCTACAAAGATTATTGTTGTGGACTTGCCATCTACATCCCATTGTTTGGCCTTTTATTAGTAGAACAAGGAATTCTCCCTCTTCAATGTTTTATTGTAGATAGAATAGGGAGTTTTTAAAAAGTTATGTTAAAGACAGTGTGATGGTTCAGGGGCCACTAACTGTGTTCATGGGGTTGTTGGGCTGCGTGTGTTTCCCACCTTCTCCCAAAAAGACGTATCTTGTGGATTAAGTTAGAATTGTTGCATACCTAAAAGTCAGAGTAGAGTTGTGCTTCTCTGGACTCTGTTTTTCCTAGAGAAGGAACCCTAAGGAAGATTGACCCTGGGTTAATGAAGTTAAGGGATGTGGTTGTAGATTTTTCTCAAGATTAGTGAGAATGTCTGGACCTTGCAAAGAGAGACCATAAAGCAGAGATGTAGTGTTGATGATACCTCTTCTCACTAGTATATCCATCTCTGACCAGATGTGATCCCCTTTTTGGAGCAAGGAGCAGAGCCCTCGATGAGAAAAGGGACAAAAGGATAGTGCACCACACTGAAGTTCAAGGTCACTTGGAAAAGCCAGTTCTTTACCCTGAACTGTTAATAAAAGATGGGCTGTACACAATGGGATTGTATATCTCTGGCAAATTTTGGAGGAGCCTCTGAAGAATTGTGCTTACATTAGCACCTATAGGATGTTCACCTACAGAATGGCACACCTGAGGCTGGGGCTAGAGCCTGTCTGCTGGTGTGGTTGGAGTCTTCTCCTGTAGGACCCTGACCATGAGTATGGCTGCCCTGCTTCAACCTTTTGTATGTTTTCCTTCCTCAGTCTACTTTCCACAGTTCATTCTACCTTTAAAATGATTCATTTTAACATAGCAAAAAATGTGGACAGATACCTTTGCCAACTTTCCTGCACAGCCAAGAAGTCCCTTCATTACACAATGAAGAAGATACTGTTTCATGTCTCCAGAAACCTGAAAGTTAGTATTGGCCTCATCCCCTGCTCATCATAATTCACCATTAAGTCATATCACTTCTACTTCTTGCATCAGTGTGTTTGTATATATGATTGATTCTGTGATGTAATTTACAAATAGCAAAATTTACCCTCTGTGGTATAGCCTACATGAAGACATACAATATTTCTATCACCTGAAAAAGTATTTTGTATTCTCCTTTTTAGTCAGTTCCTTCTCCTGATCCCTCAGTGCTGGCAGCCATTAATCTGTGTTCTGCCCTTTTAGTTTAACATTTTCTAGAAGGTCACATAAATGAAAACATAGGTAAAAGATGGTACTGTGAAACATAGAAAGTAACCAATAAGAGAAAATAAGTTTTAATAACTTAGGGAGAGTAACAGATGAGCCAAAATAATGAAAGTCAAGAAGTAAACCAGAAATTCAGAAATTTTAGAGAAGAAAACTATTATATTACTAAAGTAAGATATACAAAAATGTAAGATAAACTCTTTAAAGTGTAGCCAAAGAAGGTAAGCACAGAATAGTAGCCAAAAGATAGAAACAGCATAAAGGTTAAAACTAAGCAAATGTACAAAAATAAAAACAGAAGGAAAAGAAATCAGAATCTTAAGTATATGCATATTTGTCTTATATACATGGAATGTAAATATGAATTCAATAGATGTGTTACCAAATGGTACCTGTTTTTCTTCTGACGGTAGGTTTGTGGGTAGTTCTTAGTATGTTTCTTCAGCTTTTCTTGTATTTTTCTCAATGGACCTTATTCTACATTTAAAAATGTTTAAGGAAGGCATAGAGTATATAGTTAAAAATAAAAGTTGAATAAAACTGTGGAAGAAGATTAGAGGGATTATAGTTGCTTCTCAGTCACTTAGTCATGTCCAACTCTTTGCAACCCCATGGACTGCAGCACACCAGGCTTCCCTGTCCTTCACTCTCTCCTGGAGTTTTTCAGATTCATGTTCATTGAGTCGGTGATGCTATCTAACCGTCTCATCCTCTGCCACCCTCTTCTTTTGCCTTCAGTCTTTCCCAGCATCAGGGTCTTTTCCAACGAGTCAGCTCTTTGCATCAGGTAGCCAAAGTAATGGAGCTTCAGCATCAGTTCTTCCAGTGAATATTCAGGGTTGATTTCCTTTAGGATTGACTGGTTTGATCTCCTTGGAGTCCAAGGGGCTCTCAAGAGTCTTCTTCATCACCACAGTTTGAAAGCATCAGTTCTTTGGCACTTAGCATTCTTTTTGGTCTAATCCTCGTATCTGGACATGGCTACTGGAAAAACCATAGCTTTGACTAGATGGACCTTTGTTAACAAAGTGGTATTTTTGTTTTAATATGCTGTTTAGGTTTGTCATAGCTTTCTTTCCAAAGAGCAGGTATCTTTTAATTTTGTGGCTACAGTCATCATCTGCAGTGATTTTGGAGCCCAAGAAAAGAAAGTCTGCCACTGTTTCCATTGTTTCCCCATCTATTTGCCTTGACATGATGGGATTGGATGCCATATTAGTTTTTGAATGTTGAGTTTTAAGACAGCTTTTTCACTCTCCTCTTTTACTCTAATCAAGAGACTCTTTAGCTCCTTTTCACTTTCTGCCATTAGAATCGTGTCATCTGCATATCTGAGGTTGTTGATATTTCTCCTCGCAATCTTGATTCCAGCTTGTGATTCATCTAGCCCAGAATTTTGCATGATGTACTTGGCCAGCATCATGTGAAGTAGTTTTCCTGGTTATCCAAATTTCAGCATTTGAGAGGTTTTAAAAGTGAGTCCCTTTATCAGTCATTGTAACAGTCTAAGTAGAGCCTTACAAAATGTGCAGGTACATTTTCCTCTCTAACAAAATAGGTTTGAACTGCAAGTGTCCACTTATAAGTGGATTTTTTTTTTTCTTTCAGTTAATACATGCTGCATGTACTGAACTGCAGACACAGAGGAAGGAGTGTAAAGTTATATGTAGATTTTCAAATTGGGGTAGAGGGGGTTGGTGCTGCCAACACCAATCTTGTTTCAAGAGTCAACTGTATTTTTAATTTGGAGGAATGGGGGAAAGAGAAGAGATACATCCTAAGAACAGTTCTTAACAGAAACACCATTTTATATGACCTAATGTGTGACTATGCATCTATGCATTTCCTCATTGAGAGCTTCCATTTGTTCTTGTTTAAAAATAAAAGCTCGTAGATCTTAAAGTTCAGAATAAAGCTTTATCACAGTTTGGAAAAAATGGAAGTAATTGGTTCAGTATGAATATATTTTTAATCAGATTAACTTAAAAATTAACTAAGAGGATGCATTAAGATGTTAGAATGTTCTTGATAGAGTATTTTATGTATCTTAAAAGAATACTCAGGAGAAATAAGGAGTGTTGCTTTCTGGATTCCTTTTCCAAGAGCTGGATGAATATAAAAGTTAATTATTGAACTAAAGCACTTTGCATCAATCTATTTTTAAATAACTTGAGACACACATATATCCCCCACTTAGCTTTTTGATTTCGATATAGAAAGGAAACATGATGCAAAAATTCCACTTCATGGCAGCATGATTCCTTAATTCAGAGTTCTACTGCCAGTCTCTCCAAAACTCTGGTGCCACCTTTCCACCAGGAAGTTCCTTTGATACTTCAACTAGCTTTGAGCTGCTACATGTTTTCTTCCACTTGTCTTTAATATTTCTGTTAAGAATATTATCTGTGTCAAAGTCTCAGTTACCTTTGCCTATTTCCATTTTTTTTAAATTTTTTTTTATCTTTTATTTTTTTTTCATTTACTTTTGTTAGTTGGAGGCTAATTACTTTACAGTATTGTAGTGGTTTTTGCCATACATTGACATGAATCAGCCATGGATTTACATGTATTCCCCATCCTGATCCCCCCTCCCACCTCCCTCCCCATTCCATCCCTCTGGGTCTTCCCAGTGCACCAGCCCCGAGCACTTATCTCAAGCATCCAGCCTGGGCTGGTGATCTGTTTCACCCTTGATAATATACATGTTTCGATGCTGTTCTCTCACAACATCCCACCTTCACCTTCTCCCACAGAGTCCAAAGGTCTGTTCTGTACATCTGTGTCTCTTTTTCTGTTTTGCATATAGGGTTATCGTTACCATTTTTCTAAATTCCATATATATGTGTTAGTATACTGTATTGGTCTTTATCTTTCTGGCTTACTTCACTTTGTATAATGGGCTCCAGTTTCATCCATCTCATTAGAACTGATTCAAATGAATTCTTTTTAATGGCTGAGTAATATTCCATGGTGTATATGTACCACAGCTTCCTTATCCATTCGTCTGCTGATGGGCATCTAGGTTGCTTCCATGTCCTGGCTATTATAAACAGTGCTGCGATGAACATTGGGGTGCACGTGTCTCTTTCAGATCTGGTTTCCTCACTGTGTATGCCCAGAAGTGGGATTGCTGGGTCATATGGCAATTCTATTTCCAGGTTTTTTGTTTGTTTGTTTGTTTGTTTTTTTATTAGTTGGAGGCTAATTACTTCACAACATTTCAGTGGGTTTTGTCATACATTGACATGAATCAGCATGGAGTTACATGTATTCCCCATCCCGATCCCCCCTCCCACCTCCCTCTCCACCCATTCCTCTGGGTCTTCCCAGTGCACCAGGCCCGAGCACTTGTCTCATGCATCCCACCTGGGCTGGTGATCTGTTTCACTCTAGATAAGTATACATGCTGTTCTTTCGAAACATCCCACCCTCACCTTCTCCCACAGAGTTCAAAAGTCTGTTCTGTACTTCTGTGTCTCTTTTTCTGTTTTGCATATAGGGTTATCATTACCATCTTTCTAAATTCCATATATATGTGTTAGTATGCTGTAATGTTCTTTATCTTTCTGGCTTACTTCACTCTGTATAATGGGCTCCAGTTTCATCCATCTCATTAGAACTGATTCAAATGAATTCTTTTTAACAGCTGAGTAATATTCCATGGTGTATATGTACCACAGCTTCTTCTTGGATTGATCCTTTGATCATTATGTAGTGTCCTTCTTTGTCTCGTTTCACAGCCTTTATTTGAAAGTCTATTTTATCTGATATGAGTGTTGCAACTCCTGCTTTCTTTTGGTCTCCGTTGCGTGAAATATTTTTTCCAGCCCTTCACTTTTAGTCTGTATGTGTCTCTTGTTTTGAGGTGGGTCTCTTGTAGACAGCATATATAGGGGTCTTGTTTTTGTATCCATTCAGCCAATCTTTGTCTTTTGGTTGGGGCATTCAACCCATTTACATTTAAGGTAATTATTGATAGGTGTGGTCCCGTTGCCATTTACTTTGTTGTTTTGGGTTCACGTTTATACAACCTTTCTGTGTTTCCTGTCTAGAGAAGATCCTTTAGCATTTGTTGAAGAGCTGGTTTGGTGGTGCTGAATTCTCTCAGCTTTTGCTTGTCTGTAAAGCTTTTGAATTCTCCTTCATATCTGAATGAGATCCTTGCTGGGTACAGTAATCTAGGTTGTAGGTTATTCTCTTTCATTACTTTCAGTATGTCCTGCCATTCCCTTCTGGCCTGGAGGGTTTCTATTGATAGATCAGCTGTTATCCTCTTATGGGGAATCCCTTTGTGTGTTATTTGTTGTTTTTCCCTTGCTGCTTTTAATATTTGTTCTTTGTGTTTGATCTTTGTTAATTTGATTAATATGTGTCTTGGGGTGTTTCGCCTTGGGTTTATCCTGTTTGGGACTCTCTGGGTTTCTTGGACTTGGGTGGCTATTTCCTTCCCCATTTTAGGGAAGTTTTCAGCTATTATCTCCTCGAGTATTTTCTCATGGCCTTTCTTTTTGTCTTCTTCTTCTGGGACTCCTATGATTCGAATGTTGGGGCATTTCACATTGTCCCAGAGGTCCCTGAGGTTGTCCTCATTTCTTTTGATTCTTTTTTCTTTCTTCCTCTCTGCTTCATTTATTTCCACCATTTTATCTTCTACCTCACTTATCCTATCTTCTGTCTCCGTTATTCTACTCTTGGTTCCCTCCAGAGTGTTTTTGATCTCATTCATTGCATTATTCATTTTTTTTTTTTTTTTTTTTATTTCTTCTAGGTCTTTATTAAACATTTCTTGCATCTTTTCAATCTTTGTCTCCAGGCTATTTATCTGTAACTCCATTTTGTTTTCAAGATTTTGGATCATTTTTATTATCATTATTCTAAATTCTTTTTCAGGTAGATTCCCTATCTCCTCCTCTTTTATTTGACTTGGTGGGCATTTTTCATGTTCCTTTACCTGTTGGGTATTTCTCTGCCTTTTCATCTTGTTTAGATTGCTGTGTCTGGAGTGGGCTTTCTGTATTTTGGAGGTCTGTGGTTCCTTTTTATTGTGGAGGTTTCACCCAGTGGGTGGGGTTGGACGATTGGCTTATCAAGGTTTCCTGGTTAGGGAAGCTTGCGTTGGTGTTCTGGTGCGTGGAACTTGATTTCTTCTCTCTGGAGAGCAATGGAGTGCCCATTAATGAGTTTTGAGATGGGTCTATGTGTTAGGTGTGACCTTGGGCAGCCTGTATGTTGACGTTCAGGGCTATGTTGCTGTGTTGCTGGAGAATTTGCGTGGTATGTCTTGCTCTGGAACTTATTGGCTCTTGGGTGGTGGTTGGTTTCAGTGTAGGTATGGAGGCTTTTGGACGGTCTCTTATTACTTAAAGTTCCATGTAGTCAGGAGTTTTCTGGTGTTCTCGGGTTTTGGGCTTAAGTCTCCTGCCTCTGGATTTCAGTTTTATTCTTCCAGTAGTCTCAGGACTTCTCCAACTATACAGCACTGATAATAAAACTTCTAGGTTAATGGTGAAAAGATTCTCCACCATGAGGGAAACCCAGAGAGGTTCACAGAGTTACATGAAGAAGAGGAGAGGGAGGAGGGAGATAGAGATGAGCAGGAGGAGAAAAAGGGGGACTCAAGAGGAGAGAGACAGATCTACGCAGTTGTCTGTTCCCAGAGTATTCTCCATAGCCCAGACACCCACAAAGATTCACAGAATTGGATTGGGAAGAGAAGGGGAAAGGAGGAAATAGAGGTGTTCTGAGGTAGAAAACGGAGAGTCAAGATTTGGAGAGAATAATCAACACACTCCTGAAGAAAAATGGGAACTGAATCTTGGATTCTTAAATGTCCACAATTTATATCATATACTGAAAAACAAAGATTAAAAATCTAGAGTAGAGGTTAGACTCTTGAAAATACTATATTAAAAACAAAAACCAAAACACACAAAAAAATTTTAGAAATATATATGAAGTTCAGTTTAAAAATAGGGCTTCTCTAGACTGTTTTTTTTTGTAAGGTTATAGTGTAATGAAAATGAAGATTAAGGAGTAGTAGAGGAGTAATAGAGGACTTTAAAAAGAAATAAAAGAAAAAGAAAAATAGAAAATAGAAGAGAAAAAGGAAAAAAAAATTTTTTTCCTAATTAAAAAACTCGTAAAAATCTATGAAAATGAAAGTTAAGGAGTACTGGGGGAGGAATAGGGAATTATCAAAGAAAATAAAAGAGAAAAAAGAAAAAAATAAATTTTTTTTCCTTACTTAAAAAAAAAAAGTAAAAATATATCTAGGAATTTCTCTGGAGCTGTTGCGGTCAGTGTGGGTTCGGCTCAGTTTCAGATAGCTCCTCGTTCCAGCTTACACTTCTCAATATCTACAGGCCCCTTCCATTGTAGTCGGTGTTTTCTACAGGGATTTTAATCTGTTGCACCGGTCCCTTCGGAAGCGGTTCCCTTTGTTTATTTGGCTTCTGTTTGCCCGTCTCTTCAGTGCCTCATTTCTGCCCTGACACAGGCGGGCGGAGGAGGTCTCTTATTCGGGTTGCTAGTTCCGTTGCACTCCGGGGAGGGGCTGGCGCTGCTTTCCCCGTCTATGCTGCTCAGGCTCCCGGCTGCTCTATATGGAGCGTGCCCTGCGCTGCGTGCCGTTCCAGCCCTGGGTGTTCCACAAAAGTGCGGAATAAAAAGCTGCGCCTGCTTTTTGTGCCTTCCCCGTGAGAGCGGTCCAGGCAGCCAGGGGCTTGACGGGCGCACTCTCCCCGGTGCGGCGCACCTTCTGCCCCCCGCGTCCCCAGCCCCAGTCCCGGCCCGCGCCGGTCGGGTGCCTGTGCCCTGTGTCTCGCTGTGACCCTCCCGGCGGATGCCGACCATCCAGAATCTCAGGAGGTCTTTGATTAGAAACTGGAGGCCTGTTTGCAGTGCTGTAGGGGATGCAGTCCTTGGGGCCGAGCCTGCCCCTTCCCCTCCCCCCTGCCTCCTGCCTCCGGCGGGGCTGGTCCATCCCGCAGCCTGCGAGCTCTTCTCTGGACTTTCTCGGTCCCTTTGTTCTGCGAACGGCCGGCAGTGTGTTCGGGCGGTTAATTTTCTCTCTCTCTTTTGCTATCCCACAGTTTAAGTTGGTAACTCAAAAAAGCTCCCTCCAATTGTCCTCAGGCCACTCAGGCCCGGTCCTTACCCTAAGCAATGCCGCCCGCTCCTCTCCGTTCCGCCCCCACTTGCTGGTGGCGGGTGCGGGCGTTTGGGGTACTTTTCTGCTGGGAGTTGCTTTTAGGCACGTAATCTGTGGGTTTTATTTATTGTTCCCCTCCCAGTCAGATTGCCCTCGGAGATTCAAACACTTCCCCCAGACCCGCCAGTGCGAGGGATTCCTGGTGTCTGGAAACTTCCTCTATTAAGACTCCCTTCCCGGGACGGATCTCCATCCTTAGCTCTTTTGTTTCTCTTTTTATCTTTTATATTTTGTCCTACCTCCTTTGGAAGACAATGGGTTGCTCATCTGGGCGCCTGATGACCTCAGCTAGCGATCAGAAGTTGTTTTGTGAAGTTTGCTCTGCGTTCAGTTATTCTTTTGATGAATTTGTAGGAAAGTGGTCTCCCCGTCCTATTCCTCCGCCAATCTTGGCTCCTCCCCCTATTTCCAGTTTTTTAAGAAATCTCCACACTGTTCTCCATAGCGGCTGTACTAGTTTGCATTCCCACCAACAGTGTAAGAGGGTTCCCTTTTCTCCACACCCTCTCCAGCATTTATTACTTGTAGACTTTTGGATAGCAGCCATCCTGACTGGCGTGTAATGGTACCTCATTGTGGTTTTGATTTGCATTTCTCTGATAATGAGAGATGTTGAGCATCTTTTCATGTGTTTGTTAGCCATCTGTATGTCTTCTTTGGAGAAATGTCTGTTTAGTTCTTTGGCCCATTTTTTGATTGGGTCATTTATTTTTCTGGAATTGAGCTGCAGGAGTTGCTTGTATATTTTTGAGATTAATCCTTTGTCTGTTGCTTCGTTTACTATTATTTTCTCCCATTCTGAGGGCTGTCTTTTCACCTTGCTTATAGTTTCCTTCGTTGTGCAAAAGCTTTTAAGTTTCATTAGGTCCCATTTGTTTAGTTTTGCTTTTATTTCCAATATTCTGGGAGGTGGGTCATAGAGGATCTTGCTGTGATTTATGTCGGAGAGTGTTTTGCCTATGTTCTCCTCTAGGAGTTTTATAGTTTCTGGTCTTACATTTAGATCTTTAATCCATTTTGAGTTTATTTTTGTGTATGGTGTTAGAAAGTGTTCTAGTTTCATTCTTTTACAAGTGGTTGACCAGTTTTCCAAGCACCACTTGTTAAAGAGGTTGTCTTTTTTCCATTGTATATCCTTGCCTCCTTTGTCGAAGATAAGGTGTCCATAGGTTCGTGGATTTATCTCTGGGCTTTCTATTCTGTTCCATTGATCTATATTTCTGTCTTTGTGCCAGTACCAAACTGTCTTGATGACTGTGGCTTTGTAGTAGAGCCTGAAGTCAGGCAGGTTGATTCCTCCAGTTCCATTCTTCTTTCTCAAGATTGCTTTGGCTATTTGAGGTTTTTTGTATTTCCATACAAATTGTGAAATTATTTGTTCTAGTTCTGTGAAGAATACTGTTGGTAGCTTGATAGGGATTACATTGAATCTATAAGTTGCTTTGGGTAGTATAGTCATTTTGACAATATTGATTCTTCCAATCCATGAACACAGTATATTTCTCCATCTGTTTGTGTCCTCTTTGATTTCTTTCATCAGTGTTTTATAGTTTTCTGTGTATAGGTCCGTTTCTTAAACTTCCACTTTCATTGTAAGAAGAGTATGACTTTCCTTCTCTACTTAAAAATCTTCAGTGCTTCACCGTTATCTAATTTACACCCTTCATTTCAAATTTATATTCAAATCACAAGCCTCAATTCCAGTTCCTGAAATTTCTGACCACAATCTGCAAGTCTGGTTTTATATTCCACTGTTTCTTATTTAACACATTCTAGATTCTAGTCCATGACAAATACATATGCTATTCCCTGAATGAGTTTATCTTTACGTAGTCCTACTTTCGTAATTCTGTTCTTCCTACAGCTCCACCTAGATGACGTTTTTGTATTGCCTCTCACATGTTGGAACCCACAGCAGTTTTTCTGTGGGTCTTATAACTTTTTTCACTCTGCTTTTTTATGTTGTGCTGCTGTTGTTGATATTGTTCATTTGCTAAGTTGAGTCTGATTCTTTGTGACCCCAGGGACTACAGCACGCCAAGCTTCCCTGGAGTCCATCACCATCTCCTGGGGTTTGCTCAAGCTCATGTCCATTGAGTTGGTGATGCCATCCAACCATCTCATCCTCTGTCATCCCCTTCTCCTCCTGCCTTCAGTTCTTTTCCAGCATCAGGGTCTTTTCCAATGAGTTAGCTCTTTACCTCAGGTGGTTGGAGTATTGGAACTTCAGCATCAGTCCTTCCAGTGAATATTCAGGGTTGATTTCCTTTAGGATTGACTGGTTTACTCTCCTTGCAGTCCAAGGGACTCTCATTTCTTTGGCACTCAGCCTTTATGGTCCAACTTTCACATCTGTCCATGACTACTGGAAAAACCATAGCTTTGACTGTATGAAACTTTCTAGTGTAGCTTTTTAACCTGTAAGCTTTATCTTTCATCATCATAATTGATTTTTAGTATGCATTTTCTTCCTTTTGTATCTCATTCTGAGTTAAGCAGTGTTGGCAGTTAAGAAGCGATCTAGACATGTGTTTAGTTGAATAACATTTGAAAATAGAAATCCATATTGTTTCCAGGGAAAATGCATAGGATTAGTACTAACTGATTGATAATCCAGAACAAAGGAGACCTTGCCTTCCTACCTGCCCTGTTGTAGAGATACTGGACTGGGCCAGCCTAGAATGGATTATGTGAAGGAGTAATTTCACAGGGATGTTGCCCTGACTAGAAAGACTAAGAGGAAACTTAAGGAGTAAATGATCCATGAAAAAGGTTGAATGAAATACTGAAAATGGAAATTCAGTAAAGATAAGCACTGAAAATCTCAGGTTCAGCTTAATCTTTGCTCTAAATTTGAAAATGTGGCTTCTGTAATTTGTGTAACTTCTCATTCTAATGTGCAGTTCTCCTCATAGAGCTTCATGTTTATGTAGGTGCAGACAGAAAAAGACTATCCTCTGGTGGTTTATTTGGAGAAGGCCAAGTCAACAGAAAATCACCTCAGATTGTCTACCTCACCGAATTATATTTATACGTATACAAAGAGACACATTCATACTATGGTAAAAGGAAAACACAAAAAGTTTAATACTTTTTAGCCCTTTGACCATTATACATTTTCCTCCCTGGGCTTAATCCATTTGTTATAATCTTTCTGAGGGTCTACTGTATCCCAGCTGCTGGGATAAAACAGTTGAAAGGCCAGACCTTCAAATTTTTTCATACCCTATCTTAATGAATGTGGCATATCTTTTGACCTCCTGTTTTTGTAACAACTTTGATATTATCATATTGAGTCTCTGAGGCTCTGTTAAATTTTCTTTTTTGCTTTTTTCCTCTCTTTGCTTTAGTTTGTTTAGTCACTCAGTCGTGTCTGGATCTTCACGACCCCATGGGCTGTAGCCTACCAGGCTCCTCTGTCCTTAGAATTTACAAGGCAAAAATACTGGAGTTTGTTGCCATTTCCTCCTCCAGGGGATATTCCTGACCCAGGGATTGAACCTGCATCTCTTGCATTAGCAG
This sequence comes from Cervus canadensis, assembly GCF_019320065.1. NCBI lineage: Eukaryota > Metazoa > Chordata > Mammalia > Artiodactyla > Cervidae > Cervus > Cervus canadensis. The sequence continues at coordinate 84,276,199 of NC_057389.1, read as the reverse complement.
GTGGATTCTTTACCTGTTAGAAGCCCTTGCTTCAGTTTTGGTAGTTTTTGGTGTTTTTTTTTGTTGTTGTTGTTCTTTTTGTTTTTTTGCTCTTCTTCAAATTACTTTTTATAATTTACATTTCTTTATTGGTATTTCCCATTTTACCCTTAATTGTGTTTGTAATTTCTTTTAAATCCCTGAATTTACTTAAATGTCAAAAATTCATGTCTCCTAATTTCATCATTCCTAGATATTCTTATATTGGTTTTTCTCCAGGTTATGGTCACATTTTCTAGCTTCTTCATCTGTCTAATAATTCTATATTGTATGCTAGACACTGTGTATACTACATATTTTAAAATATCTTATTTAATTATTAAAGAAACTTTCCTAGGAACTGCATCTTCAGCAGCATCATATAGTGACTTCCAGTCTTGGTGGTCATCATACCTACCTTTACCTTAAAGATTTGACTTCTGTTTGTTTAGTCAGAGACTAAGACCTTGGACTCTACATCGAACTTTTTGTTTACTTATTTTTTAACTATGAAAACCTTTTTAATTTTCTAGCATGTTTCTGGTTACTCTTTGATATTTTTTATTCTTAATTCTTATTTTACCACATCATCCCTCTTGTAGGCTCTGAATGCTTTTAGCAATTGAGTATATTCTCTTAACTAATTTTATTCATTCTTTTTCTTTTGAAAAATGTTCAGGTAAAAGAAGACATGATAAAAATAATTATATTCTTTCCTTTTCAGATGGCCTTAAAAAGTTCCTAAGAGTTATCTTAGTAGCCTTCTCCCAATCCCTACCCGTGATTTTCATTCTCCCCAAAAAGTTATTTTAATACCTTCATTTTTCATGCAAGTGATGGCAAGCCTTCCTTATTGTCCACATAACTGAATTGCATCTTACCTTTATTAATATTGTGAGTTATCCCTCTTTTTATCAGAAAAAATCTAAAAGGTAAGGATGAGATGAGGTTGAAATAGTCTGGGTCAGAGGATGAAAACCTGAGATTGAGTTGAAGACAGGGTAGTTAAGAACTCAGATTTAAGGTAGATTATCCTTAAAACTTGATAGGAGAGAAAAAGACCATTATATCAGAGGTGAGTGTCTAAATTCTGAAAATTTTAATTAACTTGTGTGAAAAATATTACTTCAGTTTCTAACACTCATTTCTTAGGTTAAAATCAGTGTTTGTAAATAGATTGGGTTTTGGAAAAGTCATTTTAGTATCTGCACATTTAAATTAAAGCTACTTACTTTTGAAAAGAGGTTGTAACTTGCTAGCAAGTTTTTAGTTCCAAAGATGCATCATTTAGAAATGAGATTCACTTAAATACTAACATTTCATAGTCAAAAATGACTTAAGAGAGCATGCTAGTCATGTAAGACAGGATTGCCCCTCTATGATCCTTAAGAGCCAGCTTGTCTAATCTTAAAGATTTCAAGTGTTTTAATCTAGTTTAACTATTCATTAAATCTAGGTGCTTTAATCTAGTTTAACTATTCATTAAAACTTTTACTGAAAGCTGTGCCGAAGTCCATAGGAAGTATAGAACGTGGTCTTATAAAACAAATCAGAACTCTTTCAGTTGGAGGTATCAGAGCCTTAACTTGAATTAACAAAAGCCAGAAAGAATAATTTATTGATCCCCAGAGAAAACAGAGGCAACTCCGACCTCAAGGAACCTGGATGCTTGTGTCTGCCCCTGTCTGTCTAGTCATTTCACTCCCGGTAGCTTGATTGCTCTTCCTCCCTCGCCCTCTGTGACACTTGCTGTCAGAGATCATCTTTGCGGCACATGCTCTGCTCTTTCCATCTCTTTCCTGCATGACACATTTTTGGTTTTTGATTTTTGTTGCTTTGTGTCAGTCTTGATCTCTTTATGTCTGCTGTCTTCTGGTTCAGTGTCCTTCCTCTGCATTCCTCTACCCCTTTCTCTGTCAGCTGATTCCATTTTCTCCCACCACAGAAAGGCATTCCCATGTGGCTGTGGGCTGCATCATATTCTTCCAATTCATCAACCAGAGAAGAAAAGATGCTCTACTCTCCAGCTCCAGTTATAAAAATCCATAGGAAAGGACTTTCTCCCTTAGCTTACCTAGCCAGAAACGGGGCACTGTTTCCTTTTGAAATAGTGGGTTAAGTTGGAGAGGAACAAATTAGTGAATGTTTGACACAGGAGATGAGACTTAAGTATTTGAATGAAGGTTCTGTAGTTTTCAGTTAATACTCTCATATGAGTGCTTATTTGTTATGAAAATTCCTGTATGTTCTCACTTTTTTCATATCTGCTTCAGTATTCATGCTTTTTCATTTATAATATGAATCAAGTGAGTATAATGTTTAGAAATATTGCTGAATAGTCCACTTCAGCAGAGTTTTATTTCCCAAAATACATTCTCATTGTTTTCTGAGTGACATTTAAATTTACATTTAAAAAAAAAATCTGGTAATTCTTTTACAAATATCTGAGACTAGTATATTTACAAAGTTCAGCTTGTTAGTATAAGTTTATTTTCTTCAAGATTGCCTAGAGTAACCTTGGCTTTTCTTTGCTTATTGTTAGGTTGTTAGATTGAGTTATTGGGAAGAGATAAGTATTTGTTCAGTCCTTCATAGTTGTTGCATTTTAGCAGTTTTCAGTACTGTTATTTACCTGTTTTATACTTATTTCTTAATTTATGTGACTCCCTACTCTACTAGACTCTAAACCTGTGGTGAAAGAATAATAACCTTATTTAAAATAGCCAACGTAAACTAAGAAGGTACTCCTATAATGATTGTAAACTGTCTTTGTCTTTCTTTCACTTAATATTTTAAGAAATGTACTTTTTAAGGAATATAAGTGTTTTTTGGAAAAATGTATTAATACATTTAGTGATGTTTGAATCTCTTGACCATTTTATACTCCCTGTCTGAGACTTACCAATTTAGATGTCACACTGTGAAATGATGGCCTGTATTTTGGGCAGAGAACCTTTTATTAATAAGTATCATTTTGTTCTTGATACAACGTACAGTGTTGCCTAATTCTTGATAATATTTAGTGGAAGGGATAGTTTTATTTCATTCAGGTTGTAATACATAATTTTTATAACATGAAGTGATAAGTGATCAAGATTTCTTCCTGTAGGCTACCGAAAGTGAGGTAGGAGATGTCGATTTAACACGTCTTCCAGAAGGACCTGTTGATTCTGAAGATGAAGAAGAGGAAGATGAAGAGATTGATCGAACAGATCCTCTGCAGGGGCGGGATCTTGTCCGAGAATGTCTGGAAAAAGAACCTGCAGATAAAACTGATGATGACATTGGTAAGAAATACGTCTGTTCACAATAGGAATATATAGTTTAATGTATATATAGTTACCTGTTGGTGCATGACACATTATCGCCGAAAATTTTTTGTGGGTCAGGAATTCAGGAGCAGCCTAGCTGAGTGATTCTGGCTCATTCTGTCTCAAATGGTTGTAGTCAGAATGTGGCAGGGATTATAGTCATCTGAGGCTTCACTGGGCTGAGCTAGAGGATCTGCTTCCAAGGTGGCTGCTCATGTGACTTTGGTCATAGAACCTCAGTTCTTCTCCATGCAGGCCCCTCCAGAGATGGCCTAAAAGTTCTCACAACATGGCAGTTGGTTTCTCCCAAAGCCAATAATTCAGGGGAGAATAAGACAGATGCCACGGTGTCTTTTTTGATCTGACCTCAGGAATGACACATCATTGCTTCTTCCCAGTTATGTTTGTCACACAGAGCAACCCTCATGCAGTAAGGGAGGGGACTGCATCCAGACATGACCATCAAGAGGCCGGATTTGTCTGGGGACATCTTTGAGGCTAGCTGCCCTGATAATGAGAGCTTTTTCGGAGGTTCTAGCAGTGGAACACAATCCTCATATACCCTTAACCAAAGGCTGGTTCCCCTTTGTCAGGGAATGTTCTCTTCAAGATACTCCTGTATTGGGACAGCTTGTCATCTTTGACTAAGTGTACAACTTCAGGAGGGACACATGCTTGAAGCAGTAAGGGAGGAAGGGGACACTTGCCTGGACAACCAGATCAGCTGAATCAACCCTGACGATCTTTGGGTGATGAGAGGCCTCACATGCTGTTTGCCCCAGCAAAACAAAAGCTTTGATTACATTAAAGTGGTTTTCCCTTTCATGTCCATAAGACATTTACAACACAGAACATCGGTGTCCAGTGTCTGTGAATTTTAAAAGATTTCAGATGTTATTAAAAAAATCGGTTTTGCCTCTCCAGCTTTTGATTCAAATCTTATGCATTTTTCTTTAATTTCTTGTAATTTACATTAGAGATTGAATAATACTAAAGATGCTAATGTCGTCTTTAAGGACAAAGATTACTTAGTATCATTAAAATATTATGATTCATTTAAAATTTTATCATAGATTTCTGTTTTAAAAGAGTTGTATTGCTGTGATTCAAATCAGAAGATACTGCTAGTAATTATTATAGTCTATGGGAGTGAAGATCAATATGTTTAAACATTCCTTATCATGCTGATAACATATAGTATAGTTACACAACCTGAAGTTGAGACTCGTGTTGTGAATGCTGTCTGGACAGAAACTGTAAGTGCATTTTCAGTGATAAAGAATTGTACACTATGCACTTTTTACAAGGTTTATTTTAAAAATGAAATATAATTAACTTATAGTTATCTGTGGGTTGATAACTCCTTATCATTTCCGTCTACTTCAGCTTTAGCTGACTGCTTAAATGTATTTTTTTTTCTTTATATTTGTCTTTATTGCTCACATATCTATACAAGGGAATGGACTCAGGCACTCAAACAGTTCTTGGTTAAATTAGACAGTTACCTTGTATTTGCTTTGACAAGTCTTAAAGTAGTATTCACATTTGTTATCCCTAATTTAATTACTTACTGACATTTATTAATAACTACTTAAAACTCTAGCCCATAAGAAACAGACAGAAGCTCTTTTCAGTAATTTATCAGATCAAGGGCATCGCTAAACCTAACCACCATGAAATAGCATCTCCTGCAAGGAAAATTAGCTAAACTCTCCAGCCTCATCTAAGCCTGTAGTTTCCAGGTTTTCTCTGAATTCTGGTGTCTTCCATTATGCCGGTATTTTTGTGTGAGTCTGAATGTATCCATTAACCAGATTTTTTTAAGCAACAGTCATCTTGCATCTTGGCTTCTCTAGTTAAGCATCATGAATTCCTAAGTTGATTAGGAAATTGGATATTGGATTCTAGATTTTATTGTATCTTTAAACTGTAGTCCTTGATGAGCACTAAACTAGAATTTCTGTTTTTTAACAGAACAACTGCTGGAGTTTATGCACCAACTTCCTGCTTTTGCAAACATGACTATGTCTGTAAGGAGAGAACTCTGCTCAGTGATGATATTTGAAGTGGTAGAGCAGGCTGGAGCTATTATTCTTGAAGATGGGCAAGAGGTAGGTTAGCCAATAACTGGTACATATTACTTGGTTGTGGCAGCTAATTTTTAGAATGTTTAATTTTCATAAACTTGTATAAATCTTGACTTAAAAGTTATACAGTTTTTTAAATGAATGCTGATTTTGGGGTAGTTATAATATCTGAAGAGATAAGTTTCATTTTTGATTTTGTCTTAATTTTGATTTCCTGGCGGCCATGGACTTTACACAAAATAGATGTTCAGTAATTCATTGGGCCAAATTTGTTTAACTTCTCAAATTAAGTTGTAAGACTTGAAAATATTCTTAATTATTATTAGTATATTTATAATATTATTAAATGTTTATCAAGTATTTAATCTCCTTATCCCTTTTTTATATTACCCATTTTCTTTTTAAACGAAGGAAATGTATTCATACCTGTGCCTCCTAGTGAACTGCTGTCAGTTGAGGCATTTATGTGGCAGTTTTGTTTTAAAAAAATGCTTGGATGGCAACTTGTGGATGGGTGAAGGGGAGGATTCAGAGGAATTGAAATGTGTTACTGCTATTAGGTAGCACTTCACTGGTTTTCTTATTGAACTGATAAAAATTGATAGTGAGATATCAGTCAATGAACATTGTCATATATACTGTTAATAGGAATATAAGCAGTTTTTCTGGAAAATCATTTAGCAATTTTTAACATGGGCTTTTAACAGTCTCTAATCTATTAATCATTACCCTTCTGAATGTCTCTCCTCCAGACACAATATAAAACTCAGGGTTATGGCAAAAGGTATTCATTGTGACATGTGTATAATATTAAAAATTGGAAATAACCAAAATATATCCCCCAAATAAGCATTGGTTAACTAAATGAGTATATGGCCACAGGTTATAATATCATATAGGTTTTCAAATGATTGTAATAGAAATCTTTGATTTGATAGAAATCTTTGAAGGTGGGGCCTTACCTCTAGCTTCATTTACATACTTTTTCCCGTATCCTAGAAAACATTTAACACATGGGATATACTAAAAATAAAAAGTTTGAACAAATGAATATAGTATCAAATTTTTTTAAAAGCATAGAATAATCTAAATAGTTCAACAGTGTGAGATAAGATAAACACGGGAGGAAAATACAAAACTTTTAATGACGACTATACAAACAGTAGTATTTCAAATAACTTTTCCACAAATTTTGTCTTTTAATTTTTTACAGTTCTGTCAGCAAAACTTTCTTGTGTGCCTGCTTTTTGCCACGTACTATTCTAAACACTGTGAGGATAGTGGTGGAAAAACCCAACACAGGCCCTGTCCTCAAGTAACTTGTATTATTGTAAAATTACACAGTAATTATATTTTATATTTGAAATAACAAAGCCCCACAGTTTTGACAAAAATATTTCTTCTTGCCACTGATTCTCCTTAAGAACTGATAATCTGGATTTTCCTTAAATCACATTAAAATTTTTGAAAGTTTAGACTAATAAAAAGAATATTAAATGAAAACAAGTAGTCTTTCATGGATATGCAGTAGGCTTTGCAATATGTCTCTTTATAGCATTAAATACTTCGGTATAAATTGAGAGCAGTATTTTCTTAACATTAGAAATTTTTGGTATATTTTTAGGTATACCTTAAAATTCAAGTTTTTAATAGTTTTTCATAATCATTAGCTACCTTTTCTTTTTTTTTCCTTTTGAATGTTTGCTGTGTGCCAGACATTATTCCAGTCTGGAATTTATTGCTATTTATTACTTGATTTATAATAAACTCATTTTTAATTGACAGGAAAGTTCAATTGTGATAGGTGATATTGTTCCATCCATTATAGCAGTAGAGAAACTGAAGCAACTTTCCCAGACTCATTCAGCTGATCAGTGGCAGATGTGGATTCAAATTCCAAGAGTTTATGGTCTTACTTCCAGATGAGTATGTCAAGAGAAGCTAAAGGCAAAGGAGAAAAGGAAAGGTACACCCATTTGAATGCAGAGTTCCATAGAATACCAGGGAGAAATAAGAAATCCTTCCTCCGTGATCAGTGCAAAGAAATAGAGGAAAACAACAGAATGGGAAAGACTAGCGATCTCTTCAAGAAAATTAGAGATACCAAGGGAACATTTCATGCAAAGATGGGCACAATAAAGGACAGAAATGGTATGGGCCTAACAGAAGCAGAAGATATTAAGAAGTGGTGGCAAGAGTACATAGAAGAACTATACAAAAAAAGATTTTCATGTCCCAGATAACCACGATGGTGTGATCACTCACCTAGAGCAAGACATCCTGGAATGTGAAGTCAAGTGGGCTTTAGGAAGCATCGCCACAAACAAAGCTAGTGGAGGTGATGGAATTCCAGTTGAGCTATTTCAAATCCTAAAAGATGATGCTGTTAAAGTGCTGCACTCAATATGCCAGCAAATCTGGAAAACTCAGCAGTGGCCGCAGGACTGGAAAAGGTCCATTTTCATTCCAATCCCGAAAAAGGGCAATGCCAAAGAATGTTCAGACTACCACACAATAGCATTCATCTTACACGCTAGCAAAGTAATGCTCAAAATTCTCCAAGCGAGGCTTCAACAGCTCGTGAACCATGAACTTCCAGATGTTCAAGCTGGATTTAGAAAAGGCAGAGGAACCAGGGGTCAAATTGCCAACATCTGTTGGATCATCAAAAGAGCAAGAGAGTTCCAGAAAAACATCTACTTCTGCTTTATTGATTATGCCAAAGCCTTTGACTGTGTAGATCACAACAAACTGAGGAAAATTCTTCAAGAAATGGGAATACCAGACCATCTTACCTGCCTCCAGAGAAATCTGTATGCAGATCAAGAAGCAACAGTTAGAATTGGACATGGAACAACAGACTGGTTCCAAATTGGGAAGGAGTATCTCAAGGCTGCATATTGTCACCCTGCTTATTTAACTTATATGCGGAGTACATCTTGTGAAATGCTGGGCTGGATGAAGCACAACCTGGAATCAAGATTTCTGGGAGAAATATCAATAACCTCAGATACACAGATGACACATCCCTAATAGCAGATAGTGAAGAGGAACTAAAGTGCCTCTTGATGAAAATGAAAGAGGAGAGTGAAGAAGCTGGCTTAAAGCTCAACATTCAAAAAACCTAAGATCATGGCATCTGGTCCATCACAAATAGATGGAGAAACAATGGCAACAGTGACAGACTTTATTCTCTTGGTGATTTTCAAAATCGCTGCAGATGGTGACTGCAGCCATGAGATTAAAAGACACTTGCTCCTTGGAAGAAAAGCAACCTAGACAGCATATTAAAAGGCAGAGACATTACTTTGCCAACAAAGGTCCATCAGTCAAAGCTATGGTTTTTTCAGTAGTCATGTATGGATATGAGAGTTGGACTATAGAGAAAGCTGAGCACCAAGAATTGATGCTTTTGAACTGTGGTGTTGGAGAAGACTCTTGAGAGTCTCTTGGACTGCAAGGAGATGAAACTAGTCAGTCCTAACAGAAATCAGTCCTGAGTATTCATTGGAAGGACTGATGCTGAAGATGAAAGTCCCAATACTTTGGCCACCTGATGTGAAGAGCTGACTCATTGGAAAAGACCCTGATGCTGGGAAAGATTGAAGGCAGGAGAAGGGGATGACAAGAGGATGAGGCGGTTGGATGGCTTCACCGACTCAATGGACATGAGTTTGAGCAAGTTTGGAAGTTTGATGATGGACAGGGAAGCCTTGCATGCTGCAGTCCATGG